>NC_087541.1:879273-1165138 GCF_963921805.1 Phalacrocorax carbo | reverse complement strand
ATTAGGGGTGATAGAGAGAGATTTGGGGGGTCTGGGGGGGATTTGGGGTGATAGAGGGGGATTTGGGGGGTCGTGGGGGGGATTTGGGGTGATAGAGGGGGATTTGGGGGTCTGGGGGGGACACTGGGGGTCTGGAAGGCATTTAGGGGGTCTGGGGGGGGGAAATTGGGGTGATAGAGGGGGATTTGGGGTGATACAGGGGGATTTGGGGGGTCTGGGGGGGACACTGGGGTGATGGGGGGATTTGGGGGGTCTGGGAGGGGGGAATTAGGGGTGATAGAGATTTGGGGGGTCTGGGGGGGATTTGGGGGGTCTGGGAGGGGGGAATTAGGGGTGATGGGGGGGATTTGGGGGGTCTGGGGGACACTGGGGTGATGGGAGGGATTTGGGGGGTCTGAGGGGGATTTGGGGGGTCTGGGAGAGGGGAATTAGGGGTGATAGAGAGAGATTTGGGGGGTCTGGGGGGATTTGGGGGGTCTGGGAGGGGGGAATTAGGGGTGATAGAGAGAGATTTGGGGGTCTGGGGGGGATTTGGGGGGTCTGGGAGGGGGGAATTAGGGGTGATAGAGAGATTTGGGGGGTCTGGGGGGGATTTGGGGTGATAGAGGGGGATTTGGGGGGTCTGGGGGGGACACTGGGGGTCTGGAAGGCATTTAGGGGGTCTGGGGGGGGAAATTGGGGTGATAGAGGGGGATTTGGGGTGATACAGGGGGATTTGGGGGGTCTGGGGGGGACACTGGGGTGATGGGGGGGATTTGGGGGGTCTGGGAGGGGGGAATTAGGGGTGATAGAGAGATTTGGGGGGTCTGGGGGGACACTGGGGTGATGGGGGGATTTGGGGGATCTGAGGGGGATTTGGAGGGTCTGGGAGGGGGGAATTAGGGGTGATAGAGATTTCGGGGTCGTGGGGGGGATTTGGGGTGATAGAGGGGGATTTGGGGGGTCTGGGGGGACACTGGGGTGATGGGGGGATTTGGGAGGTCTGGGAGAGGGGAATTAGGGGTGATAGAGAGAGATTTGGGGGGTCTGGGAGGGGGGAATTAGGGGTGATAGAGGGGGATTTGGGGGGTCTGGGGGGGGAATTAGGGGTGATAGAGATTTGGGGGGTCTGGGGGGGATTTGGGAGGATTTCGGGGGTCTGGGGCGAGTTGTGGAGTCTGGGGGGAGAATTAGGGGTCATAGAGGGCGATTTGTGGGGGTCTGGGGGGCAATTAGGGGTGGTAGAGGGGGATTTGGGGAGGATTTGGGGGTCTGGGGGGGATTTGGGGTGATACAGGGGGATTTGGGGGGTCTGGGGGGGTTTGGGGTGACAGGGGGGGGTTTGGGGGGGATTTGGGGGGGTGGAAGGGGAAATCTGGGGGGGTTGGGGGGGTTACAGTTTGGGGGCACCCACTGTGGGGGGGGTGGGGAGGGGTTTGGGGGGAAAAAGGGGGAAATTGGGGCGATGGGTGGAGGAGGAGAAGATGGGGGATGGAGGGAGGAAGACCACGAGGAAGGAGATGGAGGGAGGAAGACCACGGGCTCACGGAGGGAGGAAGACCACGGGGAGATGGAGGGAGGAAGACCATGGGGAGATGGAGGGAGGAAGACCATGGGGAGATGGAGGGAGGAAGACCGGAAGACCGTGGGCTCACAGAGGGAGGAAGACCACGAGAAGATGGAGGGAGAAAAGGCCATGAGGAGATGGAGGAAGACCATGGGGTCATGGATGGAGGAAGAACATGAGGAAGGAGATGGGTGGAGGAAGACCTCAAGAAGCTGAAGACCATGAGGAGATGGAGGAAGAAAGACCATGAGGAAGGAGACGGAGGGAGGAAGACCATGAAGAGATGGAGGGAGGAAGACCACGAGGAAGGAGATGTGTGGAGGAAGACCATGAGAAGGTGGAGGAAGACTGTGAGGAGATGGAGGAAGACCACAGGGTCATGGATGGAGGAAGACCACGAGGAAGGAGACGGGCGGAGGAAGACCACGAGGAAGGAGACGGGCGGAGGAAGACCACGAGGAAGGAGACGGGCGGAGGAAGACCACGAGGAAGGAGACGGGCGGAGGAAGACCACGAGGAAGGAGACGGGCGGAGGAAGACCACGAGGAAGGAGACGGGCGGAGGAAGACCACGAGGAAGGAGACGGGCGGAGGAAGACCACGGGGGTCACGGAGGAAGGCCCACCGACCCACCGGAAGTGGAGCTTGCGGCAGGGCCGCTCGGCGCCGGTGGCCTTCACGCACTCCTCCTTGGTGCCGTGGTCGCAGAACTCCTGCACCTGGGCGCGGCCGCGCGACCGGAACTTCTCCACGATGGACTGTTCCTTGGCCGTGGTGGTGTTGAGCAGCTCCAGGATCTCCTGGCTCACCTGGTGGGGGAGGGGCCTCAGTGGGGGCACCCCGAAACCCGCGGAGACCCCGGGCGCCGCCCCTGGGGTGGAAACGTCTTCTCCTCCTTGGCGGGACCCCGAAAACCCAACCTTCTGAGGGACAACCCTGCTCGTCCTCCACCTTTTTGAGGTGAAACCACCTTCTTCCTTGGTGGGACCCCAAAAACACCAACCCTTTGAGGGACACCCATGGGTGTTTCCTGCCATTTTGAGGTGAAACCACCTTCTTCCTTGGTGGGACCCCAAAAAACTCAACCTTTTGAGGGACACCCATGGGTGTTTCCCGCCATTTTAAGGCAAAACCACCTTCTTCCTTGGTGGGACCCCAAAAACACCAACCCTTTGAGGGACAAACATGGGTGTTTCCCACCTTTTTGAGGTGAAACCACCTTATTCCTTGGTGGGACCCCAAAAACACCAACCCTTTGAGGGACACCCAAGGGTGTTTCCTGACATTTTGAGGTAAAACCACCTTCTTCCTTGGTGGGACCCCAAAAACACCAACCCTTTGAGGGACACCCAAGGGTGTTTCCTGACATTTTGAGGTAAAACCACCTTCTTCCTTGGTGGGACCCCAAAAACACCAACCCTTTGAGGGACACCCAAGGGTGTTTCCTGACATTTTGAGGTAAAACCACCTTCTTCCTTGGTGGGACCCCAAAAACACCAACCCTTTGAGGGACACCCATGGGTGTTTCCCGCCTTTTTGAGGTGAAACCACCTTCTTCCTTAGTGGGACCGCAAAGAACTCAACCTTTTGAGGGACACCAAGGGTGCTCCCCTCCATTTTGGGGGCGCACCCACCTTTTTGCTCTGCTGCTCCTTGGTTGACTGCTGACTGAGCAAACTCTCAATCTCCAAATCCACGTCGGACGCTTGTTTCCGGGATTTTTTCATCGCCTCCTTCCCCGTTTCCCCTCCTCCCGTCGCCGCCATGCTCGACGACCCGCCGCCGTCTTGTTCCGCTCTCCTTTTCCTCCCCGCTTGATCTTTTACGGGGTTCCCCCCGCTTTCGGTGACGGCGCCGGTCATGGCGGAAAGCTTGGAGTGATCGGCGTAGGTGACCAAGGTGGGTTGGGACGGGTCGTCTTGAAGCAACCCCCGCCTCACTTCGATCAATTCTTGCGCCGCGAATTTTTGCAGCAAACTCTCCACCCCGCGTTGGGTGACGGGGGCGTCGGGCTGCGTCCCCCCCCGGGAAAAATAAAAATGGGGGGTTAGGAAAGGCTTTGGAGGGGGCGGTTTAGGAAAGGGTTTGCAGGGGGGTTTAGGAAAGGGTTTGCAGGGGGGTTTAGGAAAGGGTTTGCAGGGGGGTTTAGGTGTCTCTAAAGGGGGGAGGAGGGATTTTTGAGGGGGGGGCTTACGGTGGCGATGGCGCGGCAGATGGAGAGCGCATCGGTGGGGAGGGGAAGGGCGAGGTCGGCGAGGTGGAGGAGGAGACGTCGTTCCAGGGCGGGGTCGGTGGTCAGCTCGACGCCGGGGGGGCTGACGTTACCCCCAACCCCCCCCGACGCCCCACCCCCTCCCCCCGGCGCCGTCGAGGTGGGGGTGGGGGTACCCGAACCCCCAACCCCCGTCGCGGCGGCCGTTGTAAGCCCTGGGGTGGGGGCGGGGGGGGCCGGGCTGGAGGTGCGGGGGGGGGCGGCGAGGGAGAGGTCGGCATGGCGGGGGTCTGCGGGGGGGGGAAGGGGGGGTCAAGGGGGGTTGGGAAGGGGGGCAGCACCCCAAAATGGCTGTGGAGGGTGAGGCGCCCCCCCCCAAAATAACCTTGAACTCTGACCCCCCTGCAATGCCCTGACACCCCCCAAACACCCCCAACTCCCCATTAACCTCTGACCCCACAACACCCCCGACCCCCCCAAACACCCCTTGACCCCTCATTAACCTCTGAACCCCATTAACCCCTGATCCCTCATTAACCCCTGACCCCCCCATAACCCTGACCCCCCTCACTCAGTGCACCCCCATACCCCCACCCCCCATAACCCCTAACCGCCCATTAACCTCTGACCCCCCAAACACACCCTGACCCCCCATTAACCCCCAACCCCCCAAACACCCCCTGACCCCCCATTAACACCCGACCCCCAAACACCCCCTGAACCTCCAAACACCCGACCCCCCAAACACTCCGACCCCCAAACACCCCCGACCCCCCAAACACCCCCTGACCCCTCATGAACCCCCGACCCCCCAAACACCCCCTGAACCCCCAAACACCCCCTGAACCCCCAAACACCCCCGACCCCCCATTAAGCCCCTGACCCCTCATGAACCCCCGATCCCTCATTAACCCCTGATCCCCCCCAACCCTGACCCCCCTCACTCAGTGCCCCCCCATACCCCCACCCCCCCCATAACCCCTGACCCCCCCCTTAACCCCTGACTCCGCCCTTCCCGCGCCATCACCCAGCGGGTCCTGCTTCCGCCGCCGCTGTAGCCGCTCCCTCAGCGAGTCCAGCTGCTTCTTATGGGCCTGGATCGAGCTCCATGTGTCCGACATGGCCCCGCCACCACCGGGAGCCACCACTGGGCGCGGGAGGGGGAGGAGGAGGAGGAGGAGGAGGAGGAGGAGGAGGAAGAGGAAGGAGGAGCCGCCGCCACCGGGCCCCACCGCCTCCCTCCACCCGGAACCGGAAGGCGCCGGAACGCCTTTGAAGCTGCCGCCGCCATCTTGAGTGAGGGCGCAGCGCCAAGCGGCCGCTATGGCAACCGCCGCCATTTTGAGAGCTGGCACCTCCTCTCCGCCCGCCCGCCCACCCCCACCACCCGCGCGGCTGCCATGGCAACCGCCGCCATTTTGAGAGCTGGCACCTCTGCCTCCCCCCCCCAAAACCCGCGCTCGGCTGCCATGGCAACTGCCGCCATCTTTGTTGAGGGCTGCCGCCGCCATCTTGTGGCCTGGCAGAGCCACATGGGGGGGGGAACACCCCTTTTTTTGGGTGTTATTTTGCCTTATTTTGGGGGAATCCCCCCCAAAAATCCCGTCTTCCCCCACCCCACAAATCACAGACGGCAGGCAGAGACGGGGGCGGTTTGTGTCAGCAAACGGCTTTAATAGGCCTACTCTAGGCAGGGGGAGGCGATTTTGGGGTGCAGGGAGGGGATTTTGGGGTGCGGAGGGGGCCCGGGGTGAATGGAGGTCCCCCCCAAAAACACCACCCCCCCCAAATTAATTAAACTACTTTTCTGCTTCCCCCTGGTTTTCGGGGTCCGCTTCACCGGCAGCCGGAGCCCCCCCAGTCTCTTGGGGAGGGGGGGGAGGGGGGGGCGGTGGGGTTTTGGGGGTCCCCCGTGGGGTTTTGGGGGGACCCCCGGGGAATAAGGGGGGGCACTGGTTCCAGAAGGCGAGGGGTGTCCCCCCCCCCGCCCCCCCGGGGGACTTGGGGGGGCTTGGCTCCGGTGGGGGGGGGCGGGCGGTTGCGGGGTGTCGGGGTCCAGTTTGGGGGGACCTGTGGGGGGGGCGGGAGGGTAAAATGGGGGTGTCAGTGCCCCCGATGGGGGGGGGGGCACGGGCACCCCTGGGGTGTGGGGGGACCCCAAAACCCTCCTTGCTGGGGGACACACACCCCAAAAACCCCTTGGGGGGGAACCAAAACCTACATTAAATAGGGGGTTACCCCACAAATCCCACGAGGGACCCCCCCCAATCCCCATCATCGGGGGCGACACCCCAAAAACCCCCTTGCTTGGGGGGGGACCCCTGAAAACCCCTTGGGGGGGGTCCCTAACCCTCTCCTTACCCAGTGGGACCCCCAAAAAAAAAAACAACCCGCTGCCTTTGGGGGGGAACCCCAAAAATCCCTTACCCATGGGAGAAACACCCCCCCCTTATTTTTGGGGGTCCCCCAAACCCCTCCTTCCCCACGGGGACCCCCAAAACCTCCTTAATTTGGGGACACACACACACCCCCCAAGCACCCCTTCCCCACGGGGACCCCCAAAATCCCCTTAATTTGGGGACACACACACACCCCCCAAGCACCCCTTTCCCAGGGGGACCCCCAAAACCCTTCCCTTTGGGGGTGGGACCCCAAACCCTCCTTCCCCACGGGGACCCCCAAAATCCCCTTAATTTGGGGGGACCCCAACCCCCCCCCTTTGCTTTGGGGGGGGACCCCAAAACCCCCCTTTCCTCCCTTCCCTCCCCCCCCCTCCCCCGGGGTACCCCCTTACCTGCTTCCTCGCCCCCTGGGCTGCCTCCTTGCCTTCCTCCCCTCCTCCTCCTCCTCCTCCTCCTTCCTCCGTTTTGGGGTCCCCCGTGGTTTCAGGGGGCTCGGCGCCCCCCGCTTTCTCCCCTTCCTCTTCCTCTTCCTCTTCCTCCTCGGTCGGGGGGTCCCGCTTGGGGCTGCTCCCCCCCGCCGACTCTTCCTCCTCCTCGGAGCCTTCTTCTTCCTCCTCCTCCTCCTCTTCAGTGACCTCCTCCTCCTCCTCCTGGGGGTTCCCCCCTTGTTGGGGGGTCCCCACTTGTTGGGGGGTCCCCCCTTGTTGAGGGGTCCCCCCGATTTGGGGGATCCCCCCGATTTGAGGGGTTCCCCCACCGTTAGGAAGCTGCCCCCCCAAATGAAGCCGGACGTGTTGTTGGAGGTTGAGGGCGTTGGTGAACTTCTTCTGGCAAAGGGGGCACGAATTTGGGGGTCCCCCCCGGTGCCCCCCGAAATGCGCCCGTAAATTACCGCGGGTGGAGAAACAACGCCCGCAAATCTTGCAGCGAAAGGGGCGTTCGGCCCCCCCAAAAATACCCCCCGGACCCCCGCCGTGTTGGCCAAAATGTAACCGTAAAGCTCTCGGGCAACTCAAAACCCGTCGGCAAACGGGGCATTGGTGGCGCGTCGGATCCGGCGACGAAGACGACGACGATGAGGATGGATTCGGGGGGTCGATCTTCTCCACGAGTTGTTGAAGTTTGGAGGTTTCCGATGGGGGGGTCTCCAAAAAAAGCGGGGAGCCCTTAAAACGACCGGTTAAAAGAGCCCAACCGGGGGGTTTGCCAGGAGGGGTGTTTTCGTCGCCGCCCTTGGACCTTCCCTCGGCGGCCTTCAGCAGGAGAAGCTTGTGGAAGGCGGTGAGGTGTTGGGTGGGCGCGGTGAGGTGTTGGGTGGGCGCAGTGAGGTGATGGGTGGCCGCGGTGAGGTGATGGGTGGCCGCGGTGAGGGGTTGGGCGGCCCCGGTGAGGGGTTGGGCGGTTGCGTTGACGGGTTGGGCGGTTGCGTTGACGGGTTGGGTGTTGGCGTTGAGTTGGGTGGTCCCAGTGAGGTGTTGGGTGGTCCCGGTGAGGTGTTGGGTGACGGCGTTGAGTTGGTTGGCCCCGGCGTTGAGTTGGTTGCCCGCGCCGTTGAGTTGGGTGACAGCGTTGAGTTGGTTGGCCGCAGCGTTGAGTTTGTTGGCCGCGCCGTTGAGTTGGTTGGCCCCGCCGTTGAGTTGGTTGCCCGCGCCGTTGAGTTGGGTGACGGCATTGAGTTGGTTGGCCCCAGCGTTGAGTTGGTTGGCCCCGGCGAGCGGCTGGGTAGGCGCGGCAAGGCGTCCGGTGGCGGCGGCGAGCGGTTGAGCGACCCCGGCGAGCTGTTGGGCGGCGGCGGCGAGCGGTTGAGCGACCCCGGCGAGCTGTTGGGCGCTCGCGTTGAGATGTTGGGTGGCCGCGTTGAGCTGGGTGGGCGCCGAAGGATGTTGGGAGGCTCCGGTGAGATGTTGGGTGGCCCCGGTGAGATGTTGGGCGGCCGCCGGCGCCGGGAGGAGGTAATCGAGGTGTTGGGGGACGGGGTGGGGGTTCATCTGAACGTGGGGGTACTTCTCGCGGTGCCGGTGAAAATGGACCTTCAAATTGCCGCGCGTGGTGAAGCGGTTGCCGCAAACATTGCATTTGTAGGGTCTTTCGCCGGTGTGGGACCGGAGGTGGATTTGCCGGGCGCTATCGCTGCCGAAAGCTTTCCCGCAAAACCCGCATTCGTGTCGGGGGGTCCCCGAATCCCCCCCGATATTTTTGGGGCGCAAAAGACCCGGCGAAGACCCTCCAGCCAACGTCGGGAGGAAGGCGGTGACGCCGGCGGTGACGCCGCCCGACTGCGGTTCGGTTTTGAGCCCTCGCGTCCCGGCGGGGAAAGGCGGGAAAAGATGGAAGAAATGGGGTTTTGGGGGGTCGTTTTTGGGGGTGAAGGGGGGGAGGGGGGTTTTGGGGTGCTCTAGGGTCCCCAAAAGTAAAACTTGCCGGCAGATTTCCTCCGTCATCTGCATCTGGTGGAGTTGGCGTTGTTGAAGCACCCGTAGCTCCTCCAGGATCAAGGGGAGGTTAAGGGGGGCCCCCCCAGATTGAGGGGGGCCCCCGCTTGCTGGCGGAGGCGGGGGATCCGGTTCGGCGTCCATGCCTGGGGGGGAGGAGGAAGAGGAAGAGGAGGAGGAGGAAGAAGAGGGGGCGACAGGAGCCTCGCGGGGGGCCGGGGAGGCGGCGGTGGTGCCGGGGGAGCCTGTGGAGGAGAGAGAACCCGCCCCCCACCCCCCCCAAAAATCAGTTTTTGTACCCCAAAATCCTTCCTCATTGTCCCCAGGACTCCCCGTCAATTCCTCCCCTCCCCCAGACCCCCCCAATCATTGTTATCCCACCCCCAACACGGCACCCCCCGCCCGCAGCCCCCCAAAATCACTTATTCCCCACCAAATGACCATTATCCCCCCCAAAAATCACCATTATCCCCCCAAAATCACCATTATCCCCCCCCAAAATCATTATCCCCAAAAAAACCTCTCCCAGCCCCCCCCAAATTCCTGTTCTCCCCCCCCAAATTCCCATTATCTCCCCAAAATCACCATTATCCCCCCCTAAAACAGCATTCCCCCCATGGCAGCCCCCCAAAATCACCATTATTACTCCCCCCAAAATCCCAGTTATCCCTGCAAAAATCACTGCTATTCCCCCCAAATCCCCATTATCCCCCCAAAAATCACCATTGTCTCCCTAAAAATCCCCATTATCCCCCCAAAAATCCCAATTATCCCCCTAAAAATCACCATTATCCCCCCAAAATCCCCATTATCCCCCCTAAAAATCACCATTACTCCCCCCAAATCCCCATTATCCGCCCCAAAAATCCCCATTATCCCCCCTAAAAATCACCATTATCCCCCCAAAATCCATGTTATCCCCCAAATCCCAATTATTCCCCTAAAAATCCCCATTATCTCCCCAAAAATCAGCATTATCCCCTCAAAATCACTGCTATCCCCCCTAAAAATCCCTATTATCCCCCCCTCAAAATCACTGTTATACCCCCTAAAAATCCCCATTATCCCCCCAAAATCCCCATTATCCCCCTAAAAATCACCATTTTTCCCCCAAAAATCTCCATTATCCCCCAAAAATCCATGTTATCCCCAAAAAATCCCCATTATCCCCCCTAAAAATCCCCATTATCCCCCCAAAATCCCCATTATCCCCCCTAAAAATCACCATTTTTCACCAAAAAATCTCCATTATTCCCCCCAAAATCCCCATTATCACCCCAAATTCCCCATTATTCCCCCAAATCCCCATTATCCCCCCTAAAAATCACCATTATCCCCCCAAAATCCGTGTTATCCCCCCAAATCCCCATTATCTCCCCCCAAATCCCCATTATCCCCCCAAAATCCCCGTTATCCCCCCCCAAACGCCCCCCCCCTTCCTGGTAGCCCCCCCAAAATCCCTGTAATTCCTCCCAAAACCTCCCCCCCGCCCCCCGCCGCATGGAAGATGGGGGACAGACAGACGGACACGGAGGGGTGGATGGAAGGGAGGACAGACAGACGGATGGATGGCTGGGGTTGGGGGGGTGGGGGGGTCGAGGTGGGGGGGTGGGGGGGGTCAGGGATGGACAGATGGACGGAGGGATGGACGGAGGGATGGACATACGGACGGACAGACGCGGGAAGGAGCCGGCTAGGCCGCAGGCCCGTCCGTCCGTCTGTCCGTCACCCACCTCCCGGCTCAGCCATGGTTATGGGGGTGTCCCCCCTTCCCTCTCCGCCCCCCCCCTCCCCGCCCCCCCCCCCCAAATCTGGCTCTGGGAGGAAGAGGAGGGGATGAAGGCGGATGTGGGGGAGGGGGGGGCCCCCCCAAATCGTGACGTAATGAGGGGGGGAGGGGGGTCGCGCCAGGAGTGACGTCATGCGTTGGGGGGGAGGGTCTCTGGGGGGCTTTGGAGGGTCTCGGCGTGGGGGGGGGCTCAGGATGTGGGGGTGCCCCCGTGGGAAACAGGTGGGGGGCGGTTCTCACAGTTTGGGGCGGGGTGGGTCTCTGTGGGGCTGAGGATTTGGGGGGGGGTCCCCCCATGGGGCAAAGAGGGGCGCAAGGTGGGGGATCACCCCCTCCTACACCCCCGGCCCCCCCCATTTCTGGGGATTTGGGGGGGCTGTGCTGGTGTTTGGGGGGGGCGCTGAGGGGGTTTTGGGGGACCCCGAGGGGGATTTGGGGGACCCCGAGGGGGATTTGTGAGGCTTTGGGGTCCCCGGCAGGGTTTTGGAGACCCTCAGGGGTCTTTGGGGGACCCTGAGGGGGCTTTGGGGGGACTCAGGGGGGTTTTGGGGGACCCCGAGGGGTCTTTGGGGGGGTTTCGGGGGACCCTGAGGGGGTTTTGGGGGGACCTTGAGGGGGTTTTGAGGACCCCGAGGCAGTTTTGGGGAACCCTTAGGGGATCGGGGGGGGGCTCTGAGGGGGCTTTGGGGGGGCTTGAGGGGGTTTTTGGGGACCCCGAGGGTGCTTTGGGGGGACCCCGGCAGGATTTGGGGGGGTCCCTGACCAATTTGGGGGTGTGTGTGTGTGTTTCCCTGACCAAGTTTGAAGCCTCTTGATGAAGTTTTGGGGATGCTGAGGGGGTTTTGGGGACCCCGACTAATTTGAGGGGGGGGCGCTGAAACTTAGGGGGACCCCCTTGAGTTTCGGGGGACCCCCGTTGAGATTTGGGGGGGGACACACACACTTTCAAGCCCCCCCCCAACAACTTTACAACACCCTGGCAAAGTTTATTTGGGGGGAGGGGGGGAGACGGGACCCTGCCGACTTTTTGGGGGGACCCCCGTCACTTTGAGGGACCCCCCTCACTTTGGGAGGGGTCCCTACATCACTTGGGGGGGGGTGTCCAGTTGCCCACCCCCCCCCCCCCGAAGACATCCCCCACCGAGCCGATTCCTTCCTCTGCATCCCCCCAGACTCTTTATTTTGGGGGTTTCCCCCCCCCAAAAAAGACCCCCCACACACTCCCCCCCCCCAAAAAATCTAGGGACCCCCCCCCAATCTAGGGGACCCCCCAAAACCCCCCTCAGCCCCCCCCAAATACCGTGGTTGGAGCCCAGGAGCTGCTGCGGCTGCTGCTGCTTGCGACGAGGCATCCCCCAAATTGGGGGGGGGGGTCCCAAAAAGGGGGGGGGTCCCACAGTGACAAAGGGGGGGGACAGGGACAAAAAGGGGGGGGACGACACCCCAAAACCCTCCCTCTCCCCGTCCCCGAGTCCCCCAAAGCGGGGCCCCACCAAGGACACGCCTCCCCCCCCCCCCCTTTCAAAAAACCCTTTTTTTCCCCAAACCGCCTTTATTTCCCCCATTTTCCTCCCTTTAACCCCTTCCCTTCCCCCCCTCGGCCCCTGGGGGGGGGATGGGCTAATTTTTGGGGTACCTATTTATTTCGGGGGGTGCCTACTTCGTTTTGGGGGGTGCTCACTTATTTTTTGGGGGTTAAATTCTTACTTTTTGGGGTTAAATTCTTCTTTTTGAGGGGTGAAATACTTAGTTTTGGGAGTTATAAATGTATATTTAGGGGGGGTTCTACGCATTTTTGGGGGCGTGGGCTCATTTTTGGGGTGCCTATTGATTTTGGGGGGTGCCTACTTATTTTGGGGGGGTCTCTACTATTTTTTTTCTGGGTGTAAACTTATTTTTGGGGTTAAATACCTCTTTTTAGGGGGGGTATGCCTATTTTTAGGGGAGTTATACCTATTTTTAGGGGGTTATATACACTTTTTTGGGGGGTGGGCTTAATTTTTGAGGTGCACATTTCTTTTTGGGGGGTGTCTGCTTCCTTTTTGGGGGTGTACACTTCTTTTTGGGGGTTTAAATAGTGCTTTTGGGGGGTTAAATACTTATTTTGGGGGGGCATTCTACTTATTTGGGGGGTGGGCTTATTTTGGGGGGGCTCCTACTGATTTTTGGGGGTTATATACTTATTTTTAGGGGGCTTTATACTTATTTTGGGGGGCTCAAGCAAGGGGGAGGTTTTGGGGGGGATGCTGGCTGGGTGCAGGGGGGATATTAATGAAGAGCCAAGCACAAAGGGGCTTATTTTTGGGGGGGTCCCCCCAATTTTGGGGGGGTCTTGTCCTTACCTGAAGAGGGGGCAGAAGTGGGGGTGCGTCGCCCAGAGCTGTCCTGGGGGGGGGGAAGGAAGAGATGGGGTGAATGTGAGACACCCCCCATTCCTTATTATCCCCCCCCCCCCAAAGGATGAGGGACCCCCTTTGGCCTTCGGGGACCCCCCCCAGGCCCTGCCCCCCCCAACCTCCCCCCCCCAGGGGCCTCCTTAGGGCCTGAGGCCCCCCCCAACCAGCTCCCCCCCCCGGGCCTGGTACCCCCCAGCCCCCCCCAAACCCCGGTGCCCCCCCAGACCCTGAACCCCCCCGCCCCTTGCCGTCGGCTCCCCCCAAGGCCTGTGTCGTCCCCCCCCCCACCCGGGCCTACCTGGGCCTAGTCCCCCCCTGAGGCCTAGTCCTCCCCCCCAGGCCTGTCCCCCCCCTTAAGGGGCCTCCTCAGACCCCCTCCCCCCCACCCCCCTCCCCCCCACTTTAAACCCAACCCGAGGCCGTTGCTAAGGGAAACGGCGCCGTTGCTAAGGAAAAACCCCGCCGTTGCTATGAGAAACCCCGCCGTTGCTAAGGGAAACGGCGCCGTTGCTAAGGGGAGGGAGGCGCTTCCGGGTTCCCCCACCCCCGCACGCAGTCTGCGCAGGCGCGGCGTCCCCCCACCAAAATACAAAATACCCCAGGCCGCGGGGCCAATCAGAGCGCGTTGCTGGGCAGATTACAACACCTCCCCCGTTCTCATTAGCCAACGGCGCCCGCCTACTCGCCTGATGGGGCGGGGCTTTCATTCATCGCTCCGTGGCCACGCCCCCTTCTTGGTCCCTGATGGGCGGGGGAGCGGGTTGGGGGGGGCGGGGGGCGTCTCCCAGTATGGCCCGGTCCGGGCGCCATTTTACCCCGGGGGGGGGGGAGGGGGCGTCTGGGGCCGCGTTTCATTTTGGGGTGTAACTTGTGAATCGATGCATTTTGGGGGGGGCCCCGATTTTGGGGGCGAAACCCCGTTTTTTAACAATCTGTGGAATTTTTTGTTGGTTTTGGGGTGAATTTTTGAGTTTTATTAAATTTCTTTGGATTTTCTTCTGAATTAAGGGGTTTTTTCAGCGTTTGAGTCGTTTATTGAATTTGCTTTTATTTCATTTCATTCCTTTTTATTTCATTTATTTCACTTATTTCGTTTATTTTCTTCCATTTTTCACGATTTCTTTTATTTCCTTGAATTTTTACCAATTTCCTTCCTTTTTACACATTTATTTCCTTGATTTTTCTTTCATTGATTTTTAGTTCTTTGCCCCCCTTATTCCTATTTCTCAGCTTTAATTGACTTTTACGCATTTATTTAATTTCTTTTTGCGCATTTAATTGAATTTTATTCATTTTTTCCCAACTTATTTCTATTTTTTGCTTAATTTTTACACATTTATTTCATGTATTTTATGCATTTAATTCATTTTTACGCATTTATTTATTTTTTGCATTTACTTCATTTATATGCATTTATTTAATTCATTTTATGCATTTAATTAATTTTATGCATTTGTTTAATTTCTTTTTGTACATTTAATTGAATTTTAGTTAATTTTGCTCACCGATTTCTAATTTTTGCTTTATTTTTACAGTTTTATTTCATTTATTTTATTTACTTCCCCCTTATTTATATTTTCTGCTTTATTTTTACACATTTATTCAATTGAATCCATTTTCATGCATTTATTTCACTTATTTTTGCACGTTTAATTGAATTTCATTTAATTTAATGGAATTTTCATAGAATTTAATGGAATTTCAAGGAATTTTCATGGAATGTCATAGAATTTCCCCCACTTCTATTTCCCCTTCAATCCATTATCACACATTTCCAGGCATTTTTACACGTTTATTTCATTTAGTTTTGTGGATTTTTCCATTTCTTTTGGCGCATTTACCGATTTCCCGCCTTTTCCCCCCGTCGTGTCGCCTTGTTTTGTTTTGTTTTACTTTTTATTTTATTTTTAATTTTATTTTATTTTTAAATTTAATTTTATTTTTAAATTTTGTTTTATCTTAATTTTTATTTTATTTTATTTTTAAATTTTATTTTCTTTTTACCTTTAATTTAATGTAATTATTTTATTTTATTTTATGTTTTATTTTATTTATTTGGTTTCATTTTGTTATTTTATTTTATATTTTATTTTCTTTTATTTGGTTTCATTTTGTTATTTTATATTTTATTTTATTTGGTTTCATTTTGTTTGATTGTTTTATTTTACTCTATTTTTATCTTTTATTAGTTTCTTTTCTTCGCTTTTCTTTTACTTTAGTTTATTTTATTTCATGTTTACTTTATTAGTTTTATTCTTATTTTATTTTTACTTTATTTTAAATTTATTTTATTTATTTTTTAAAATTTAGTTTTACTTCATTGTATTTATTTTATTTTTACTTTATTTTATTTATTTTACTTTTAATTTATTTTTACTTTATTAATTTCATTTTTACTTTATTTTAATTTTTATTTTTACTGTCCTTTAAATTTTTTATTTAACTTAAAATTATTTAATTACTTTTTAATTTTACTTTATTTAATTTTATTTATTTTATTATTACTTTATTTATGTTATTTCACTGCATTTAATGTTTTCCCGTTTCTTTTCATCCCTTTTCTAATTCCCCGGATCCAATTGCGTTTCCCTCCTTCCTTTGCGCTGCTCCTTCTCTCTTCTCTTTATTCCCTTGATTTTCTTTTTAGTCCCTTTTTTATTCCACTTCTTCATTTTCTTTCCCTTTCTTCATTCCTTTTGTTTTGTTTTATTTTATTTTATTTTATTTCATTTCATTTCATTTCATTTCATTTTACTTTTATTCCATTTTTAATTCCATTTTTTATTCCACTTATTCCATTATTTTTCTTTTATTGGCATTTATCTCCTTGATTTTCTTTTTATTAAATTTTTTTCTTTTCTTCCCTTTATTTAGTCATTTCCTTTTATATTTAAAAAAAAATTAAAATTTATTTTGGTTTATAAAAAATTTTAAATCTTATTTTATTGTTAGTTTTATTTTCATTTTATGTTTTTTACATTTTATTTAATTTCATTTTGTATCTTTGGTTTATTTTGTTTTTATTTTAAAATTTTATTTTACTTTTATTTTATTTTTTATTTTATTCTATTTTATTTTATTTCTTCGGTTTATTTAATTTTAATTTTTATTTTTATTTTTATTTTTATTTTTAAATTGTCTTTTTCTTCTTTTCTTTTCTTTTCTTTTCTTTTCTTTTCTTTTCTTTTCTTTTCTTTTCTTTTCTTTTCTTTTCTTTTCTTTTCTTTTCTTTTCTTTTCTTTTATTTTATTTTATTTTATTTTATTTTATTTTATTTTATTTTATTTTATTTATTTTGTTGCCTTTTCACGCCTCCCGGCGGTTCGGTGCCCGCGCGGCTCCCGGGGGCTGCGGCGCCTCCGGGGCTGGGGCTGAATTTCCACTTATTTCTACTTTTTATTTTCCTTTCTCTCATCCCCCCCCTCCCCCCGCTCCCAAACTTCTGCGATTTTGGTCAACGTCAAGAAAAGAAACACAAATAAATTAAATCAAGCCCCGAAATTAAATAATTAAATACAGGCGGCGCCTTTTGGCCAAATACCAGAATAATGAAAATAAAAGAGTCTGTAACAACAACAACAACAACAACAACAATAATAAATTAAAACTAAAACTAAAACTAAAATTAATTTTAAAGCTAAAACTAATATTAAAATTAAAATTAAAACTAAAGCTAAAATTAAAATTAAAGCTAAAATATTAAAATTAAAACTAAAATTAAAATTAAAATTAAAACTAAAATTAAAGCTAAAATTAAAATTAAAATTAAATAATATAAAATAAAATATATAAAATAGAAATTATAAAATATAACTATATACATATATAACAAATAATATATGATATGTAATATTTAGTATTATTTATAATTATATATACAATTATTATTATAACTATAATAATGACGATGGCAATAACTTTAATAATTTAATAATACAATTATTTAATAATCTAATAATAACAATAAGAAGAATAACAGCAGCTACAATAATTGTTATCGTTAGAATAATGACAATAAGGACAACAATATAATGGAAATAAAAGCAATAACAGCCCCGCACGTGTTTAAAATAAAAAATATGGATAATAAAGAATAAATTCAACAATTAAAATTTAATAATGGACCGATCGAATAATGGCGTAACGTACAAAAATGTATTTCTGTTAGTAATAATACTAAAAATAAGGTGTATGATTAATAATATTAATGTTAATAATTGCAATAATAATGACGATAATATAGTAGAAGTAGTTCTAATATTAATGGTAAAGTATTATTGCTGCAGACTGGTCATAATAATAATAAAATATTAGCACTAGCACTAATAAGAGATAAATAAATTAGATTTATTAATAATAATAACTAATTATTATTACTAATATTATTAATAGCCCATATTTCTGCAAGGAGAGTAATCAAAGAATAACAATTAATAATAATACCGAAAAATAAACTGCTAATAACAACAATATTAATAAAGAAAGCGGTGCGTGGTGCCGCGAAGGTCGTAATAATAGGAATAAAAAAGCAATTATTATTATTAATAATACAATATTATTACTAATATCATATTACTACTATAATAATAATACTAAAAAGTAAATTAGGATGGAAATAACAGAAGTAAGTAGCTGATAGAAATAATAATGGAAAATAAAGTAGGTTTTAGTGAGAAGAATGATGATAAAAGTAAGATGTAATCATGATAATAGTAATAATAATAATAAATTAATAATAACAATAAATAATAAGAATAACAATAATAATAAATATGTAGCAATAACAATTAAACCGCGCCTCCCATAAAATAAGAAAGGTGAAATCGCGACTAAAATAAGAAAGTAAGACTAGAAAAGAATCCCACTGATAAAATAATAAAATACAAATAAAATTAATAAAATTAATAAACCCAGCGAAATTAACGAGAATCGGTACAAACGGCGCTCGGAGGCCGTGCCGGCACCGAAACGCCCTCGCGCTCGGGGCCGCAGCTGCCAGCGCTGCCCGGGGGCAGCCCCTTTTTCTCCGCTAAACCCGCCCGGTTTGGGGTTTTCCCGCGCAGCTGCCGCCGCCAAAAATAGCCATTAATGGACCTGAAACCCCAAAAAGGGCCTTTTTTTACCCGTCCAGGTTTAGTCCCTCTTCTCGTTTTCGGGTGTTTCATCACAGCTGCTGCTCTCGGCACCTGAATTTCGGGGGTAGAAGTAAATTTATCACCCAGGCGCCCTCAATTAGGGCTAAAATTTAGGCCTATTAGGGCTAATAATTAAGTCTATTAGGGCTAATAATTAAGGATATTAGGACTTAAATTTAATCCCCACCCCCCCTTAACTAGAACAAATAATTAAGCCCATTAGTCCTAAAATTAAAAATATTAGGACTCTAAATTTAAACCCTAGCCCCCTAAATTAGAGCTAATAATTAAGTCTATTAGTGCTAATAATTAAGGATATTAGGACTTTAAATTTAATCCCCACCCCCCAAAATTAGAGTGAATAATTAAGCCTATTAGTGCTAACAATTGAACATATTAGGACTTAAAATTAAATTTAATTCCCAGCCCCCTAAATTAGAGCTAATAATTAAGCCTATTAGGGCTAATAATTAAGTTTTCCAGGCCTTATAATTAAATTTATTTCCCATCCCTGCTAAATTAGGTCTAATAATTCAGTCTCTTAGGGCTCATAATTATCCCGTGTCCATCCTAAATCAGGGCTAATAATTAAGTCTATTAGGGCTTATAATTGCACTTATTCCCCAGCCTACCTATATTAGGGCTAATAATTAAGTCTATTAGGGCTTATAATTACATTTATCTCCCAGCCCACCTATATTAGGAATAATAATTAAGTGTATTGGGGCTTATAATAAAGTCTATTCCCCAGCCCCACTAAACTAGGGCTAATACTTAATTATTAGGGCTAATAATTAAGGTTATTAGGGCTAATAATTAAGTCTATTAGTGCTTATAACTAAATTTATTCCCCATTCCCCCTGAATTAGGGATAATAATTAAGTCTATTAGTGCTTATAATTAAATTTATCCCCCATTCCCCCTGAATTAGGGCTAATAATTTGGTCATTAGGGCTAATAATTAAATGTATTAGGGCTAATAATTAAATTTATCCCCCAGCCCCTCTTAATTAAGGCTAATAATTAAGTGTATTAGGGCCAGGGCCTGGGTACCCAGCAGGGAACCAGGCTCGGGGCATCGGGCAGGTTGAGGTTTGGGGCAAATTGTCGAGTTTTTGGACAAAAACAGTCGATATTTGGGGCAAAAGTTTGAGATTTGGGGCAAAAGCAGTCAAAGTTTTGGGCACATGGTCGAGGTTTTGGGCAAAAATGGTCAAGATTTGGGGCAAGCAGTTGAGATTTGGGGCAAGCAGTTGAGTTTTGGGGCAAAAAGTTGAGATTTGGGGCAAAAATGGTCAAGGTTTGGGGGAAACAGTCGAGGTTTTGGGCAAAAGGTCAAGCTTTTGGGCAAACGGTGGAGATTTGGGGCAAGCAGTTGAGTTTTGGGGCAAATGGTTGGGTTTTGGGGCAAATGGTCGAGGTTTCAGACACATGGTCAAGATTTTGGGCAAAAATGGTTGAGATTTGGGGCAAGCAGTTGAGTTTTGGGGCAAAAAGTTTAGATTTGGGGCAAACAGTCAAGGTTTTGGGCAAAAATGGTCGAGATTTGGGGCAAGCAGGTGAGTTTTGGGGCAAAGAGTTGAGATTTGGGGCAAATATGGTCGAGATTTGGGGCAAATGGTCGAGGTTTTGGGCAGAATGAGAAGGTCTGGGGCAAATGGTTGAGGTTTGGGGCAAAAACAGTCAAGATTTGGGGGGGAAATGGTTGAGATTTAGGGGAAAAATGGTCGAGATTTGGGGCAAACAGTTGAGATTTGGGGCAAATGGTTAAGATTTGGGCAAAAAATGTTGAGGTTTGGGAGACGTGGTCGATACATGGGAACACAGTTGAGGTTTTGGGCAAAAATGGTTGTGATTTGAGGCACATGGTCGAGGTTTTGGGCAAAAATGGCCAAGATTTGGGGCAAACAGTTGAGATTTAGGGCAAGCAGTTGAGTTTTGGGGCAAAGAGTTGAAATTTGGGGCAAAAATGGTTGAGACTTGGGGTAAAATATGGTCAAGTTTTGGGGCAAATGGTCGAGGTTTCAGACACATGGTTGAGATGGGAGATGGTTGAGGTTTTGGGCATAAACAGTTGTGATTTGGGGCAAATGGTCGAGGTTTTTGGGACACGGTCGAGGTTTTGGGCAAAAATGGTTGAGATTCAGTACAAACGTCGATGTTTTGGGCACATGGACGAGGTCTGGGGCAAATGATTGAGGTTTGGGGCAAAAAATGGTCAAGATACGGGGTAAAAATGATTGAGATTTGGGGACAAGGGTTGAGTTTTGGGGCAAAGGGTTGAGGTTGGGATGACACGGTGGGGGTTTGGGCCGTACAGGAGGCACACGGTTGAGGATTTGGGCAAAAATGATCACGATCTGGGACAACAGGTCAAGGTTTTGGGCAAGGATCTGGGTTGGGTGAGGGTCTTCGGCCTTGATGGAAGGGTCGAGGCTGGTTACAGGGGTTTGGGGAAGATTTGGGGACCCACAGTAGGGATGTTGGGGCACGGCGCCGGGGTCAAGGCCAACACCAGGAGTTTTTGTGCAGCAGCGGGTGCCCGTGTCGTCGGTCTTCAGGCTGTTCATCTGCAGCGTGACCGTGCTCTGGGAGGTGTCCCTGGAGAGGGTGAAGCGCCCCTGGACCGATGGCAGGTAGCCTGTGCTACCATCATCATCAATACCCGCGACGAAGTCAAGCCCCTTCCCAGGGGCCTGTCGCACCCACTCCATGCTGGTGCTGCTGATGTCGAAGCCGGAGGCCTTGCAGAGGAGGGTCAGGGACCCCCCGGGGGTCTGGAGGCCCCCTCCGGACGCGACCAGCTGCTCGGCCGCCCGCAGCCCTGCGCAGGGAAGAAGGACAGGATTGAGTCACCCACTCCCGCCGTCACCCCCCATATCCGCGCCCGGGGAGGGGGTCAGCGGGGCTGGGACCTACCTGGGAGGGCTGCCAGGAGGAGGAGGAAGGCGGAGGGGCCTCTGATCTGCTGGGGGTGTCATTCCTGCCCTGGGGGCTGGACTTGGTCCCGGTGATGGTTAACCCAAAGGCGGGTGCAAAGGGGCTCGAGCACCCCTGCCCCTGCCGGGACCCCTCCCCTGTCTCCAGACCCGGGATCCAACCCTGGGCTCTACCACCGAACTTCGACGCCTTGCACAACCCGGGACCATTTACCCTGAGCCCAGAGTCTTTGCACCGAGCGTCCCTGTGCTCTCCCCCCATCCCCAGCATCTTCCCAAACCCCCGGCACCGAACCTGGTGCCCTGAAGCCAGCCTGGACCCTGCACAGTGCCCAGAGCCTTTGCTCCGAGCTCTAGACCCTGACGCTGAGCCTGGACACTTGGGGGAGTCCCTGCACCTCCTCTGCCAGCCTCGGCCTCCCCCGCAGCAGCTACGAAATGCTGTGGGTGCGAGCGGGGCCTGGGGAGGGGGTCGAGAGCCTGGGGTCTGCTGACAGCGATGGTGGTGGCACATGGTACCTGCCGTCGGTCAAGGGGCGCGTCACCCTCTCCAGGGACACCTCCCAGAGCACGCTCACGCTGCAGATGAACAGCCCCGGGGGGACGACACGGGCACCTCCTGCTGCGCGAGAGATGATGATGGTGGCCTGTGGTGGGGAAATAACCCCCATCGAGAGGTTTCCCCCACGGGGCCACAGCAGCGACGCCTGGCAGCCCCCAGCCCTCTGTGCAGGGCAACGGTCGGGATTTGGGAGAAGGATCCGGCCTGGGTGGGGGGGTCTGGGCTGGGTGGGGGTGTCGAGGGTGAGAGCAGGGTGTTGTGGAGTGTCTGTGGAGTCAGTGGAGGGGAGTTGGGGGCCGGTGCCGGGGTGGGGTCTCGGGGCAGGCAGATGCAGCAGCTGGAGCCGTCCCAGCGCAGCACAGAGGGCTGGGGGCTGCCAGGCGTCGCTGCTCCTGCCCCCCGCGGGGACACCCCTCGCCGGCGGTTTTCCTGCCCAGAGTCGGGGCTGCTGCCGTCACCATCAGTAGCTTTTGCGCAGAAATAGGTGCCCGTGTCGTCGGTCTTCAGGCTGTTCATCTGCAGCGTGACCGTGCTCTGGGAGGTGTCCCTGGAGATGGTGAAGCGCCCCTGGACCGACGGCGCGTAGGCTGTGCTACCACTGCTGCTAATACTCGCGACAGCTTCGAGCCCCTTCCCGGGCGCCTGTCGCACCCATCCCATGCCGGTGCTGCTGAAGTCGAAGCCGGAGGCCTTGCAGAGGAGGGTCAGGGACCCCCCGGGGGTCTGGAGGCCCCCTCTGGACTCGACCAGCTGCTCGGCCGCCCGCAGCCCTGCGCAGGGAGGGGGCAGAAGGGGACACCTCCCAGCTCCCCCACTCCCTTGCTCCAGGCTGGCCCCACGCTTGGGGAGCAAAGCTGGGGAGCTGGTGGGGGGTCAGGCCATGGGAAGGGGTCTGGGGTTTGTACAGGGGCTGGGCTCAGGGCAGGGCTCTGGGCTCAGGGCAGGGCTGTGGATGCAGTTCAAGCTGTTGGCGCAGGACATCGGAGCAGGGAAGTGCCAGGCAAGGCATCACCCCATCAGCAAAACCAATTATATTGGGGTTTCCCTCAGCCTCTCACCACCACCACAGCCGTGTCTGGTGCAGGTGTCGGTGGCCGTGACAACGTCGAGACCCCAAGGGCAGGAATGACACCACCAGCAGGCAGGACACGTTGCAGATCAGACCCCCTTCCACCTTCCTCCTCCTCCTGGCAGCCCTCCCAGGTAGGTCCCAGCCCCGCTGACCCCCTCCCCGGGCGCGGATATGGGGGGTGATGGCGGGAGCGGGCGACTCAATCCTGTCCTTCTTCCCTGCGCAGGGCTGCGGGCGGCCGAGCAGCTGGTCGAGTCCAGAGGGGGCCTCCAGACCCCCGGGGGGTCCCTGACCCTCCTCTGCAAGGCCTCCGGCTTCTCCATCAGTGGCTACAGCATGAGCTGGGTGCGACAGGCTCCCGGGAAGGGGCTCGAAGCTGTTGCCTATATTAGCAGCAGTGGCAGCACATACTACGCGCCGTCGGTCCAGGGGCGCTTCACCATCTCCAGGGACAACTCCCAGAGCACGGTCACGCTGCAGATGAACAGCCTCAAGACCGACGACACGGGCACCTATTTCTGCGCGAAAGCTGCTGGTGCTGGTGACGGCAGCAGCCCCGACTCTGGGCAGGAAAACCACCGGCGAGGGGTGTCCCCACGGGGGGCAGGAGCAGCGACGCCTGGCAGCCCCCAGCCCTCTGTGCCGCGCTGGGACGGCTCCAGCTGCTGCATCTGCCTGCCCCGAGACCCCACCCTGGCACCGGCACCCAACTCCCCCCCACTGCCTTTCAGCATCTGCCTGAAACTGGGCCCAGCTACGCCGTGGCGTGGGCGCGACAGCACCCGGGGAGGGGCTCAAAAGGGTCGAGGGAATCACGAGCATTGGTGGTGCTACAGCGCACGGGGACGGCATCCAGCCCCTCCGCGGCTCTTGAAGCACTGAAGAGCCCCCCGACACGTGCATCGAGCCCAAATCCCTGCCCTGTGCCTGGAACTCCTCTCCGAATCCTGGCCCGTCCCGCCGTCCCTGCACCTTCCCTGCTGCTCCCCAGGGACCCCAAACCCCTCCAAGGTGCCAAAATCCCCTGTCCTCAGCCCAAATCCCTGCTTGAGCCCAAATCCCTGCTTGAGCCTAAATCCCTGCTTGAGCCCTGTCCTGCCGGGGCTTGGCTTCACCTTCAGCAGCTGGGGCATGGTTTGGGCACGACAGGCTCCAGGGAAGGGGCTCGAGTTCGTCGCGGGTATTAGCAGCGATGGTAGATACACAGCCTACGCGCCGTCGGTCAAGGGGCGCTTCACCATCTCCAGGGACAACTCCCAGAGCACGGTCACGCTGCAGATGAACAGCCTGAAGACCGACGACACGGGCACCTCCTGCTGCGCGAGGGATGGTTATGGTGGCCCTGACCCCAGCACCGTGCCCCAACACCCCCGCACGGGCTCCCCAAGGCCCAGCATCCCCCCAGACCCCTGCACCCAGCCCTGACCCACACCCACACCCACACCCTCGCCCTCACCCTCCACCACTTGCCCCCAGACCAGGCTTCTCGCATCGAGCCGGGATCCTTTGCCATGAATGTGGGCCCCGAATTGTGCCCAAATCTCCAGGCCTTGCCCCAGAATCCTGCCGCGCTGCCAGGGGAGGGTGAGGCTGGGTGTGGGGAGGAGGTTCTGCCCCCAGGGGAGGGGGAGCCCTGGGACAGGCCGTATCCCCAAGTACGACGTCAACCCTTCTTTTAAATACCCCCAGGGATGGCGCCTCCCCCACCCCCGCGGGCAGCCGGTGCCCGTGCCCGACCCCTCTTGCAGGGAGGGCAGTTTTCCTAATACCCAGCCTCACCCTCCCCTGGCACCGCGGCACGATTCTGGGGCAAGACCTGGAGATTTGGCCCGAATTTGGTTATGAGGCTCATGGCAAAGGATCCCGGCTCGATGTGACAAGCCTGGTGTAGGTGTAAGTGGGGGAGGGTGTGGGTCAGAAATGGGTGCAGGGGTTTGGGAGGATGCTGGGCTTTGGGGAGCCCGTGTGGGGGTGTTGTGACACGGTGCTGGTGTCCAGGCTCATGGGAGGCAGCTGCCCCCACCAGCTGGAGCCGCCCCAGCGCGGCACAGAGGGCTGGGGGCTGCCAGGCATCGCTGCCCTGGGTAGGAAACCCCTTGACGGGGTTTTTCACAGCCTCACACAACCATAACCATCCCTCGCGCAGCAGGAGGTGCCCGTGTCGTCGGTCTTCAGGCTGTTCATCTGCAGCGTGACCGTGCTCTGGGAGTTGTCCCTGGAGATGGTGAAGCGCCCCTTGACCGACGATGGGTACCATGTGCTACCACTGCTGCTAATACGTCCAACATACTCGAGCCCCTTCCGGGCGCCTGTCGCACCCAAGCCATGGCGTAGCTGCTGAAGGAGAAGCCGGAGGCCTTGCAGAGGAGGGTCAGGGACCCCCCGGGGGTCTGGAGGCCCCCTCCGGACTCGACCAGCTGCTCGGCCGCCCGCAGCCCTGCGCAGGGAAGAAGGACAGGATTGAGTCGCCCGCTCCCGCCATCACCCCTCATATCCGCGCCCGGGGAGGGGGTCAGCGGGGCTGGGACCTACCTGGGAGGGCTGCCAGGAGGAGGAGGAAGGTGGAGGGGCCTCTGATCTGCTGGGGGTGTCATTCCTGCCCTGGGGGGCTCCACATTATCAGGGTGATGGTTAAACCACAGGAGGGTGCAAAGGGGCTCGAGCACCCCTGCCCCTGCCCAGACCCCAGGGGAACGTGGGGGGTTTGCAGGAACTGGCTCATGCAGGGATTCAGAACCAAGTCACAGGTTTGGTTTGGGCGCAGGTTTTGGGCCCAGGACAGGGGATTTTGGGTCCCTGCAGGGCTCTGGGGTCCCCGGGATGCAGGGATGGCTCTGGGTGCAGGGGGCAGGAATGGGGCTGGGAGTCAAACACCCGCCAGGGCTGGAGCCCTCCCGGTGGCTGTCGCAGCCCTGCCATGGGGCAGGGGCTGGGGGAGAAGCCGGAGCCCTTGCCGGGGCCTGGGCTGCGTGGGAATGGTCTGGCCTGCAAGCAGGGGTCTAAGCTCAGGATACTGGCCCCCTTGCAGAGGTCTAGGGGAAATTCAGTGCTTCAAGGTTTGTGCCAGGGGACTGGAAAGAGGCCTGGGGTCCGGGCATGGGGCAGGGGTCCCTGCGAGGTGCTGGGATTTGGGGAATCAGTGCAGGGGTGTCCAGGCTCGACACAAGGGTGTGGGCTGGGTGCGGGGCTCTGGGCTGGGACAGGGATTTTGGGGGGAGGGTGATATTCTGGGACGAAGGGAAGGGCTGCGGGCAGCCGTGGAGGTGGACAAGTCCAGAGGGGGCCTCCAGACCCCCGGGGTGTCCATTGCCTCGTCTGCAAGGGCTCCGGCTTCTCCATCAGCAGCTACGGCATGGTTTGGGCACGACAGGCGCCCGGGAAGGGGCTCGAAAGAGTTGCAGCTATTAGCTACAGTGGTAGATACACAGGCTACGCGCCGTCGGTCCAGGGGCGCTTCACCCTCTCCATGGACACCTCCCAGAGCACGGTCACGCTGCAGATGAACAGCCTGAAGACAGACGACATGGGCACCTACTGCTGCGCCAGAGATGGTGATGATGATGACCGTCACGCCAACACCGTGCCCCAACACCCCACACCGGCTCCCCAAAGCCCAGCACCTCCCCAAACCCCTCGCCCCAAGCCCACACCCTGGGAGCCGGGCTTGACCCGACCCTGAAGCCGCAGCCTTGGCCCCACCCTGGACTCTCTAAACCCAGCCCAGAGCCTTGCGCCCAGCCGGGACCCTTGACAGTGAGCCCGGAGCTCAGCACAGTGCCCAGATCGCCACGTCTTGCCCCAAAGCCCCTCCTGCGCCGGCTCTGCCGGGGCTGGGGCGTCACCTCCAGCAGCTGCGGCACGTTGTGGGCGCGGCAGGCGCCCGGGCAGGGGCTCGATGGGCGGCAGAGGCAGGAGCTGGGCAGGGGGTGCGGGGACGGGGCAGAGGGGCGGGGGCGGGCAGGGCTCTGCCCCTGGAGCCGGAATCAGGGCTGAGGGCGAGGGTCTGTGCTTGGCGCAGGGGTTGCGGGAGGGCGCTGGGTGTTGGGGTGCGGGGCAGGGATGCTCAGGCTCGGGGCAAAGGGCTGCGGGAAGATGCGGGGGTGTGGGAAGACTCTGAGCTGAGTGAGGGTGCGGTGCTTGTGTCACTGCCATCGCTCCAAATAACCGCCACGAGCTCGAGCCCCTTCCCGGGCGCCCGTCACGGCCGAACCACGCTGCTGCTGCTGATGTCGAAGCCGGAGGCCTTGCAGAGGAGGGTCAGGGACCCCCCGGGGGTCTGGAGGCCCCCTCCGGACTCGACCAGCTGCTCGGCCGCCCGCAGCCCTGCGCAGGGAAGAAGGACAGGATTGAGTCGCCCGCTCCCGCCATCACCCCCCATATCCGCGCCCGGGGAGGGGGTCAGCGGGGCTGGGACCTACCTGGGAGGGCTGCCAGGAGGAGGAGGAAGGCGGAGGGGCCTCTGATCTGCTGGGGGTGTCATTCCTGCCCTGGGGGGCTCCACATTATCCGGGTGATGGTTAAACCACAGGAGGGTGCAAAGGGGCTCGAGCACCCCTGCCCCTGCCCAGACCCCAGGGGAACGTGGGGGGTTTGCAGGAACTGGCTCATGCAGGGATTCAGAACCAAGTCACAGGTTTGGTTTGGGCGCAGGTTTTGGGCCCAGGACAGGGGATTTTGGGTCCCTGCAGGGCTCTGGGGTCCCCGGGATGCAGGGATGGCTCTGGGTGCAGGGGGCAGGAATGGGGCTGGGAGTCAAACACCCGCCAGGGCTGGAGCCCTCCCGGTGGCTGTCGCAGCCCTGCCATGGGGCAGGGGCTGGGGGAGAAGCCGGAGCCCTTGCCGGGGTCTGCGCTGGGTGCAAAGCATCTGGGTTTGGAGCGAGGCTCCGAGCTGTGGACATTGGTCAGGCTCAAGGGGTCTGGGCTCAGTTCCAGGGGACAAGGATTGTGCCAGGGTTGTGGGAACAGGTCTGGGGTGTGGGGAGGGGCAGGGGTGCTCAAGCCCCTTTGCCCCCTCCTTTGGGTGAACCATCACCGGGACCTTGTAGAGTCCCAACAGGACAAACAAATCATTCCCAGAAGGACTCAACCCAGACTAGCCTCCCTCCGCCTTCCTCCTCCTCCTGGCAGCCCTCCCAGGTAGGTCCCAGCCCCGCTGAGCCCCTCCCCGGGCGCGGATATGGGGGGCGATGGCGGGAGCGGGCGACTCAATCCTGTCCTTCTTCCCTGCGCAGGGCTGCGGGCGGCCGAGCAGCTGGTCGAGTCCGGAGGGGGCCTCCAGACCCCCGGGGGGTCCCTGACCCTCCTCTGCAAGGCCTCCGGCTTCTCCTTCAGCAGCAGCTACTACATGACTTGGGTGCGACAGGCGCCCGGGAAGGGGCTCGAGTTTGTCGCGCGTATTGACAGCAGTGGTAGATACACAGGCTACGCGCCGTCGGTCCAGGGGCGCGTCACCATCTCCAGGGACACCTCCCAGAGCACGGTCACGCTGCAGATGAACAGCCTGAAGACCGACGACACGGGCACCTATTTCTGCGCGAAAGCTGCTGGTGCTGGTGACGGCAGCAGCCCCGACTCTGGGCAGGAAAACCGCTGGCGAGGGCTGTCCCCACGGGGGGCAGGAGCAGCGATGCCTGGCAGCCCCCAGCCCTCTGTGCCGCGCTGGGACGGCTCCAGCTGCTGCATCTGCCTGCCCCGAGACCCCACCCCGGCACCGGCACCCAACTCCCCTCCACCGGCTCCCCAAACCCCCACAGGATCCCACAACACCCGCTCTGGCCTTCGCACCAAACCCAAACCCTTTCCCGAGCCCAGACCGCCGACTCCCCCCGCGGGGACACCCCTCGCCGGCGGTTTTCCTGCTCAGAGTCGGGGCTGCTGCCGTCACCACCAGTAGATTTCGCGCAGAAATAGGTGCCCGTGTCGTCGGTCTTGAGGCTGTTCATCTGCAGCGTGACCGTGCTCTGGGAGGTGTCCCTGGAGAGGGTGAAGCGCCCCTTGACCGACGGCGCGTAGCCTGTGCTACTACCATCGTTGCTAATAGCTGCAACTCTTTCGAGCCCCTTCCCGGGAGCCTGTCGTGCCCAAACCATGCCCCAGCTGCTGAAGGTGAAGCCGGAGGCCTTGCAGGACAGGGCTCAAGCAGGGATTTGGGCTCAAGCAGGGATTTGGGCTCAGGACAGGGGATTTTGGCACCTTGGAGGGGTTCGGGGTCCCTGGGGGGCAGCAGGGAAGGTGCAGGGACGGCGGGACGGGCCAGGATTCGGAGAGGAGTCCCAGGCACGGGGCAGGGATTTGGGCTCGATGCACGTGTCGGGGGGCTCTTCAGTGCTTCAAGAGCCGCAGAGGGGCTGGATGCTGTCCCCGTGCGCTGTAGCACCACCAATGCTCGTGATTCCCTCGACCCTTTTGAGCCCCTCCCTGGGTGCTGTCGCGCCCACGCCACGGCGTCGCTGCGGAAGGAGAAGCTGGGACCCTTACACGGGTCTGGGCTTGGTGCAACGGCCCGGGGCTTGGAGCAAGACTCCAAGCTTCGGACATCGATCCCGGCTGAGATAAGGGGTTTGTGATCTGTTCAGGAGGTCAGTGTTTGGGTGAGGGGTCGGGAAACAGGGCAGGGCAGGGCTGCTCCAGTGCCTTTGCCCCCTCCTATGGGTGAACAATTTCCCTGAGCATGTGGAGCCCCCCAGGGCAGAGACGACCCACCAGTGCAATATATCCCAGGTCAACACCCATCAGTGTTCCTCCTCCTCCTCCTGGCAGCCCTCCCAGGTAGGTCCCAGCCCCGCTGAGCCCCTCCCCGGGCGCGGATATGGGGGGTGATGGCGGGAGCGGGCGACTCAATCCTGTCCTTCTTCCCTGCACAGGGCTGCGGGCGGCCAAGCAGCTGGACGCGTCCGGAGGGGGCCTCCAGACCCCCGGGGGGTCCCTGACCCTCCTCTGCAAGGCCTCCGGCTTCTCCTTCAGCAGCAAAGCCATGTACTGTGCACGACAGGCCCCCGGGAAGGGGCTCGAGTGGGTTGCGGGTATTGACAGCGATGGTGACACAAGATACGCGCCGTCGGTCAAGGGGCGCTTCACCATCTCCAGGGACACCTCCCAGAGCACGGTCACGCTGCAGATGAACAGCCTCAAGACCGACGACACGGGCACCTATTTCTGCGCAAAAGCTGCTGGTGCTGGTGACGGCAGCAGCCCCGACTCTGGGCAGGAAAACCGCCGGCGAGGGGTGTCCCCGTGGGGGGCAGGAGCAGCGATGCCTGGCAGCCCCCAGCCCCCTGTGCCGCGCTGGGACGGCTCCAGCTGCTGCATCTGCCTGCCCCGAGACCCCACCCCGGCACCGGCACCCAACTCCCCTCCACTGGCTCCCCAAACCCCCACAGGATCCCACAACACCCGCTCTGGCCTTGGCACCAAACCCAAACCCTTTCCCGAGCCCCGACCGCCGACTCCCCTCGCGGGGACACCCCTCGCCGGCGGTTTTCCTGCCCAGAGTCGGGGCTGCTGCCGTCACCATCAGTAGATTTCGCGCAGAAATAGGTGCCCGTGTCGTCGGTCTTGAGGCTGTTCATCTGCAGCGTGACCGTGCTCTGGGAGTTGTCCCTGGAGAGGGTGAAGCGCCCCTGGACCGACGGCGCGTATCTTGTGGTACTACCATCGCTGGTAATAAGCGCGACCCACTCGAGCCCCTTCCCGGGAGCCTGTCGTGCCCAAACCATGTTGTAGCTGCTCAAGGAGAAGCCGGAGGCCTTGCAGAGGAGGGTCAGGGACCCCCCGGGGGTCTGGAGGCCCCCTCCGGACGCGACCAGCTGCTCGGCCGCCCGCAGCCCTGCGCAGGGAAGAAGGACAGGATTGAGTCGCCCGCTCCCGCCATCACCCCCCATATCCGCGCCCGGGGAGGGGGTCAGCGGGGCTGGGACCTACCTGGGAGGGCTGCCAGGAGGAGGAGGAAGGTGGAGGCAGCTCATATCCGGGACTGTCCTACTGTGCAGGTCCTGACTACCCCCATGCCTCCCCCTCTTCCTTGCTCCAGCCTCACCCCAGCCTCGCGGCAGCAAAGCTGGGGTTCTGGGGGGTCTGGGCACAGGAAGGGCTCCAGGCTCGATGCAAGGGTTCGGGGCTCACAGCAAAGGCTTTGAGCTCTCTGCAGGGCCCCGGGCTGCGCCTGACGGTCTGGGCTCGGTCCAGAGGGTCTGGGCTTGGCGATGGGACCCGGTGTGTATGAGGGATGTGGGCTGGGGGCAAAGGCTGGGAGCACCGTGCAGGGCTCCAGGCTGGGTGCAGGGGCTGGGCTCAGCGCAAAGGGTGTGGGTGGGTGCAGAGATGTGGGGACCCAGCACAGCCACGTTTGAGCCAGGTGCTGGGCTCGAGGCCGAGGGCAGAGCCTCGCAGCCAGCCGGGACCCCTGCCTGCTGCCCGAGTCCTCGCCCAGAGCACAGACCCACGTGCGGTGACCTCCTCGCAGCAGCCCAGGAAAGATCTCCTGAAAGCGACGGCACATCTCACACCCTGCGGCTACAGGACGGCTCTGGCGGAGCTGCTTCGCCTGCAGAAGGGACCAGCGAGGACGTGGATTTCTGCTGCGCCCAGCGCTGCCCTGAGGGGAGGGGGACGATGGGTGCTCTGGAGTCACGGCGCCTGAGGCAAGGGGGAAGGGGCTGGTGCTGCTGGACGGGAGGCTCGGGTGAGACACAAGGGCGCAAAGGCTGGTGTCAGGCTTGTGCTTTCACAAGTCACTGCAAACAGGCCTGGGAAGCCTCTCTCACAGGTGTGGGCTGAGCGGGTGCCGGCAGCTGTCCTGATTTCAGTCCAGCACAGAAACACAGGTGCTGCTTTGGTTGCAGTTGGCAACCCCGGACCAGAAACCATGCCCTGATGCCAGGCAGCCCTAAAAGCCCTGCTCACATCCCTCCCTGATGAACCCAAGGAGGGCGCAAAGGGGCTCGAGCACCCCTGCCCCTGCCGGGACCCCTCCCCTGTTTCCAGACCCGGGGCCCAACCCTGGGCCCATCCCACTGAGCTTGGACCGCTTGAGCCAAGCCTGGAGTGTTTGTCCCGGGCGCAGACCCCTTGCGCCCAACACCCCTGTGCTCTTCCCCCGCTCCCAGCGTGTTCCCGCGGGGACAGCGCTCGCCTGCGGTTCTCGTGCCCAGAGGCGGGGCTGGGACCAGCTCGTTTCGGGCAGCAGCGGGTGCCCGTGTCGTCTCCCCCCGGGGATGCTCATGTGCAGCGTGAGCGTGCTCGGGGAGGTGTCCCTGGAGAGGGTGACGCGCCCCGGCACCGCCGGCGGGTACCATGTGCCCCCACCATCGTTGCTAATAGCTGCAGCGCTCTCGAGCCCCTTCCCAGGCCACGGTCGCACCCAGTTCATGTTGGAGCTGCTGGAGGTGAAGGCGGAGCCCCGGCAGACGAGGAGCAGGAGAGGGGTTTCAGCTCCAGACCCACACGTTTTGCCCCTGCAGGCGTTTCGGTGGGTGCGGAGGGTCTGGCTTCGGAGCAACGGGCCAGACTCGGGGCGGGGGTCGCGCCACAGTGCCAGGCCTCAGCTTGAGGTGAGGCTCCGGGCATGGGGCAGGGGTCCCTGCGAGGTGCTGGGTTTGGGGGATCAGTGCAGGGGTGTCCAGGCTCGACACAAGGGTGTGGGCTGGGTGCGGGGCTCTGGGCTGGGACAGGGATTTTTGGGGGAGGGTGATATTCTGGGACGAAGGGAAGGGCTGTGGGCAGCCGTGGAGGTGGACAAGTCCAGAGGGGGCCTCCAGTCCCCCGGGGTGTCCATTGCCTCGTCTGCAAGGGCTCCGGCTTCTCCATCAGCAGCTACGGCATGGTTTGGGCACGACAGGCGCCCGGGAAGGGGCTCGAAAGAGTTGCAGCTATTAGCTACGATGGTAGAAACACAGGCTACGCACCGTCGGTCAAGGGGCGCTTCACCCTCTCCATGGACACCTCCCAGAGCACGGTCACGCTGCAGATGAACAGCCTCAAGACCGACGACACGGGCACCTCCTGCTGCACGAGACATGTTTATGGTTGTGTGAGGCTGCAAAAAACCCCACCAAGTGGTTTCCTGCCCAGGGCAGCGACGCCTGGCAGCCCCCAGCCCCCTGTGCCGCGCTGGGGCGGCTCCAGCTGCTGCATCTGCCTGCCCCGAGACCCCACCCCGGCGCCGTGTCCCAACTCCCCTCCACCGCCTTTCAGCATCTGCCTGGAACTGCGCCCAGACCCCCAGGCCAAGCCCGGACCTGTTGCAGCCATCCCGCTCCCCGCTCCCATCTCAGAGCCTGGGTCCCGGCACCGAGCTGGGATCATTCGCCCTCCGCCTGCGCCCTTGTCCTGGGGCCCAACCTCCCGGCGCTGCTCCCAGCACCTCCCCAAACCCCTCGCCCCAAGCCCACACCCTGGGGGCCGGGCTTGACCCGACCCTGCAGCCGCAGCCTTGGCCCGAGCCGGGACTCCCTGAGCCAGGCCCGGCTGGGGGTTCTGGGCACGGGAAGGGCCCTGGGGCGGGTGCGGGGGTCCCGGGTCGCTGCGGGGGGGCCGGGCTTGGGGCCGCGCTCCAGGCCCAGCGGCAGAGTTTAGGGAAGGCGCCGAGATGCTGGGACAGAGCGCCGGGATGTGCGGGCTCAGGGCGGGGGCTGGGCTCCATCCAAGGCTCTGGCCTCGGAGCCCAAAGTGCCGGCGGGGCGCAGGGTCCAGGCTGGGCGCAAGGGTCTGGCCTTGCTGCAGGGGCGGGGGCGGGGAGCCGGCGGTCCGGGCTCGGGAGAGGGTTTGGGTTCGGTGCCAAGGCCAGAGCGGGTGTTGTGGGATCCTGCCGGGGTCTGGGGAGCCGGTGGAGGGGAGTTGGGTGCCGGTGCCGGGGTGGGGTCTCGGGGCAGGCAGATGCAGCAGCTGGAGCCGTCCCAGCGCGGCACAGGGGGCTGGGGGCTGCCAGGCATCGCTGCTCCTGCCCCCCGTGGGGACACCCCTCGCCGGTGGTTTTCCTGCCCAGAGTCGGGGCTGCTGCCGTCACCATCAGTAGCTTTTGCGCAGAAATAGGTGCCCGTGTCGTCGGTCTTCAGGCTGTTCATCTGCAGCGTGACCGTGCTCTGGGAGGTGTCCCTGGAGATGGTGAAGCGCCCCTTGACCGACGGCGCGTAGTATGTGCTACTACCATCGCTGTTAATAACCGCGACCAACTCGAGCCCCTTCCCGGGGGCCTGTCGTGCCCAAACCATGTTGTAGCTGCTGTTGGAGAAGCCAGAAGCCTTGCAGACGAGGGTCAGGGACCCCCCGGGGGTCTGGAGGCCCCCTCCGGACTCGACCAGCTGCACGGCCGCCCGCAGCCCTGCGCAGGGAAGAAGGACAGGATTGAGTCGCCCGCTCCCGCCATCACCCCCCATATCCGTGCCCGGGGAGGGGCTCAGCGGGGCTGGGACCTACCTGGGAGGGCTGCCAGGAGGAGGAGGAAGGTGGAGGGAGGCTAGTCTGGGTTGAGTCCTTCTGGGAATTATTTGTTTGTCCTGTTGGGATCTACATGGTCCCGGTGATGGTTCACCCAAAGGAGGGGGCAAAGGGGCTTGAGCACCCTGCCCCTCCCCACACCCCAGACCTGTTCCCACAACCCTGGCACAATCCTTGTCCCCTGGAACTGAGCCCAGACCCCTTGAGCCTGACCAACGTCCACAGCTCGGAGTCTCGCTCCAAACCCAGATGCTTTGCACCCAGCGCAGACCCCGGCAAGGGCTCCGGCTTCTCCCCCAGCCCCTGCCCCATGGCAGGGCTGCGACAGCCACCGGGAGGGCTCCAACCCTGGCGGGTGTTTGACTCCCAGCCCCATTCCTGCCCCCTGCACCCAGAGCCATCCCTGCATCCCGGGGACCCCAGAGCCCTGCAGGGACCCAAAATCCCCTGTCCTGGGCCCAAAACCTGCGCCCAAACCAAACCTGTGACTTGGTTCTGAATCCCTGCATGAGCCAGTTCCTGCAAACCCCCCACGTTCCCCTGGGGTCTGGGCAGGGGCAGGGGTGCTCGAGCCCCTTTGCACCCTCCTGTGGTTTAACCATCACCCGGATAATGTGGAGCCCCCCAGGGCAGGAATGACACCCCCAGCAGATCAGAGGCCCCTCCACCTTCCTCCTCCTCCTGGCAGCCCTCCCAGGTAGGTCCCAGCCCCGCTGAGCCCGTCCCCGGGCGTGGATATGGGGGGTGATGGCGGGAGCGGGCGACTCAATCCTGTCCTTCTTCCCTGCGCAGGGCTGCGGGCGGCCGAGCAGCTGGTCGCGTCCGGAGGGGGCCTCCAGACCCCCGGGGGGTCCCTGACCCTCCTCTGCAAGGCCTCTGGCTTCTCCTTCAGCAGCAAAGCCATGTACTGGGCACGACAGGCCCCTGGGAAGGGGCTCGAGAGGGTCTCAGGTATTCAGAGCGATGGTAGTTACACAGAGTACGCGCCGTCGGTCCAGGGGCGCTTCACCATCTCCAGGGACACCTCCCAGAGCACGCTCACGCTGCAGATGAACAGCCTGGGTCTGGGGTTGGTGCAGGGCTCTGGGCTCAGGGCAGGGCTCTGGGCTCAGGGCAGGGCTCTGGGCTCAGGGCTGGGCTCTGGGCTCAGGGCAGGGCTCTGGGCTCAGGGCAGGGCTCTGGGCTCAGGGCAGGGCTCTGGGCTCAGGGCAGGATGCAGCCCCCTGCAAGAGCCCAGCAGCCCGGGGGGGTGGGATCAGTAGTCCGGGATGGGGCACAGAATGCGGGCCTGGGGTAAGGGTCTCATGGGGGTGCAGAGGGTCGAGACTGGGGTCAGGGATGCGGGCAGGGTGTGGGGGTGTGGGCTGTGGGAGAGGGTGCAGGTTGGGGCAGGGCTTCTGGGAAGAGGCTGGGATGTGTGGGGATGTTGGGGCAGGGTGATGGGACGGCTTGCTCAGGGCAGGGCTCTGGGCTCAGGGCAGGGCTCTGGATGCAGTTCAAGATGCTGGCACAGGACACTGCAGCAGGGCACTGCCAGCCATGACCAGCTCTCCACCAAAAGCAGTAACTATGGGATTTTTCCCAGTCTCTCACCATCACCACCACAGCCGTGTCTGGTGCAGGTGTCGGTGGCCATGACAACGTCGAGACCCCCAGGGCAGGAATGACACCACCAGCAGGCAGGACACGTTGCAGATCAGACCCCCTTCCACCTTCCTCCTCCTCCTGGCAGCCCTCCCAGGTAGGTCCCAGCCCCACTGAGCCCCTCCCCGGGCGCGGATATGGGGGGTGATGGCGGGAGCGGGCGACTCAATCCTGTCCTTCTTCCCTGCGCAGGGCTGCGGGCGGCCAAGCAGCTGGTCGCGTCCGGAGGGGGCCTCCAGACCCCCGGGGGGTCCCTGACCCTCCTCTGCAAGGCCTCCGGCTTCTACTTGAGCAGCTACGCCATGGCTTGGGTGCGACAGGCGCCCGGGAAGGGGCTCGAGTATGTTGGACGTATTAGCAGCAGTGGTAGCACATGGTACCCATCGTCGTTCAAGGGGCGCTTCACCATCTCCAGGGACACCTCCCAGAGCACGGTCACGCTGCAGATGAACAGCCTGAAGACCGACGACACAGGCACCTCCTGCTGCGCGAGGGATGGTTATGGTTGTGTGAGGCTGTGAAAAAACTCGTCAAGGGGTTTCCTACCCAGGGCAGCGGCGCCTGGCAGCCCCCAGCCCTCTGTGCCGCGCTGGGGCGGCTCCAGCTGGTGGGGGCAGCTGCCTCCCATGAGCCTGGACACCAGCACCGTGTCACAACACCCCCACACGGGCTCCCCAAAGCCCAGCATCCTCCCAAACCCCTGCACCCATTTCTGACCCACACCCTCCCCCACTTACACCTACACCAGGCTTGTCACATCGAGCCGGGATCCTTTGCCATGAGCCTCATAACCAAATTCGGGCCAAATCTCCAGGTCTTGCCCCAGAATCGTGCCGCGGTGCCAGGGGAGGGTGAGGCTGGGTATTAGGAAAACTGCCCTCCCTGCAAGAGGGGTCGGGCACGGGCACCGGCTGCCCGGGGGGGTGGGGGAGGCGCCATCCCTGGGGGTATTTAAAAGAAGGGTTGACGTCGTGCCTGGGGATACGGCCTGTCCCAGGGCTCCCCCTCCCCTGGGGGCAGAACCTCCTCCCCACACCCAGCCTCACCCTCCTCTGGCAGCGCGGCAGGATTCTGGGGCAAGGCCTGGAGATTTGGGCACAATTCGGGGCCCACGTTCATGGCAAAGGATCCCAGCTCGATGCGAGAAGCCTGGTCTGGGGGCAAGTGGTGGAGGGTGAGGGCGAGGGTGTGGGTGTGGGTGTGGGTCAGGGCTGGGTGCAGGGGTCTGGGGGGATGCTGGGCTTTGGGGAGCCCGTGTGGGGGTGTTGGGGCACGGTGCTGGGGTCAGGGCCACCATAACCAGCTCTCGCGCAGAAATAGGTGCCCGTGTCGTCGGTCTTCAGGCTGTTCATCTGCAGCATGACCGTGCTCTGGGAGTTGTCCCTGGAGATGGTGAAGCGCCCCTTGAACGACGATGGGTACCATGTGCTACCGCTGCTGCTAATACGTCCAACATACTCGAGCCCCTTCCCGGGCGCCTGTCGCACCCAAGCCATGGCGTAGCTGCTCAAGGAGAAGCCGGAGGCCTTGCAGAGGAGGGTCAGGGACCCCCCGGGGGTCTGGAGGCCCCCTCCGGACGCGACCAGCTGCTCGGCCGCCCGCAGCCCTGTGCAGGGAAGAAGGACAGGATTGAGTCGCCCGCTCCCGCCATCACCCCCCATATCCGCGCCCGGGGACGGGGTCAGCGGGGCTGGGACCTACCTGGGAGGGCTGCCAGGAGGAGGAGGAGGAACACTGATGGGTGTTGATCTGGGATATATTGCACTGGTGGGTCGTCTCTGCCCTGGGGGGCTCCACATGGTCACGGAAATTGTTCACCCATAGGAGGGGGCAAAGGCGCTGGAGCAGCCCTGCCCTGCCCTGTTTCCCGACCCCTCACCCAAGCACTGACCTCCTGAACAGATCACAAACCCCTTATCTCAGCCGGGATCGATGTCCGAAGCTTGGAGTCTTGCTCCAAGCCCAGGCCCTTTGCACCAAGCCCAGACCCGTGTAAGGGTCCCAGCTTCTCCTTCCGCAGCGACGCCGTGGCGTGGGCGCGACAGCACCCGGGGAGGGGCTCAAAAGGGTCGAGGGAATCACGAGCATTGGTGGTGCTACAGCGCACGGGGACGGCATCCAGCCCCTCCGCGGCTCTTGAAGCACTGAAGAGCCCCCCGACACGTGCATTGAGCCCAAATCCCTGCCCTGTGCCTGGAACTCCTCTCCGAATCCTGGCCCGTCCCGCCGTCCCTGCACCTTCCCTGCTGCCCCCCAGGGACCCCGTACCCCTCCAAGGTGCCAAAATCCCCTGTCCTGAGCCCAAATCCCTGCTTGAGCCCAAATCCCTGCTTGAGCCCTGTCCTGCAAGGCCTCCGGCTTCTCCAACAGCAGCTACAACATGGTTTGGGCACGACAGGCTCCCGGGAAGGGGCTCGAGTTGGTCGCGGGTATTAGAAACGATGGTAGATACACATCCTACGCGCCGTCGGTCCAGGGGCGCTTCACCCTCTCCAGGGACACCTCCCAGAGCACGCTCACGCTGCAGATGAACAGCCTGAAGACCGACGACACGGGCACCTATTTCTGCGCGAAAGCTGATTATGGTGGTGACGGCAGCAGCCCCGACTCTGGGCAGGAAAACCGCTGGCGAGGGGTGTCCCCGTGGGGGGCAGGAGCAGCGATGCCTGGCAGCCCCCAGCCCCCTGTGCCGCGCTGGGACGGCTCCAGCTGCTGCATCTGCCTGCCCCGAGACCCCACCCCGGCACCGGCACCCAACTCCCCTCCACCGGCTCCCCAGACCCCGGCAGGATCCCACAACACCCGCTCTGGCCTTGGCACCGAACCCAAACCCTCTCCCGAGCCCGGACCGCCGGCTCCCCGCCCCCGCCCCTGCAGCAAGGCCAGACCCTTGCGCCCAGCCTGGACCCTGCGCCCCGCCGGCACTTTGGGCTCCGAGGCCAGAGCCTTGGATGGAGCCCAGCCCCCGCCCTGAGCCCGCACATCCCGGCGCTCTGTCCCAGCATCTCGGCGCCTTCCCTAAACTCTGCCGCTGGGCCTGGAGCGCGGCCCCAAGCCCGGCCCCCCCGCAGCGACCCGGGACCCCCGCACCCGCCCCAGGGCCCTTCCCGTGCCCAGAACCCCCAGCCGGGCCGGGCTCAGGGAGTCCCGGCTCGGGCCAAGGCTGCGGCTGCAGGGTCGGGTCAAGCCCGGCCCCCAGGGTGTGGGCTTGGGGCGAGGGGTTTGGGGAGGTGCTGGGAGCAGCGCCGGGAGGTTGGGCCCCAGGACAAGGGCGCGGGCGGAGGGCGAATGATCCCAGCTCGGTGCCGGGACCCAGGCTCTGAGATGGGAGCGGGGAGCGGGATGGCTGCAACAGGTCCGGGCTTGGCCTGGGGGTCTGGGCACAGTTCCAGGCAGATGCTGAAAGGCAGTGGGGGGGAGTTGGGTGCCGGTGCCGGGGTGGGGTCTCGGGGCAGGCAGATGCAGCAGCTGGAGCCGCCCCAGCGCGGCACAGAGGGCTGGGGGCTGCCAGGCGTCGCTGCCCTGGGCAGGAAACCACTTGGTGGGGTTTTTTGCAGCCTCACACAACCATAAACATGTCTCGTGCAGCAGGAGGTGCCCGTGTCGTCGGTCTTGAGGCTGTTCATCTGCAGCGTGACCGTGCTCTGGGAGGTGTCCATGGAGAGGGTGAAGCGCCCCTGGACTGACGGCGCGTAGCCTGTGTTTCTACCATCGTAGCTAATAGCTGCAACTCTTTCGAGCCCCTTCCCGGGCGCCTGTCGTGCCCAAACCATGCCGTAGCTGCTGATGGAGAAGCCGGAGCCCTTGCAGACGAGGCAATGGAACCCCCGGGGGACTGGAGGCCCCCTCTGGACTTGTCCACCTCCACGGCTGCCCACAGCCCTTCCCTTCGTCCCAGAATATCAGCCTCCCCCCAAAAATCCCTGTCCCAGCCCAGAGCCCCGCACCCAGCCCACACCCTTGTGTCGAGCCTGGACACCCCTGCACTGATCCCCCAAACCCAGCACCTCGCAGGGACCCCTGCCCCATGCCCGGAGCCTCACCTCAAGCTGAGGCCTGGCACTGTGGCGCGACCCCCGCCCCGAGTCTGGCCCGTTGCTCCGAAGCCAGACCCTCCGCACCCACCGAAACGCCTGCAGGGGCAAAACGTGTGGGTCTGGAGCTGAAACCCCTCTCCTGCTCCTCGTCTGCCGGGGCTCCGCCTTCACCTCCAGCAGCTCCAACATGAACTGGGTGCGACCGTGGCCTGGGAAGGGGCTCGAGAGCGCTGCAGCTATTAGCAACGATGGTGGTGGCACATGGTACCCGCCGGCGGTGCCGGGGCGCGTCACCCTCTCCAGGGACACCTCCCCGAGCACACTCACGCTGCACATGAGCATCCCCGGGGGGAGACGACACGGGCACCCGCTGCTGCCCGAAACGAGCTGGTCCCAGCCCCGCCTCTGGGCACGAGAAGCGCAGGCGAGCGCTGTCCCCGCGGGAACACACTGGGAGCGGGGGAAGAGCACAGGGGTGTTGGGCGCAAGGGGTCTGCGCCCGGGACAAACAGTCCAGGCTTGGCTCAAGCGGTCCAAGCTCAGTGGGATGGGCCCAGGGTTGGGCCCCGGGTCTGGAAACAGGGGAGGGGTCCCGGCAGGGGCAGGGGTGCTCGAGCCCCTTAGCACCCTCCTTGGGTTCATCAGGGAGGGATGTGAGCAGGGCTTTTAGGGCTGCCTGGCATCAGGGCATGGTTTCTGGTCCGGGGTTGCCAACTGCAACCAAAGCAGCACCTGTGTTTCTGTGCTGGACTGAAATCAGGACAGCTGCCGGCACCCGCTCAGCCCACACCTGTGAGAGAGGCTTCCCAGGCCTGTTTGCAGTGACTTGTGAAAGCACAAGCCTGACACCAGCCTTTGGGCCCTTGTGTCTCACCCGAGCCTCCCGTCCAGCAGCACCAGCCCCTTCCCCCTTGCCTCAGGCGCCGTGACTCCAGAGCACCCATCGTCCCCCTCCCCTCAGGGCAGCGCTGGGCGCAGCAGAAATCCACGTCCTCGCTGGTCCCTTCTGCAGGCGAAGCAGCTCCGCCAGAGCCGTCCTGTAGCCGCAGGGTGTGAGATGTGCCGTCGCTTTCAGGAGATCTTTCCTGGGCTGCTGCGAGGAGGTCACCGCACGTGGGTCTGTGCTCTGGGCGAGGACTCGGGCAGCAGGCAGGGGTCCCGGCTGGCTGCGAGGCTCTGCCCTCGGCCTCGAGCCCAGCACCTGGCTCAAACGTGGCTGTGCTGGGTCCCCACATCTCTGCCCCCACCCACACCCTTTGCGCTGAGCCCAGCCCCTGCACCCAGCCTGGAGCCCTGCACGGTGCTCCCAGCCTTTGCCCCCAGCCCACATCCCTCATACACACCGGGTCCCATCGCCAAGCCCAGACCCTCTGGACCGAGCCCAGACCGTCAGGCGCAGCCCGGGGCCCTGCAGAGAGCTCAAAGCCTTTGCTGTGAGCCCCGAACCCTTGCATCGAGCCTGGAGCCCTTCCTGTGCCCAGACCCCCCAGAACCCCAGCTTTGCTGCCGCGAGGCTGGGGTGAGGCTGGAGCAAGGAAGAGGGGGAGGCATGGGGGTAGTCAGGACCTGCACAGTAGGACAGTCCCGGATATGAGCTGCCTCCACCTTCCTCCTCCTCCTGGCAGCCCTCCCAGGTAGGTCCCAGCCCCGCTGACCCCCTCCCCGGGCGCGGATATGGGGGGTGATGGCGGGAGCGGGCGACTCAATCCTGTCCTTCTTCCCTGCACAGGGCTGCGGGCGGCCGAGCAGCTGGTCGAGTCCGGAGGGGGCCTCCAGACCCCCGGGGGGTCCCTGACCCTCGTCTGCAAGGCCTCCGGCTTCTCCATCAGCAGCAAAGCCATGTACTGGGTGCGACAGGCCCCTGGGAAGGGGCTCGAGTGGGTCGCGCTTATTACCAGCGATGGTAGTACCACAAGATACGCGCCGTCGGTCCAGGGGCGCTTCACCATCTCCAGGGACAACTCCCAGAGCACGCTCACGCTGCAGATGAACAGCCTGAAGACCGACGACACGGGCACCTATTTCTGCGCGAAATCTACTGGTGGTGACGGCAGCAGCCCCGACTCTGGGCAGGAAAACCGCCGGCGAGGGGTGTCCCCGCGGGGGGAGTCGGCGGTCTGGGCTCGGGAAAGGGTTTGGGTTTGGTGCCAAGGCCAGAGCGGGTGTTGTGGGATCCTGCCGGGGTCTGGGGAGCCGGTGGAGGGGAGTTGGGTGCCGGTGCCGGGGTGGGGTCTCGGGGCAGGCAGATGCAGCAGCTGGAGCCGTCCCAGCGCGGCACAGAGGGCTGGGGGCTGCCAGGCGTCGCTGCTGCGGCTCCGTGGTGGAAACCACTCGATGGGGGTTATTTCCCCACCACAGACCACCATAATAACCTCTCGCGCAGAAATAGGTGCCCGTGTCGTCGGTCTTCAGGCTGTTCATCTGCAGCGTGACCGTGCTCTGGGAGTTGTCCCTGGAGATGGTGAAGCGCCCCTGGACCGACGGCGCGTAGCCTGTGCTACTACCATCGTTGCTAATAGCTGCAACCCTTTCGAGCCCCTTCCCGGGAGCCTGTCGCACCCAGTACATGCTGTTGCTGCTGAAGTCGAAGCCGGAGGCCTTGCAGAGGAGGGTCAGGGACCCCCCGGGGGTCTGGAGGCCCCCTCCGGACGCGACCAGCTGCTCGGCCGCCCGCAGCCCTGCGCAGGGAAGAAGGACAGGATTGAGTCGCCCGCTCCCGCCATCACCCCCCATATCCGCGCCCGGGGAGGGGGTCAGCGGGGCTGGGACCTACCTGGGAGGGCTGCCAGGAGGAGGAGGAAGGTGGAGGGGCCTCTGATCTGCTGGGGGTGTCATTCCTGCCCTGGGGGGCTCTACATGGTCCCGGTGATGGTTACCCCAAAGGAGGGTGCAAAGGGGCTTGAGCATCCCTGCCCCTGCCGGGATCCCAGCCCTCTTGCCAGACCCCTCCCCCAAACCTTGACCCCTGGAACTGAGCCCACACCTCTTCAGCTGCAGCCATACCGTCAGCCTGAGCCTTGCTCCAAACCCTCATCCTCAGCACTGAGCCCAGGCCCCGGCGAGGGCTCCGGCTGCTCCCCCAGCAGCTCCCAAGGGGTTTGGGGGTGACAGCGCCCGGGAGGGGCGTCAGTTCGTCACAGGAATCACCAGCGCGGGGGGTGCTACAGCACCCGGGGACGGCCCCCAGCCCCTCTGCTGCGCTTGAGGCTCTGAAGCGCTCCCAGACACGCGCATCCAGCCCAAATCGTTACCGCGTGCGTGGAACTGCTCTCTGGCTCCTGCCCGTGCACCCAGAGCCATCCCTGCCCCCTGCCTGCTGCCCCCCCGGGACCCCAAACCCCCGCAGGGTGACAAAACCAAGCTTTTGCACCCAAGCCCCTGCCCCAAGGCCCAAACCCTGCCTTGGGCCTGAATCGCTGCATCAGCCGCGTCCTGCAGGTCCTGCGGCTTCTCCTCCAGCAGCTGGAGCATGGGATTTGGGGGAACAGCACAGGGGCGTCCGCCTCAGCACAGGGGTCTGGGCTGGGTGCGGGGCTCTGGGCTGCGACAGGCCTTTTGGGGAGGTGCTGAGATTCTGTGAGCCAGCGCAGGGGTGTCGGGGCATGGTTTGGGGTGTGGGGAGGCAGCTGCTCCCACCTGCTTGAGGGTCCCAGAGCGGCACAGAGGGCTGGGGGCTGCCAGGCGTCGCTGCCTTTTTAATGAAAACCACTTGATGTGGGTTTCTTTCCCATCCATAAACCACCATAATCAGCTTTTGTGCAGCAGCGGGTGCCTGTGTCGTCGGTCTTCAGGCTGTTCATCTGCAGCGTGACCGTGCTCTGGGAGTCATCCTTGGAGATGGTGAAGCGCCCCTGGACCGACGGCGCGTAGCCTGTGCTACCACCGCTATCAATACCCGCGACGTACTCGAGCCCCTTCCCGGGCGCCTGTCGCACCCAGCTCATGCTGTAGCCACTGATGGAGAAGCCGGAGGCCTTGCAGACGAGGGTCAGGGACCCCCCGGGGGTCTGGAGGCCCCCTCCGGACGCGACCAGCTGCTCGGCCGCCCGCAGCCCTGCGCAGGGAAGAAGGACAGGATTGAGTCGCCCGCTCCCGCCATCACCCCCCATATCCGCGCCCGGGGAGGGGGTCAGTGGGGCTGGGACCTACCTGGGAGGGCTGCCAGGAGGAGGAGGAAGGCGGAGGGAGGCTAGTCTGGGATGAGGCCTTCTGGGAGGGCATTGTTTGCCCTGTGGGGCTCTACATGGTCCCGGTGATGGTTACCCCAAAGGAGGGTGCAAAGGGGCTGGAGCACCCCTGCCCCTGCCCACACCCCAGACCTGTTCCCACACCCCTGGCACAATCCTTGTCCCCTGGAGCTGAGCCCACACCTCTGGAACTGAAGCAAGGCCCAACGTTTAGAGCCCTGCTCCAGAGCCAGGCCCTTTGCACCCACCCCAGGCCCCGGCAACGGCTCCGGCTTCTCCCGCAGCAGCTGCGGCTCCGTGTGGGTGCGGAGGGGCCCGGGAAGGGGCTCGGGGCGGGGGGCAGGGTTCCCCAGCGCTGGGGGTGCTGGGGGTGCAGGGGACGGGGCTGTGGGGGCAGCGCCAGCCGCGTCAGGAGCCCAGGGGGTGGCTGCCGGGAGCTTGGGATTTCGGGGTCTCTGGGCTCACAGCCAGGATTTTGGGAAGCCGGAGGGGTTTGGGGCTTTAGGGGTGCTGGGGCTCAGAGCACGCGTGCTGGTGCTTGGTGCAAGGACTTTGGGAATACAGTGGGAGTTTGGGGTGCAGAGCGGGGATGTCTGGGCTCAGAAGAGGGGTCTGAGCTTGGTGTTAGGGTTTTGGGAAGGGTGTGGGTGCCTGTGGCAGCCAGAACATGCCGGAGCCCTGGCAGGACACGGCTCATGCAGGGATGTGGGCTCTAGGCAGGGGTTTGGGTTGGGTGCAGGGCTCTGGGCTTCATGACAGCGGATTTTAACACCCTGCTCCATCTCGGAGCAAGGGCTTTGGGAGGATGGTGGGTGCTGGATGAGGGAGCAGGGGTGTGTGAGCTCAGGGCAAGGTCTGGCCTTGGGCCAAGTCTCGGGGCTGAGGCCAGGCCTTGAGCTGGCTGCAAGGCTTTGGTCTTGGGCTGAGGGGGTGGGGGGGAGCAAAGGTGTCAGGGAGCGCTGGGAACTGGGGAGCCAGTGGAGGGGAGTTGGGTGCCGGTGCCGGGGTGGGGTCTCGGGGCAGGCAGATGCAGCAGCTGGAGCCGTCCCAGCGCGGCACAGAGGGCTGGGGGCTGCCAGGCGTCGCTGCTCCTGCCCCCCACGGGGACACCCCTCACCTGCACTTTTCCTGCCCAGAGTCGGGGCTGCTGCCGTCACCACTCCAAGTACTTTTCGCGCAGAAATAGGTGCCCGTGTCGTCGGTCTTGAGGCTGTTCATCTGCAGCGTGACCGTGCTCTGGGAGTTGTCCCTGGAGATGGTGAAGCGCCCCTTGACCGACGGCGCGTAGTATGTGCTGCCACTGCTGGTAATACTCGCGACAGCTTCGAGCCCCTTCCCGGGGGCCTGTCGCGCCCACATCATGCCGTAGCTGCTGATGGAGAAGCCGGAGGCCTTGCAGAGGAGGGTCAGGGACCCCCCGGGGGTCTGGAGGCCCCCTCCGGACTCGACCAGCTGCTCGGCCGCCCGCAGCCCTGTGCAGGGAAGAAGGACAGGATTGAGTCGCCCGCTCCCGCCATCACCCCCCATAGCCGCGCCCGGGGAGGGGGTCAGCGGGGGCTGGGACCTACCTGGGAGGGCTGCCAGGAGGAGGAGGAAGGCGGAGGGGCCTCTGATCTGCTGGGGGTGTCATTCCTGCCCTTGGGGGCTCCACATTATCAGGGTGATGGTTAAACCACAGGAGGGTGCAAAGGGGCTCGAGCACCCCTGCCCCTGCCCAGACCCCAGGGGAACGTGGGGGGTTTGCAGGAACTGGCTCATGCAGGGATTCAGAACCAAGTCACAGGTTTGGTTTGGGCACAGCTTTTGGGCCCAGGACAGGGGATTTTGGGTCCCTGCAGGGCTCTGGGGTCCCCGGGATGCAGGGATGGCTCTGGGTGCAGGGGGCAGGAATGGGGCTGGGAGTCAAACACCCGCCAGGGCTGGAGCCCTCCCGGTGGCTGTCGCAGCCCTGGCATGGGGCAGGGGCTGGGGGAGAAGCCGGACCCCTTGCCGGGGTCTGCGCTGGGTGCAAAGCATCTGGGTTTGGAGCGAGGCTCCGAGCTGTGGACATTGGTCAGGCTCAAGGGGTCTGTGCTCACTTCCAGGGGACAAGGATTGTGCCAGGGGTGTGGGAACAGGTCTGGGGTGTGGGGAGGGGCAGGGTGCTCAAGCCCCTTTGCACCCGCCTTTGGGTTAACCATCGCCGTGACCTTGTAGAGACCCACAGGGCAGAGAAACCCCTCCAGCAGAACACACTCCAGACCCGAACCCCCCTTCCACCTTCCTCCTCCTCCTGGCAGCCCTCCCAGGTAGGTCCCAGCCCCGCTGACCCCCTCCCCGGGCGCGGATATGGGGGGTGATGGTGGGAGTGGGCGACTCAATCCTGTCCTTCTTCCCTGCGCAGGGCTGCGGGCGGCCGAGCAGCTGGTCGAGTCCGGAGGGGGCCTCCAGACCCCCGGGGGGTCCCTGACCCTCCTCTGCAAGGCCTCCGGCTTCGACTTCAGCAGCGGCTACTGGATGATGGCGGCATCACACGGGCCCGCGTAGAAAATGGACTTTCTCACAGTTATTTACAGCACTGTCCTGCCTGCAAGAGGGGTCGGGCACGGGCACCGGCTGCCCGGGGGGGTGGGGGAGGCGCCATCCCTGGGGGTATTTAAAAGAAGGGTTGACGTCGTGCCTGGGGATACGGCCTGTCCCAGGGCTCCCCCTCCCCTGGGGGCAGAACCTCCTCCCCACACCCAGCCTCACCCTCCCCTGGCACCGCGGCAGGATTCTGGGGCAAGGCCTGGAGATTTGGGCACAATTTGGGGCCCACGTTCATGGCAAAGGATCCCGGCTCGATGCGAGAAGCCTGGTCTGGGGGCAAATGGTGGAGGGTGAGGGCGAGGGTGTGGGTGTGGGTGTGGGTCAGGGCTGGGTGCAGGGGTTTGGGAGGATGCTGGGCTTTGGGGAGCCCGTGCGGGGGTGTTGGGGCACGGTGCTGGGGTCAGGGCCACCATAACCATCCCTCGCGCAGCAGGAGGTGCCCGTGTCGTCGGTCTTCAGGCTGCTCATCTGCAGCGTGACCGTGCTCTGGGAGGTGTCCCTGGAGATGGTGAAGCGCCCCTTGAACGACGATGGGTACCATGTGCTACCGCTGCTGCTAATACGTCCAACATACTCGAGCCCCTTCCCGGGCGCCTGTCGCACCCAAGCCATGGCGTAGCTGCTCAAGGAGAAGCCGCAGGCCTTGCAGAGGAGGGTCAGGGACCCCCCGGGGGTCTGGAGGCCCCCTCCGGACTCGACCAGCTGCACGGCCGCCCGCAGCCCTGCGCAGGGAAGAAGGACAGGATTGAGTCGCCCGCCCCCGCCATCACCCCCCATATCCGCGCCCGGGGAGGGGGTCAGCGGGGCTGGGACCTACCTGGGAGGGCTGCCAGGAGGAGGAGGAGGAACACTGATGGGTGTTGACCTGGGATATATTGCACTGGTGGGTCGTCTCTGCCCTGGGGGGCTCCACATGGTCACGGAAATTGTTCACTCACACGATGGGGCAAAGGCGCTGGAGCAGCCCTGCCCTGCCCTGTTTCCCGACCCCTCACCCAAACACTGACCTCCTGAACAGATCACAAACCCCTTATCTCAGCCGGGATCGATGTCCGAAGCTTGGAGTCTTGCTCCAAGCCCCGGGCCGTTGCACCAAGCCCAGACCCGTGTAAGGGTCCCAGCTTCTCCTTCCGCAGCGACGCCGTGGCGTGGGCGCGACAGCACCCGGGGAGGGGCTCAAAAGGGTCGAGGGAATCACGAGCATTGGTGGTGCTACAGCGCACGGGGACGACATCCAGCCCCTCCGCGGCTCTTGAAGCACTGAAGAGCCCCCCGACACGTGCATCGAGCCCAAATCCCTGCCCTGTGCCTGGAACTCCTCTCCGAATCCTGGCCCGTCCCGCCGTCCCTGCACCTTCCCTGCTGCCCCCCAGGGACCCCGAACCCCTCCAAGGTGCCAAAATCCCCTGTCCTGAGCCCAAATCCCTGCTTGAGCCCAAATCCCTGCTTGAGCCCTGTCCTGCAAGGCCTCCGGCTTCACCTTCAGCAGCTGGGGCATGGTTTGGGCATGACAGGCTCCCGGGAAGGGGCTCGAGTTCGTCGCGCTTATTAGTGGCAGTGGTAGAACCACAAGATACGCGCCGTCGGTCCAGGGGCGCTTCACCATCTCATGGGACAACTCCCAGAGCACGCTCACGCTGCAGATGAACAGCCTGAAGACCGACGACACAGGCACCTATTTCTGCGCGAAAAGTACTTGGAGTGGTGATGGCAGCAGCCCCGACTCTGGGCAGGAAAACCGCAGGCGAGGGGTGTCCCCACGGGGGGCAGGAGCAGTGACGCCTGGCAGCCCCCAGCCCTCTGTGCCGCGCTGGGACGGCTCCAGCTGCTGCATCTGCCTGCCCCGAGACCCCACCCCGGCACCGGCGCCCAACTCCCCTCCACTGGCTCCCCAGTTCCCAGCGCTCCCTGACACCTTTGCTCCCCCCCACCCCCTCAGCCCAAGACCAAAGCCTTGCAGCCAGCTCAAGGCCTGGCCTCAGCCCCGAGACTTGGCCCAAGGCCAGACCTTGCCCTGAGCTCACACACCCCTGCTCCCTCATCCAGCACCCACCATCCTCCCAAAGCCCTTGCTCCGAGATGGAGCAGGGTGTTAAAATCCGCTGTCATGAAGCCCAGAGCCCTGCACCCAACCCAAACCCCTGCCTAGAGCCCACATCCCTGCATGAGCCGTGTCCTGCCAGGGCTCCGGCATGTTCTGGCTGCCACAGGCACCCACACCCTTCCCAAAACCCTAACACCAAGCTCAGACCCCTCTTCTGAGCCCAGACATCCCCGCTCTGCACCCCAAACTCCCACTGTATTCCCAAAGTCCTTGCACCAAGCACCAGCACGCGTGCTCTGAGCCCCAGCACCCCTAAACCCCCAAACCCCTCCGGCTTCCCAAAATCCTGGCTGTGAGCCCAGAGACCCCGAAATCCCAAGCTCCCGGCAGCCACCCCCTGGGCTCCTGACGTGGCTGGCGCTGCCCCCACAGCCCCGTCCCCTGCACCCCCAGCACCCCCAGCGCTGGGGAACCCTGCCCCCCCCCGAGCCCCTTCCCGGGCCCCTCCGCACCCACACGGAGCCGCAGCTGCTGCGGGAGAAGCCGGAGCCGTTGCCGGGGCCTGGGGTGGGTGCAAAGGGCCTGGCTCTGGAGCAGGGCTCTAAACGTTGGGCCTTGCTTCAGTTCCAGAGGTGTGGGCTCAGCTCCAGGGGACAAGGAGTGTGCCAGGGGTGTGGGAACAGGTCTGGGGTGTGGGCAGGGGCAGGGTGCTCCAGCCCCTTTGCACCCTCCTTTGGGGTAACCATCACCGGGACCATGTAGAGCCCCGCGGAGCAAACAATGCCCTCCCAGAAGGCCTCATCCCAGACTAGCCTCCCTCCGCCTTCCTCCTCCTCCTGGCAGCCCTCCCAGGTAGGTCCCAGCCGCGCTGAGCCCCTCCCTGGGCACGGATATGGGGGGTGATGGCGGGAGCGGGCGACTCAATCCTGTCCTTCTTCCCTGCGCAGGGCTGCGGGCGGCCGAGCAGCTGGTCGCGTCCGGAGGGGGCCTCCAGACCCCCGGGGGGTCCCTGACCCTCATCTGCAAGGCCTCCGGCTTCTCCATCAGTGGCTACAGCATGAGCTGGGTGCGACAGGCGCCCGGGAAGGGGCTCGAGTACGTCGCGGGTATTGATAGCGGTGGTAGCACAGGCTACGCGCCGTCGGTCCAGGGGCGCTTCACCATCTCCAAGGACGACTCCCAGAGCACGGTCACGCTGCAGATGAACAGCCTGAAGACCGACGACACAGGCACCCGCTGCTGCACAAAAGCTGATTATGGTGGTTTATGGATGGGAAAGAAACCCACATCAAGTGGTTTTCATTAAAAAGGCAGCGATGCCTGGCAGCCCCCAGCCCTCTGTGCCGCTCTGGGACCCTCAAGCAGGTGGGAGCAGCTGCCTCCCCACACCCCAAACCATGCCCCGACACCCCTGCGCTGGCTCACAGAATCTCAGCACCTCCCCAAAAGGCCTGTCGCAGCCCAGAGCCCCGCACCCAGCCCAGACCCCTGTGCTGAGGCGGACGCCCCTGTGCTGTTCCCCCAAATCCCGTGCCGGAGCTGCTGGAGGAGAAGCCGCAGGACCTGCAGGACGCGGCTGATGCAGCGATTCAGGCCCAAGGCAGGGTTTGGGCCTTGGGGCAGGGGCTTGGGTGCAAAAGCTTGGTTTTGTCACCCTGCGGGGGTTTGGGGTCCCGGGGGGGCAGCAGGCAGGGGGCAGGGATGGCTCTGGGTGCACGGGCAGGAGCCAGAGAGCAGTTCCACGCACGCGGTAACGATTTGGGCTGGATGCGCGTGTCTGGGAGCGCTTCAGAGCCTCAAGCGCAGCAGAGGGGCTGGGGGCCGTCCCCGGGTGCTGTAGCACCCCCCGCGCTGGTGATTCCTGTGACGAACTGACGCCCCTCCCGGGCGCTGTCACCCCCAAACCCCTTGGGAGCTGCTGGGGAAGCAGCCGGAGCCCTCGCCGGGGCCTGGGCTCAGTGCTGAGGAAGAGGGTTTGGAGCAAGGCTCAGGCTGACGGTATGGCTGCAGCTGAAGAGGTGTGGGCTCAGTTCCAGGGGTCAAGGTTTGGGGGAGGGGTCTGGCAAGAGGGCTGGGATCCCAGCAGGGGCAGGGATGCTCAAGGCCCTTTGCACCCACCTTTGGGGTAACCATCACCCTGATAATGTGGAGCCCCCCAGGGCAGGAATGACACCCCCAGCAGATCAGAGGCCCCTCCACCTTCCTCCTCCTCCTGGCAGCCCTCCCAGGTAGGTCCCAGCCCCGCTGACCCCCTCCCTGGGCGCGGATATGGGGGGTGATGGCGGGAGCGGGCGACTCAATCCTGTCCTTCTTCCCTGCGCAGGGCTGCGGGCGGCCGAGCAGCTGGTCGAGTCCGGAGGGGGCCTCCAGACCCCCGGGGGGTCCCTGACCCTCCTCTGCAAGGCCTCCGGCTTCGACTTCAGCAGCACCAGCATGTTCTGGGTGCGACAGGCGCCCGGGAAGGGGCTCGAAAGAGTTCCAGCTATTAGCAACGATGGTAGAAACACAGGCTACGCGCCGTCGGTCCAGGGGCGCTTCACCCTCTCCATGGACACCTCCCAGAGCACGGTCACGCTGCAGATGAACAGCCTCAAGACCGACGACACGGGCACCTCCTGCTGCACGAGACATGTTTATGGTTGTGTGAGGCTGCAAAAAACCCCACCAAGTGGTTTCCTGCCCAGGGCAGCGACGCCTGGCAGCCCCCAGCCCCCTGTGCCGCGCTGGGGCGGCTCCAGCTGCTGCATCTGCCTGCCCCGAGACCCCACCCCGGCACCGGCACCCAACTCCCCTCCACCGCCTTTCAGCATCTGCCTGGAACTGCGCCCAGACCCCCAGGCCAAGCCCGGACCTGTTGCAGCCATCCCGCTCCCCGCTCCCATCTCAGAGCCTGGGTCCCGGCACCGAGCTGGGATCATTCGCCCTCCGCCCGCGCCCTTGTCCTGGGGCCCAACCTCCCGGCGCTGCTCCCAGCACCTCCCCAAACCCCTCGCCCCAAGCCCACACCCTGGGGGCCGGGCTTGACCCGACCCTGCAGCCGCAGCCTTGGCCCGAGCCGGGACTCCCTGAGCCCGGCTCGGCTGGGGGTTCTGGGCACGGGAAGGGCCCTGGGGCGGGTGCGGGGGTCCCGGGTCGCTGCGGGGGGGCCGGGCTTGGGGCCGCGCTCCAGGCCCAGCGGCAGAGTTTAGGGAAGGCGCCGAGATGCTGGGACAGAGCGCCGGGATGTGCGGGCTCAGGGCGGGGGCTGGGCTCCATCCAAGGCTCTGGCCTCGGAGCCCAAAGTGCCGGCGGGGTGCAGGGTCCAGGCTGGGCGCAAGGGTCTGGCCTTGCTGCAGGGGCGGGGGCGGGGAGCCGGCGGTCCGGGCTCGGGAGAGGGTTTGGGTTCGGTGCCAAGGCCAGAGCGGGTGTTGTGGGATCCTGCCGGGGTCTGGGGAGCCGGTGGAGGGGAGTTGGGTGCCGGTGCCGGGGTGGGGTCTCGGGGCAGGCAGATGCAGCAGCTGGAGCCGTCCCAGCGCAGCACAGGGGGCTGGGGGCTGCCAGGCATCGCTGCTCCTGCCCCCCGCAGGGACACCCCTCGCCGGCGGTTTTCCTGCCCAGAGTCGGGGCTGCTGCCGTCACCATCAGTAGCTTTTGCGCAGAAATAGGTGCCCGTGTCGTCGGTCTTGAGGCTGTTCATCTGCAGCGTGAGCGTGCTCTGGGAGTTGTCCCTGGAGATGGTGAAGCGCCCCTGGACCGACGGCGCGTAGGATGTGCTACTACCATCACTGTTAATAACCGCGACCAACTCGAGCCCCTTCCCGGGGGCCTGTCGTGCCCAAACCATGTTGTAGCTGCTGTTGGAGAAGCCAGAAGCCTTGCAGACGAGGGTCAGGGACCCCCCGGGGGTCTGGAGGCCCCCTCCGGACTCGACCAGCTGCACGGCCGCCCGCAGCCCTGCGCAGGGAAGGACAGGATTGAGTCGCCCGCTCCCGCCATCACCCCCCATATCCGTGCCCGGGGAGGGGGTCAGCGGGGCTGGGACCTACCTGGGAGGGCTGCCAGGAGGAAGAGGAAGGTGGAGGGAGGCTAGTCTGGGTTGAGTCCTTCTGGGAATTATTTGTTTGTCCTGTTGGGATCTACATGGTCCCGGTGATGGTTCACCCAAAGGAGGGGGCAAAGGGGCTTGAGCACCCTGCCCCTCCCCACACCCCAGACCTGTTCCCACAACCCTGGCACAATCCTTGTCCCCTGGAACTGAGCCCAGACCCCTTGAGCCTGACCAACGTCCACAGCTCGGAGTCTCGCTCCAAACCCAGATGCTTTGCACCCAGCGCAGACCCCGGCAAGGGCTCCGGCTTCTCCCCCAGCCCCTGCCCCATGGCAGGGCTGCGACAGCCACCGGGAGGGCTCCAACCCTGGCAGGTGTTTGACTCCCAGCCCCATTCCTGCCCCCTGCACCCAGAGCCATCCCTGCATCCCGGGGACCCCAGAGCCCTGCAGGGACCCAAAATCCCCTGTCCTGGGCCCAAAACCTGCGCCCAAACCAAACCTGTGACTTGGTTCTGAATCCCTGCATGAGCCAGTTCCTGCAAACCCCCCACGTTCCCCTGGGGTCTGGGCAGGGGCAGGGGTGCTCGAGCCCCTTTGCACCCTCCTGTGGTTTAACCATCACCCGGATAATGTGGAGCCCCCCAGGGCAGGAATGACACCCCCAGCAGATCAGAGGCCCCTCCGCCTTCTTCCTCCTCCTGGCAGCCCTCCCAGGTAGGTCCCAGCCCCGCTGACCCCCTCCCCGGGCGCGGATATGGGGGGTGATGGCGGGAGCGGGCGACTCAATCCTGTCCTTCTTCCCTGCGCAGGGCTGCGGGCGGCCGAGCAGCTGGTCGCGTCCGGAGGGGGCCTCCAGACCCCCGGGGGGTCCCTGACCCTCCTCTGCAAGGCCTCCGGCTTCGACATCAGCAGCAAAGCCATGTACTGGGCACGACAGGCCCCTGGGAAGGGGCTCGAGAGGGTCTCAGGTATTCAGAGCGATGGTAGTTACACAGAGTACGCGCCGTCGGTCCAGGGGCGCTTCACCATCTCCAGGGACACCTCCCAGAGCACGGTCACGCTGCAGATGAACAGCCTGGGTCTGGGGTTGGTGCAGGGCTCTGGGCTCAGGGCAGGGCTCTGGGCTCAGGGCAGGGCTCTGGGCTCAGGGCTGGGCTCTGGGCTCAGGGCAGGGCTCTGGGCTCAGGGCAGGGCTCTGGGCTCACTGCAGGGCTCTGGGCTCACTGCAGGGCTCTGGGCTCAGGGCAGGGCTCTGGGCTCAGGGCAGGATGCAGCCCCCTGCAAGAGCCCAGCAGCCCGGGGGGGTGGGATCAGTAGTCCGGGATGGGGCACAGAATGCGGGCCTGGGGTAAGGGTCTCATGGGGGTGCAGAGGGTCGAGACTGGGGTCAGGGATGCGGGCAGGGTGTGGGGGTGTGGGCTGTGGGAGAGGGTGCAGGTTGGGGCAGGGCTTCTGGGAAGAGGCTGGGATGTGTGGGGATGTTGGGGCATGGTGATGGGACGGCTTGCTCAGGGCAGGGCTCTGGGCTCAGGGCAGGGCTCTGGATGCAGTTCAAGATGCTGGCACAGGACACTGCAGCAGGGCACTGCCAGCCATGACCAGCTCTCCACCAAAAGCAGTAACTATGGGATTTTTCCCAGTCTCTCACCATCACCACCACAGCCGTGTCTGGTGCAGGTGTCGGTGGCCATGACAACGTCGAGACCCCCAGGGCAGGAATGACACCACCAGCAGGCAGGACACGTTGCAGATCAGACCCCCTTCCACCTTCCTCCTCCTCCTGGCAGCCCTCCCAGGTAGGTCCCAGCCCCGCTGAGCCCCTCCCCGGGCGCGGATATGGGGGGTGATGGCGGGAGCGGGCGACTCAATCCTGTCCTTCTTCCCTGCGCAGGGCTGCGGGCGGCCAAGCAGCTGGTCGCGTCCGGAGGGGGCCTCCAGACCCCCGGGGGGTCCCTGACCCTCCTCTGCAAGGCCTCCGGCTTCTCCTTGAGCAGCTACGCCATGGCTTGGGTGCGACAGGCGCCCGGGAAGGGGCTCGAGTATGTTGGACGTATTAGCAGCAGTGGTAGCACATGGTACCCATCGTCGTTCAAGGGGCGCTTCACCATCTCCAGGGACACCTCCCAGAGCACGGTCACGCTGCAGATGAACAGCCTGAAGACCGACGACACGGGCACCTCCTGCTGCGCGAGGGATGGTTATGGTTGTGTGAGGCTGTGAAAAAACCCGTCAAGGGGTTTCCTACCCAGGGCAGCGACGCCTGGCAGCCCCCAGCCCTCTGTGCCGCGCTGGGGCGGCTCCAGCTGATGGGGGCAGCTGCCTCCCATGAGCCTGGACACCAGCACCGTGTCACAACACCCCCACACGGGCTCCCCAAAGCCCAGCATCCTCCCAAACCCCTGCACCCATTTCTGACCCACACCCTCCCCCACTTACACCTACACCAGGCTTGTCACATCGAGCCGGGATCCTTTGCCATGAGCCTCATAACCAAATTCGGGCCAAATCTCCAGGTCTTGCCCCAGAATCGTGCCGCGGTGCCAGTGGAGGGTGAGGCTGGGTATTAGGAAAACTGCCCTCCCTGCAAGAGGGGTCGGGCACGGGCACCGGCTGCCCGGGGGGGTGGGGGAGGCGCCATCCCTGGGGGTATTTAAAAGAAGGGTTGACGTCGTGCCTGGGGATACGGCCTGTCCCAGGGCTCCCCCTCCCCTGGGGGCAGAACCTCCTCCCCACACCCAGCCTCACCCTCCCCTGGCACCGCGGCAGGATTCTGGGGCAAGGCCTGGAGATTTGGGCACAATTCGGGGCCCACGTTCATGGCAAGGATCCCGGCTCGATGCGAGAAGCCTGGTCTGGGGGCAAGTGGTGGAGGGTGAGGGCGAGGGTGTGGGTGTGGGTGTGGGTCAGGGCTGGGTGCAGGGTTTGGGAGGATGCTGGGCCTTGGGGAGCCCGTGCGGGGGTGTTGGGGCACGGTGCTGGGGTCAGGGCCACCATAACCATCCCTCGCGCAGCAGGAGGTGCCCGTGTCGTCGGTCTTGAGGCTGCTCATCTGCAGCGTGACCGTGCTCTGGGAGTTGTCCCTGGAGATGGTGAAGCGCCCCTGGACCGACGGCGCGTAGGCTGTGTATCTACCGTCGCTGCTAATACCCGCGACGAACTCGAGCCCCTTCCCGGGCACCTGTCGTGCCCAAACCATGCCCCAGCTGCTGAAGATGAAGCCAAGCCCCGGCAGGACAGGGCTCAAGCAGGGATTTGGGCTCAAGCAGGGATTTGGGCTCAAGCAGGGATTTGGGCTGAGGACAGGGGATTTTGGCACCTTGGAGGGGTTTGGGGTCCCTGGGGGGCAGCAGGGAAGGTGCAGGGACGGCGGGACGGGCCAGGATTTGGAGAGGAGTTCCAGGCACAGGGCAGGGATTTGGGCTCGATGCACGTGTCGGGGGGCTCTTCAGTGCTTCAAGAGCCGCGGAGGGGCTGGATGCCGTCCCCGTGCGCTGTAGCACCACCAATGCTCGTGATTCCCTCGACCCTTTTGAGCCCCTCCCCGGGTGCTGTCGCGCCCACGCCACGGCGTAGCTGGGCCCAGTTTCAGGCAGATGCTGAAAGGCAGTGGGGGGGAGTTGGGTGCCGGTGCCGGGGTGGTGTCTCGGGGCAGGCAGATGCAGCAGCTGGAGCCGTCCCAGCGCGGCACAGGGGGCTGGGGGCTGCCAGGCATCGCTGCTCCTGCCCCCCGCGGGGACACCCCTCGCCGGCGGTTTTCCTGCCCAGAGTCGGGGCTGCTGCCGTCACCAGCACCAGCAGCTTTCGCGCAGAAATAGGTGCCCGTGTCGTCGGTCTTGAGGCTGTTCATCTGCAGCGTGACCGTGCTCTGGGAGTTGTCCCTGGAGATGGTGAAGCGCCCCTGGACCGACGGCGCGTAGTCTGTGCTACCACTGCTGCTAATACTCGCGACAGCTTCGAGCCCCTTCCCGGGCGCCTGTCGCACCCAGTACATGGCTTTGCTGCTGAAGTCGAAGCCGGAGGCCTTGCAGACGAGGGTCAGGGACCCCCCGGGGGTCTGGAGGCCCCCTCCGGACGCGACCAGCTGCTCGGCCGCCCACAGCCCTGCGCAGGGAAGAAGGACAGGATTGAGTCGCCCGCTCCCGCCATCACCCCCCATATCCGCGCCCGGGGAGGGGGTCAGCGGGGCTGGGACCTACCTGGGAGGGCTGCCAGGAGGAGGAGGAAGGTGGAGGGGCCTCTGATCTGCTGGGGGTGTCATTCCTGCCCTGATGGGGCTCCACATTATCCGGGTGATGGTTACCCCAAAGGCGGGTGCAAAGGGGCTTGAGCATCCCTGCCCCTGCTGGGATCCCAGCCCTCTTGCCAGACCCCTCCCCCAAACCTTGACCCCTGGAACTGAGCCCACACCTCTTCAGCTGCAGCCATACCGTCAGCCTGAGCCTTGCTCCAAACCCTCTTCCTCAGCACTGAGCCCAGGCCCCGGCGAGGGCTCCGGCTGCTTCCCCAGCAGCTCCCAAGGGGTTTGGGGGTGACAGTGCCCGGGAGGGGCGTCAGTTCGTCACAGGAATCACCAGCGCGGGGGGTGCTACAGCACCCGGGGACGGCCCCCAGCCCCTCTGCTGCGCTTGAGGCTCTGAAGCGCTCCCAGACACGCGCATCCAGCCCAAATCGTTACCGCGTGCGTGGAACTGCTCTCTGGCTCCTGCCCGTGCACCCAGAGCCATCCCTGCCCCCTGCCTGCTGCCCCCCCGGGACCCCAAACCCCCGCAGGGTGACAAAACCAAGCTTTTGCACCCAAGCCCCTGCCCCAAGGCCCAAACCCTGCCTTGGGCCTGAATCGCTGCATCAGCCGCGTCCTGCAGGTCCTGCGGCTTCTCCTCCAGCAGCTCCGGCACGGGATTTGGGGGAACAGCACAGGGGCGTCCGGCTCAGCACAGGGGTCTGGGCTGGGTGCGGGGCTCTGGGCTGCGACAGGCCTTTTGGGGAGGTGCTGAGATTCTGTGAGCCAGCGCAGGGGTGTCGGGGCATGGTTTGGGGTGTGGGGAGGCAGCTGCTCCCACCTGCTTGAGGGTCCCAGAGCGGCACAGAGGGCTGGGGGCTGCCAGGCATCGCTGCCTTTTTAATGAAAACCACTTGATGTGGGTTTCTTTCCCATCCATAAACCACCATAATCAGCTTTTGTGCAGCAGCGGGTGCCCGTGTCGTCGGTCTTGAGGCTGTTCATCTGCAGCGTGACCGTGCTCTGGGAGTCGTCCCTGGAGAGGGTGAAGCGCCCCTGGACCGACGGCACGTAGCCTGTGCTACCACCGCTATCAATACCCGCGACGTACTCGAGCCCCTTCCCGGGCGCCTGTCGCACCCAGCTCATGCTGTAGCCACTGATGGAGAAGCTGGAGGCCTTGCAGAGGAGGGTCAGGGACCCCCCGGGGGTCTGGAGGCCCCCTCCGGACTCGACCAGCTGCACGGCCGCCCGCAGCCCTGCGCAGGGAAGAAGGACAGGATTGAGTCGCCCGCTCCCGCCATCACCCCCCATATCCGCGCCCGGGGAGGGGGTCAGCGGGGCTGGGACCTACCTGGGAGGGCTGCCAGGAGGAGGAGGAAGGTGGAGGGGGGTCTGATCTGCAATGTGTCCTGCCTGCTGGTGGTGTTATTCCTGCCCTGGGGGTCTCGACGTTGTCACGGCCACCTACACCTGCACCAGACACGGCTGTGGTGGTGGCGAGAGGCTGCGAAAAATCCCGACATTATCTGGTTTTGATGGGGAAGCTGGTCATGGCTGGCACTTCCCTGCTCCGATGTCCTGCGCCAACAGCTTGAACTGCATCCAGAGCCCTGCCCTGAGCCCAGCCCCTGTACAAACCCCAGACCCCTTCCCATGGCCTGACCCCCCACCAGCTCCCCAGCTTTGCTCCCCGAGTGTGGGGCCAGCCTGGAGCAAGGGAGTGGGGGAGCTGGGAGGTGTCCCCTTCTGCCCCCTCCCTGCGCAGGGCTGCGGGCGGCTGAGCAGCTGGTCGAGTCCGGAGGGGGCCTCCAGACCCCCGGGGGGTTCCCTGTGCTTCCACCCAGACACAAGGGCCCAAAGGCTGGTGTCAGGCTTGTGCTTTCACAAGTCACTGCAAACAGGCCTGGGAAGCCTCTCTCACCGGTGTGGGCTGAGCGGGTGCCGGCAGCTGTCCTGATTTCAGTCCAGCACAGAAACACAGGTGCTGCTTTGGTTGCAGTTGGCAACCCCGGACCAGAAACCATGCCCTGATGCCAGGCAGCCCTAAAAGCCCTGCTCACATCCCTCCCTGATGAACCCAAGGAGGGCGCAAAGGGGCTCGAGCACCCCTGCCCCTGCCCAGACCCCAGGGGAACGTGGGGGGTTTGCAGGAACTGGCTGATGCAGTGATTCAGAACCAAGTCACAGGTTTGGTTTGGGCACAGCTTTTGGGCCCAGGACAGGGGATTTTGGGTCCCTGCAGGGCTCTGGGGTCCCCGGGATGCAGGGATGGCTCTGGGTGCAGGGGGCAGGAATGGGGCTGGGAGTCAAACACCCGCCAGGGCTGGAGCCCTCCCGGTGGCTGTCGCAGCCCTGCCATGGGGCAGGGGCTGGGGGAGAAGCCGGAGCCCTTGCCGGGGCCAGCGCTGGGTGCAAAGCATCTGGGTTTGGAGCGAGGCTCCGAGCTGTGGACGTTGGTCAGGCTCAAGGGGTCTGTGCTCAGTTCCAGGGGACAAGGATTGTGCCAGGGGTGTGGGAACAGGTCTGGGGTGTGGGCAGGGGCAGGGTGCTCCAGCCCCTTTGCACCCGCCTTTGGGTTAACCATCGCCGTGACCTTGTAGAGACCCACAGGGCAGAGAAACCCCTCCAGCAGAACACACTCCAGACCCGAACCCCCCTCCACCTTCTTCGTCCTCCTGGCAGCCCTCCCAGGTAGGTCCCAGCCCCGCTGACCCCCTCCCCGGGCGCGGATATGGGGGGTGACGGCGGGAGCGGGCGACTCAATCCTGTCCTTCTTCCCTGCGCAGGGCTGCGGGCGGCCGTGCAGCTGGTCGAGTCCGGAGGGGGCCTCCAGACCCCCGGGGGGTCCCTGACCCTCCTCTGCAAGGCCTCCGGCTTCTCCATCAGCAGCACCAGCCTGTTCTGGGCGCGACAGGCGCCTGGGAAGGGGCTCGAGTGGGTCTCAGGTATTCAGAGCGATGGTAGTTACACAGAGTACGCGCCGTCGGTCAAGGGGCGCTTCACCATCTCCAGGGACAACTCCCAGAGCACGGTCACGCTGCAGATGAGCAGCCTGAAGACCAACGACACGGGCACCTATTTCTGCGCGAGGTATGGTTATGGTGGCCCTGACCCCAGCACCGTGCCCCAACACCCCCACACGGGCTCCCCAAAGCCCAGCATCCCCCCAGACCCCTGCACCCAGCCCTGACCCACACCCACACCCACACCCTCGCCCTCACCCTCCACCGCTTGCCCCCAGACCAGGCTTCTCGCATTGAGCCGGGATCCTTTGCCATGAACGTGGGCCCCGAATTGTGCCCAAATCTCCAGGCCTTGCCCCAGAATCCTGCCGCGGTGCCAGGGGAGGGTGAGGCTGGGTGTGGGGAGGAGGTTCTGCCCCCAGGGGAGGGGGAGCCCTGGGACAGGCCGTATCCCCAGGCACGACGTCAACCCTTCTTTTAAATACCCCCAGGGATGGCGCCTCCCCCACCCCCCCGGGCAGCCGGTGCCCGTGCCCGACCCCTCTTGCAGGGAGGGCAGTGCTGTAAATAACTGTGAGAAAGTCCATTTTCTACGCGGGCCCGTGTGATGCCGCCATCATCCAGTAGCCGCTGCTGAAGTCGAAGCCGGAGGCCTTGCAGAGGAGGGTCAGGGACCCCCCGGGGGTCTGGAGGCCCCCTCCGGCCTCGACCAGCTGCTCGGCCGCCCGCAGCCCTGCGCAGGGAAGAAGGACAGGATTGAGTCGCCCGCTCCCGCCATCACCCCCCATATCCGCGCCCGGGGAGGGGGTCAGCGGGGCTGGGACCTACCTGGGAGGGCTGCCAGGAGGAGGAGGAAGGTGGAGGGGCCTCTGATCTGCTGGGGGTGTCATTCCTGCCCTGGGGGTCTCGACGTTGTCACGGCCACCGACACCTGCACCAGACACGGCTGTGGTGGTGGTGAGAGGCTGAGGGAACCCCCAATATAATTGGTTTTGCTGGTGGGGTGGTGCCTTGCCTGGCACTTCCCTGCTCCGATGTCCTGCGCCAACAGCTTGAACTGCATCCACAGCCCAGAGCCCTGAGCCCAGAGCCCGGCCCTGAGCCCAGCCCCTGTACAAACCCCAGACCCCTTCCCATGGCCTGACCCCCCCCCAGCTCCCCAGCTTTGCTCCCCGAGCCTGGGGCCAGCCTGGAGCAAGGCAGTGGGGGAGCTGGGAGGTGTCCCCTTCTGCCCCCTCCCTGCGCAGGGCTGGCGGGCGGCCGTGCAGCTGGTCGAGTCCGGAGGGGGCCTCCAGACCCCCGGGGGGTCCCTGACCCTCCTCTGCAAGGCCTCCGGCTTCACCTTCAGCAGCACCGGCATGGGATGGGTGCGACAGGCGCCCGGGAAGGGGCTCGAAGCTGTCGCGGGTATTAGCAGCAGTGGTAGCACAGGCTACGCGCCGTCGGTCGAGGGGCGCTTCACCATCTCCAGGGACAACTCCAGAGCACGCTCACGCTGCAGATGAACAGCCTGAAGACCGACGACACGGGCACCTATTTCTGCGCGAAAAGTACTTGGAGTGGTGATGGCAGCAGCCCCGACTCTGGGCAGGAAAACCGCAGGCGAGGGGTGTCCCCGTGGGGGGCAGGAGCAGCGACGCCTGGCAGCCCCCAGCCCTCTGTGCCACGCTGGGACGGCTCCAGCTGCTGCATCTGCCTGCCCCGAGACCCCACCCCGGCACCGGCACCCAACTCCCCTCCACCGGCTCCCCAGTTCCCAGCGCTCCCTGACACCTTTGCTCCCCCCCACCCCCTCAGCCCAAGACCAAAGCCTTGCAGCCAGCTCAAGGCCTGGCCTCAGCCCCGAGACTTGGCCCAAGGCCAGACCTTGCCCTGAGCTCACACACCCCTGCTCCCTCATCCAGCACCCACCATCCTCCCAAAGCCCTTGCTCCGAGATGGAGCAGGGTGTTAAAATCCGCTGTCATGAAGCCCAGAGCCCTGCACCCAACCCAAACCCCTGCCTAGAGCCCACATCCCTGCATGAGCCGTGTCCTGCCACGGCTCCGGCATGTTCTGGCTGCCACAGGCACCCACACCCTTCCCAAAACCCTAACACCAAGCTCAGACCCCTCTTCTGAGCCCAGACATCCCCGCTCTGCACCCCAAACTCCCACTGTATTCCCAAAGTCCTTGCACCAAGCACCAGCACGCGTGCTCTGAGCCCCAGCACCCCTAAAGCCCCAAACCCCTCCGGCTTCCCAAAATCCTGGCTGTGAGCCCAGAGACCCCGAAATCCCAAGCTCCCGGCAGCCACCCCCTGGGCTCCTGACGCGGCTGGCGCTGCCCCCACAGCCCCGTCCCCTGCACCCCCAGCACCCCCAGCGCTGGGGAACCCTGCCCCCCCCCGAGCCCCTTCCCGGGCCCCTCCGCACCCACACGGAGCCGCAGCTGCTGCGGGAGAAGCCGGAGCCATTGCCGGGGGCTGGGTGGGTGCAAAGGGCCTGGCTCTGGAGCAGGGCTCTAAACGTTGGGCCTTGCTTCAGTTCCAGAGGTGTGGGCTCAGCTCCAGGGGACAAGGATTGTGCCAGGGGTGTGGGAACAGGTCTGGGGTGTGGGCAGGGGCAGGGGTGCTCCAGCCCCTTTGCACCCTCCTTTGGGGTAACCATCACCGGGACCATGTAGAGCCCCACAGGGCAAACAATGCCCTCCCAGAAGGCCTCATCCCAGACCAGCCTCCCTCCGCCTTCCTCCTCCTCCTGGCAGCCCTCCCAGGTAGGTCCCAGCCCCGCTGACCCCCTCCCCGGGCGCGGATATGGGGGGTGATGGCGGGAGCGGGCGACTCAATCCTGTCCTTCTTCCCTGCGCAGGGCTGCGGGCGGCCGAGCAGCTGGTCGAGTCCGGAGGGGGCCTCCAGACCCCCGGGGGGTCCCTGACCCTCCTCTGCAAGGCCTCCGGCTTTGACTTCAGCAGCACCGGCATGGGATGGGTGCGACAGGCGCCCGGGAAGGGGCTCGAGTGGGTCGCGGGTATTTACAGCGATGGTGACACATACTACGCGCCGTCGGTCCAGGGGCGCTTCACCATCTCCAGGGACACCTCCCAGAGCACGGTCACGCTGCAGATGAACAGCCTGGGTCTGGGGATGGTGCAGGGCTCTGGGCTCAGGGCAGGGCTCTGGGCTCAGGGCAGGATGCAGCCCCCTGCAAGAGCCCAGCAGCCCGGGGGGGTGGGATCAGTAGTCCGGGATGGGGCACAGAATGCGGGCCTGGGGTAAGGGTCTCATGGGGGTGCAGAGGGTCGAGACTGGGGTCAGGGATGCGGGCAGGGTGTGGGGGTGTGGGCTGTGGGAGAGGGTGCAGGTTGGGGCAGGGCTTCTGGGAAGAGGCTGGGATATGTGGGGATGTTGGGGCATGGTGATGGGACGGCTTGCTCAGGGCAGGGCTCTGGGCTCAGGGCAGGGCTCTGGATGCAGTTCAAGATGCTGGCACAGGACACTGCAGCAGGGCACTGCCAGCCATGACCAGCTCTCCCACCAAAAGCAGTAACTATGGGATTTTTCCCAGCCTCTCACCACCACCACCACAGCCGTGTCTGGTGCAGGTGTCGGTGGCCGTGACACCGTCGAGACTCCAAGGGCAGAAATGACACCACCAGCAGGCAGGACACATTGCAGATCAGACCCCCTTCCACCTTCCTCCTCCTCCTGGCAGCCCTCCCAGGTAGGTCCCAGCCCCGCTGACCCCCTCCCCGGGCGCGGATATGGGGGGTGATGGCGGGAGCGGGCGACTCAATCCTGTCCTTCTTCCCTGCGCAGGGCTGCGGGCGGCCGTGCAGCTGGTCGAGTCCGGAGGGGGCCTCCAGACCCCCGGGGGGTCCCTGACCCTCCTCTGCAAGGCCTCCGGCTTCACCTTCAGCAGCTACGCCATGGCTTGGGCGCGACAGGCTCCGGGGAAGGGGCTCGAGTTGGTCGCACAGATTGCCAGCGGTGGTAGTAGCACATACTACGCGCCGTCGGTCGAGGGGCGCTTCACCATCTCCAGGATCGAGTCCCAGAGCACGGTCACGCTGCACATGAACAGCCTCAAGACCGACGACACGGGCACCTCCTGCTGCGCGAGACCTGATGGTGCTGCTCTTGACCCCCGCACCGTTCCCCAACACCCCCGCACTGGGTTCCCACGTCCCAGCACATTCATAAAAGCCCCGACCCCACCCCACTCCCACCCCCTGCCCTGACCCTCCTCTGTTCGCACCCAGCCCGGACCCTTTGCAGCCAGCCCAAATCCTGCCCGTGCCCAACCCCTCGGCTCCTGACCCGGCTGGAGCTGCGCGGCCGCGCCGGAGCATCGGGAGGGGAAGCGGAGCCTTTGCAGCGCAGGCGCGGGGCAGGGATTTCTTAGACTCATAGAATGTCCTGAGCTGGGGGGCAGCTGCCCCCACCAGCTGGAGCCCCCCAGCGCGGCACAGAGGGCTGGGGGCTGCCAGGCGTTGCTGCCCTGGGATGGAAACCCCTTGATGGGGTTTTCCACAGCCTCACACAACCATAACCATCCCTCGCGCAGCAGGAGGTGCCCGTGTCGTCGGTCTTGAGGCTGTTCATCTGCAGCGTGACCGTGCTCTGGGAGCTGTCCCTGGAGATGGTGAAGCGCCCTTCCATCGACGGTGCGAACCATGTGGTACCACCGATGCTAACCTGAGCAATGCTCTCAAGCCCCTTCCCGGGCGCCTGTCGTGCCCAGAACATGTTGTATCCATTGAAGTCAAAGCCGGAGGCCTTGCAGAGGAGGGTCAGGGACCCCCCGGGGGTCTGGAGGCCCCCTCCGGACGCGACCAGCTGCTCGGCCGCCCGCAGCCCTGCGCAGGGAAGAAGGACAGGATTGAGTCGCCCGCTCCCGCCATCACCCCCCATATCCGTGCCCAGGGAGGGGGTCAGCGGGGCTGGGACCTACCTGGGAGGGCTGCCAGGAGGAGGAGGAAGGCGGAGGGAGGCTAGTCTGGGATGAGGCCTTCTGGGAGGGCATTGTTTGCTCCGCGGGGCTCTACATGGTCCCGGTGATGGTTACCCCAAAGGAGGGTGCAAAGGGGCTGGAGCACCCTGCCCCTGCCCACACCCCAGACCTGTTCCCACACCCCTGGCACACTCCTTGTCCCCTGGAGCTGAGCCCACACCTCTGGAACTGAAGCAAGGCCCAACGTTTAGAGCCCTGCTCCAGAGCCAGGCCCTTTGCACCCACCCCAGGCCCCGGCAACGGCTCCGGCTTCTCCCGCAGCAGCTGCGGCTCCGTGTGGGTGCGGAGGGGCCCGGGAAGGGGCTCGGGGGGGGGCAGGGTTCCCCAGCGCTGGGGGTGCTGGGGGTGCAGGGGACGGGGCTGTGGGGGCAGCGCCAGCCGCGTCAGGAGCCCAGGGGGTGGCTGCCGGGAGCTTGGGATTTCGGGGTCTCTGGGCTCACAGCCAGGATTTTGGGAAGCCGGAGGGGTTTGGGGCTTTAGGGGTGCTGGGGCTCAGAGCACGCGTGCTGGTGCTTGGTGCAAGGACTTTGGGAATATAGTGGGAGTTTGGGGTGCAGAGCGGGGATGTCTGGGCTCAGAAGAGGGGTCTGAGCTTGGTGTTAGGGTTTTGGGAAGGGTGTGGGTGCCTGTGGCAGCCAGAACATGCCGGAGCCCTGGCAGGACACGGCTCATGCAGGGATGTGGGCTCTAGGCAGGGGTTTGGGTTGGGTGCAGGGCTCTGGGCTTCATGACAGCGGATTTTAACACCCTGCTCCATCTCGGAGCAAGGGCTTTGGGAGGATGGTGGGTGCTGGATGAGGGAGCAGGGGTGTGTGAGCTCAGGGCAAGGTCTGGCCTTGGGCCAAGTCTCGGGGCTGAGGCCAGGCCTTGAGCTGGCTGCAAGGCTTTGGTCTTGGGCTGAGGGGGTGGGGGGGAGCAAAGGTGTCAGGGAGCGCTGGGAACTGGGGAGCCAGTGGAGGGGAGTTGGGTGCCGGTGCCAGGGTGGGGTCTCGGGGCAGGCAGATGCAGCAGCTGGAGCCGTCCCAGCGCGGCACAGAGGGCTGGGGGCTGCCAGGCGTCGCTGCTCCTGCCCCCCGCTGGGACACCCCTCGCCGGCGGTTTTCCTGCCCAGAGTCGGGGCTGCTGCCATCACCACTCCAAGTACTTTTCGCGCAGAAATAGGTGCCCGTGTCGTCGGTCTTGAGGCTGTTCATCTGCAGCGTGAGCGTGCTCTGGGAGGTGTCCCTGGAGATGGTGAAGCGCCCCTTGACCGACGGCGCGTAGAATGGGCTACCACTGCTGGTAATACTCGCGACAGCTTCGAGCCCCTTCCCGGGCGCCTGTCGTGCCCACATCATGCCGTAGCTGCTGATGGAGAAGCCGGAGGCCTTGCAGAGGAGGGTCAGGGACCCCCCGGGGGTCTGGAGGCCCCCTCCGGACGCGACCAGCTGCACGGCCGCCCGCAGCCCTGTGCAGGGAAGAAGGACAGGATTGAGTCGCCCGCTCCCGCCATCACCCCCCATAGCCGCGCCCGGGGAGGGGGTCAGCGGGGGCTGGGACCTACCTGGGAGGGCTGCCAGGAGGAGGAGGAAGGTGGAGGGGCCTCTGATCTGCTGGGGGTGTCATTCCTGCCCTGGGGGGTTCCACATTATCAGGGTGATGGTTAAACCACAGGAGGGTGCAAAGGGCCTTGAGCAGCCCTGCCCCTGCCGGGATCCCAGCCCTCTTGCCAGACCCCTCCCCCAAACCTTGACCCCTGGAACTGAGCCCACACCTCTTCAGCTGCAGCCATACCGTCAGCCTGAGCCTTGCTCCAAACCCTCATCCTCAGCACTGAGCCCAGGCCCCGGCGAGGGCTCCGGCTGCTCCCCCAGCAGCTCCCAAGGGGTTTGGGGGTGACAGCGCCCGGGAGGGGCGTCAGTTCGTCACAGGAATCACCAGCGCGGGGGGTGCTACAGCACCCGGGGACGGCCCCCAGCCCCTCTGCTGCGCTTGAGGCTCTGAAGCGCTCCCAGACACGCGCATCCAGCCCAAATCGTTACCGCGTGCGTGGAACTGCTCTCTGGCTCCTGCCCGTGCACCCAGAGCCATCCCTGCCCCCTGCCTGCTGCCCCCCCGGGACCCCAAACCCCCGCAGGGTGACAAAACCAAGCTTTTGCACCCAAGCCCCTGCCCCAAGGCCCAAACCCTGCCTTGGGCCTGAATCGCTGCATCAGCCGCGTCCTGCAAGTCCTGCGGCTTCTCCTCCAGCAGCTGGAGCATGATTTGGGCACGACAGGCGCCCGGGAAGGGGCTTGAGTTCGTTGCAGAAATTAGCAGCAGCGGTAGCACATGGTACCCGCCGTCGGTCCAGGGGCGCGTCACCCTCTCCAGGGACACCTCCCAGAGCACGGTCACGCTGCAGATGAGCAGCCCCGGGGGGACGACACAGGCACCTCCTGCTGCGCGAGGGATGATGACGATGATGACCCTCACGCCAACACCGTGCCCCAACACCCCCGCACGGGCTCCCCAAAGCCCAGCATCCCCCCAAACCCCCGACCCAGCCCTGACCCACACCCACACCCACACCCTTGCCCTCACCCTCCACCACTTGCCCCCAGGCCAGGCTTCTCGCATCGAGCCGGGATCCTTTGCCATGAACGTGGGCCCCGAATTGTGCCCAAATCTCCAGGCCTTGCCCCAGAATCCTGCCGCGCTGCCAGGGGAGGGTGAGGCTGGGTGTGGGGAGGAGGTTCTGCCCCCAGGGGAGGGGGAGCCCTGGGACAGGCCCCCCACGGAGGCACCGCTCCCCACACCATTCCGTGCTGGGGCCGCTGCAGGTGAAGGCGCAGCCCCTGCAGGGGTGCGGGCGGGGGGCAGGGGGGCAGCTGGGTGCCCAGAGATGAAACCGCCTGTGGGGTCTGTGCTCTGGGCAAGGGTTCGGGCAGCAGGCAGGGGTCCCGGCTGGCTGCAAGGGTCGCGCCTGTGGGCAGCGAGTCTGAGCTGAGGGGAGCGGTCGGGGGTTGGGAGATGGGTGAGGGTCGGGTGGGGGGGGTCAGGGGTGGGTGTGTGGTTTGAGGCTGGGTGCAGCGTGTTGTGGAGTATGTCTGGAGGCAGTGGAGGGGAGTTGGGCGCCGGTGCCGGGGTGGGGTCTCGGGGCAGGCAGATGCAGCAGCTGGAGCCGTCCCAGCGCGGCACAGAGGGCTGGGGGCTGCCAGGCGTCGCTGCTCCTGCCCCCCGCGGGGACACCCCTCGCCGGCAGTTTTCCTGCCCAGAGTCGGGGCTGCTGCCGTCACCAGCACCAGCAGCTTTCACGCAGAAATAGGTGCCCGTGTCGTCGGTCTTGAGGCTGTTCATCTGCAGCGTGACCGTGCTCTGGGAGGTGTCCCTGGAGATGGTGAAGCGCCCCTTGACCGACGGCGCGTACTCTGTGTAACTACCACTGCTGTCAATACGCGCGACAAACTTGAGCCCCTTCCCTGGCGCCTGTCGCACCCAAGTAATGTAGTAGCTGCTGCTGAAGGAGAAGCCAGAAGCCTTGCAGAGGAGGGTCAGGGACCCCCCGGGGGTCTGGAGGCCCCCTCCGGACGCGACCAGCTGCTCGGCCGCCCGCAGCCCTGCGCAGGGAAGAAGGACAGGATTGAGTCGCCCGCTCCCGCCATCACCCCCCATATCTGCGCCCGGGGAGGGGCTCAGCGGGGCTGGGACCTACCTGGGAGGGCTGCCAGGAGGAGGAGGAAGGCGGAGGGGCCTCTGATCTGCTGGGGGTGTCATTCCTGCCCTGGGGGGCTCCACATTATCCGGGTGATGGTTAAACCACAGGAGGGTGCAAAGGGGCTCGAGCACCCCTGCCCCTGCCCAGACCCCAGGGGAACGTGGGGGGTTTGCAGGAACTGGCTCATGCAGGGATTCAGAACCAAGTCACAGGTTTGGTTTGGGCGCAGGTTTTGGGCCCAGGACAGGGGATTTTGGGTCCCTGCAGGGCTCTGGGGTCCCTGGGATGCAGGGATGGCTCTGGGTGCAGGGGTCAGGAATGGGGCTGGGAGTCAAACACCCGCCAGGGTTGGAGCCCTCCCGGTGGCTGTCGCAGCCCTGCCATGGGGCAGGGGCTGGGGGAGAAGCCGGAGCCCTTGCCGGGGTCTGCGCTGGGTGCAAAGCATCTGGGTTTGGAGCGAGGCTCCGAGCTGTGGACATTGGTCAGGCTCAAGGGGTCTGTACTCAGTTCCAGGGGACAAGGATTGTGCCAGGGGTGTGGGAACAGGTCTGGGGTGTGGGCAGGGGCAGGGTGCTCAAGCCCCTTTGCACCCGCCTTTGGGTTAACCATCGCCGTGACCTTGTAGAGACCCACAGGGCAGAGAAACCCCTCCAGCAGAACACACTCCAGACCCGAACCCCCCTCCACCTTCCTCCTCCTCCTGGCAGCCCTCCCAGGTAGGTCCCAGCCCCGCTGACCCCCTCCCCGGGCGCGGATATGGGGGGTGACAGCGGGAGCGGGCGACTCAATCCTGTCCTTCTTCCCTGCGCAGGGCTGCGGGCGGCCGAGCAGCTGGTCGAGTCCGGAGGGGGCCTCCAGACCCCCGGGGGGTCCCTGACCCTCCTCTGCAAGGCCTCCGGCTTCGACTTCAGCAGCGGCTACTGGATGATGGCGGCATCATACGGGCCCGCGTAGAAAATGGACTTTCTCACAGTTATTTACAGCACTGCCCTGCCTGCAAGAGGGGTCGGGCACGGGCACCGGCTGCCCGGGGGGGTGGGGGAGGCGCCATCCCTGGGGGTATTTAAAAGAAGGGTTGACGTCGTGCCTGGGGATACGGCCTGTCCCAGGGCTCCCCCTCCCCTGGGGGCAGAACCTCCTCCCCACACCCAGCCTCACCCTCCCCTGGCAGCGCGGCAGGATTCTGGGGCAAGGCCTGGAGATTTGGGCACAATTCGGGGCCCACGTTCATGGCAAAGGATCCCAGCTCGATGCGAGAAGCCTGGTCTGGGGGCAAGTGGTGGAGGGTGAGGGCGAGGGTGTGGGTGTGGGTGTGGGTCAGGGCTGGGTGCAGGGGTCTGGGAGGATGCTGGGCTTTGGTGAGCCCGTGCGGGGGTGTTGGGGCACGGTGCTGGGGTCAGGGCCACCATAACCAGCTCTCACGCAGAAATAGGTGCCCGTGTCGTCGGTCTTCAGGCTGTTCATCTGCAGCGTGACCGTGCTCTGGGAGTTGTCCCTGGAGAGGGTGAAGGGCCCCTTGACCGACGGCGCGTACTCTGTGTAACTACCATCGCTCTGAATACCGGAGACCCACTCGAGCCCCTTCCCGGGCGCCTGTCGCACCCAGTACATGCTGGTGCTGCTGATGGAGAAGCCGGAGGCCTTGCAGAGGAGGGTCAGGGACCCCCCGGGGGTCTGGAGGCCCCCTCCGGATTCGACCAGCTGCACGGCCGCCCGCAGCCCTGCGCAGGGAAGAAGGACAGGATTGAGTCGCCCGCTCCCGCCATCACCCCTCATATCCGCGCCTGGGGAGGGGGTCAGCGGGGCTGGGACCTACCTGGGAGGGCTGCCAGGAGGAGGAGGAGGAACACTGATGGGTGTTGATCTGGGATATATTGCACTGGTGGGTCGTCTCTGCCCTGGGGGGCTCCACATGGTCAGGGAAATTGTTCACCCATAGGAGGGGGCAAAGGCGCTGGAGCAGCCCTGCCCTGCCCTGTTTCCCGACCCCTCACCCAAGCACTGACCTCCTGAACAGATCACAAACCCCTTATCTCAGCCGGGATCGATGTCCGAAGCTTGGAGTCTTGCTCCAAGCCCCGGGCCGTTGCACCAAGCCCAGACCCGTGTAAGGGTCCCAGCTTCTCCTTCCGCAGCGACGCCGTGGCGTGGGCGCGACAGCACCCGGGGAGGGGCTCAAAAGGGTCGAGGGAATCACGAGCATTGGTGGTGCTACAGCGCACGGGGACGGCATCCAGCCCCTCCGCGGCTCTTGAAGCACTGAAGAGCCCCCCGACACGTGCATCGAGCCCAAATCCCTGCCCTGTGCCTGGAACTCCTCTCCGAATCCTGGCCCGTCCCACCGTCCCTGCACCTTCCCTGCTGCCCCCCAGGGACCCCGAACCCCTCCAAGGTGCCAAAATCCCCTGTCCTGAGCCCAAATCCCTGCTTGAGCCCAAATCCCTGCTTGAGCCCTGTCCTGCAAGGCCTCCGGCTTCTCCTTCAGCAGCTACAATATGGTTTGGGCATGACAGGCTCCCGGGAAGGGGCTCGAGTTGGTCGCGGTTATTAACAGTGATGGTAGTAGCACAGGCTACGCGCCGTCGGTCAAGGGGCGCTTCACCATCTCCAGGGACAACTCCCAGAGCACGGTCACGCTGCAGATGAACAGCCTCAAGACCGACGACACGGGCACCTATTTCTGCGCAAAAGCTACTGATGGTGATGGCAGCAGCCCCGACTCTGGGCAGGAAAACCGCCGGCGAGGGGTGTCCCCGCGGGGGGCAGGAGCAGCGACGCCTGGCAGCCCCCAGCCCTCTGTGCCGCGCTGGGACGGCTCCAGCTGCTGCATCTGCCTGCCCCAAGACCCCACCCCGGCACCGGCGCCCAACTCCCCTCCACCGGCTCCCCAGACCCCGGCAGGATCCCACAACACCCGCTCTGGCCTTGGCACCGAACCCAAACCCTCTCCCGAGCCCGGACCGCCGGCTCCCCGCCCCCGCCCCTGCAGCAAGGCCAGACCCTTGCGCCCAGCCTGGACCCTGCACCCCGCCGGCACTTTGGGCTCCGAGGCCAGAGCCTTGGATGGAGCCCAGCCCCCGCCCTGAGCCCGCACATCCCGGCGCTCTGTCCCAGCATCTCGGCGCCTTCCCTAAACTCTGCCGCTGGGCCTGGAGCGCGGCCCCAAGCCCGGCCCCCCCGCAGCGACCCGGGACCCCCGCACCCGCCCCAGGGCCCTTCCCGTGCCCAGAACCCCCAGCCGAGCCGGGCTCAGGGAGTCCCGGCTCGGGCCAAGGCTGCGGCTGCAGGGTCGGGTCAAGCCCGGCCCCCAGGGTGTGGGCTTGGGGCGAGGGGTTTGGGGAGGTGCTGGGAGCAGCGCCGGGAGGTTGGGCCCCAGGACAAGGGCGCGGGCGGAGGGCGAATGATCCCAGCTCGGTGCCGGGACCCAGGCTCTGAGATGGGAGCGGGGAGCGGGATGGCTGCAACAGGTCCGGGCTTGGCCTGGGGGTCTGGGCGCAGTTCCAGGCAGATGCTGAAAGGCGGTGGAGGGGAGTTGGGTGCCGGTGCCGGGGTGGGGTCTCGGGGCAGGCAGATGCAGCAGCTGGAGCCGCCCCAGCGCGGCACAGGGGGCTGGGGGCTGCCAGGCGTCGCTGCCCTGGGCAGGAAACCACTTGGTGGGGTTTTTTGCAGCCTCACACAACCATAAACATGTCTCGTGCAGCAGGAGGTGCCCGTGTCGTCGGTCTTGAGGCTGTTCATCTGCAGCGTGACCGTGCTCTGGGAGTTGTCCCTGGAGATGGTGAAGCGCCCCTGGACCGACGGCGCGTAGCCTGTGTTTCTACCATCGTAGCTAATAGCTGCAACTCTTTCGAGCCCCTTCCCGGGTGCCTGTCGTGCCCAAACCATGCCGTAGCTGCTGATGGAGAAGCCGGAGCCCTTGCAGACGAGGCAATGGAACCCCCGGGGGACTGAAGGCCCCCTCTGGACTTGTCCACCTCCACGGCTGCCCACAGCCCTTCCCTTCGTCCCAGAATATCAGCCTCCCCCTAAAAATCCCTGTCCCAGCCCAGAGCCCCGCACCCAGCCCACACCCTTGTGTCGAGCCTGGACATCTCTGCACTGATCCCCCAAACCCAGCACCTCGCAGGGACCCCTGCCCCATGCCCGGAGCCTCACCTCAAGCTGAGGCCTGGCACTGTGGCGCGACCCCCGCCCCGAGTCTGGGCCGTTGCTCCGAAGCCAGACCCTCCGCACCCACCGAAACGCCTGCAGGGGCAAAACGTGTGGGTCTGGAGCTGAAACCCCTCTCCTGCTCCTCGTCTGCCGGGGCTCCGCCTTCACCTCCAGCAGCTCCAACATGAACTGGGTGCGACCGTGGCCTGGGAAGGGGCTCGAGAGCGCTGCAGCTATTAGCAACGATGGTGGGGGCACATGGTACCCGCCGGCGGTGCCGGGGCGCGTCACCCTCTCCAGGGACACCTCCCCGAGCACACTCACGCTGCACATGAGCATCCCCGGGGGGAGACGACACGGGCACCCGCTGCTGCCCGAAACGAGCTGGTCCCAGCCCCGCCTCTGGGCACGAGAAGCGCAGGCGAGCGCTGTCCCCGCGGGAACACGCTGGGAGCGGGGGAAGAGCACAGGGGTGTTGGGCGCAAGGGGTCTGCGCCCGGGACAAACACTCCAGGCTTGGCTCAAGCGGTCCAAGCTCAGTGGGATGGGCCCAGGGTTGGGCCCCGGGTCTGGAAACAGGGGAGGGGTCCCGGCAGGGGCAGGGGTGCTCGAGCCCCTTTGCGCCCTCCTTGGGTTCATCAGGGAGGGATGTGAGCAGGGCTTTTAGGGCTGCCTGGCATCAGGGCATGGTTTCTGGTCCGGGGTTGCCAACTGCAACCAAAGCAGCACCTGTGTTTCTGTGCTGGACTGAAATCAGGACAGCTGCCGGCACCCGCTCAGCCCACACCTGTGAGAGAGGCTTCCCAGGCCTGTTTGCAGTGACTTGTGAAAGCACAAGCCTGACACCAGCCTTTGCGCCCTTGTGTCTCACCCGAGCCTCCCGTCCAGCAGCACCAGCCCCTTCCCCCTTGCCTCAGGCGCCGTGACTCCAGAGCACCCATCGTCCCCCTCCCCTCAGGGCAGCGCTGGGCGCAGCAGAAATCCACGTCCTCGCTGGTCCCTTCTGCAGGCGAAGCAGCTCCGCCAGAGCCGTCCTGTAGCCGCAGGGTGTGAGATGTGCCGTCGCTTTCAGGAGATCTTTCCTGGGCTGCTGCGAGGAGGTCACCGCACGTGGGTCTGTGCTCTGGGCGAGGACTCGGGCAGCAGGCAGGGGTCCCGGCTGGCTGCGAGGCTCTGCCCTCGGCCTCGAGCCCAGCACCTGGCTCAAACGTGGCTGTGCTGGGTCCCCACATCTCTGCCCCCACCCACACCCTTTGCGCTGAGCCCAGCCCCTGCACCCAGCCTGGAGCCCTGCACGGTGCTCCCAGCCTTTGCCCCCAGCCCACATCCCTCATACACACCGGGTCCCATCGCCAAGCCCAGACCCTCTGGACCGAGCCCAGACCGTCAGGCGCAGCCCGGGGCCCTGCAGAGAGCTCAAAGCCTTTGCTGTGAGCCCCGAACCCTTGCATCGAGCCTGGAGCCCTTCCTGTGCCCAGACCCCCCAGAACCCCAGCTTTGCTGCCGCGAGGCTGGGGTGAGGCTGGAGCAAGGAAGAGGGGGAGGCATGGGGGTAGTCAGGACCTGCACAGTAGGACAGTCCCGGATATGAGCTGCCTCCACCTTCCTCCTCCTCCTGGCAGCCCTCCCAGGTAGGTCCCAGCCCCGCTGACCCCCTCCCCGGGCGCGGATATGGGGGGTGATGGCGGGAGCGGGCGACTCAATCCTGTCCTTCTTCCCTGCACAGGGCTGCGGGCGGCCGAGCAGCTGGTCGAGTCCGGAGGGGGCCTCCAGACCCCCGGGGGGTCCCTGACCCTCCTCTGCAAGGCCTCCGGCTTCTCCATCAGCAGCAAAGCCATGTACTGGGCACGACAGGCTCCCGGGAAGGGGCTCGAGTGGGTCGCGCTTATTACCAGCGATGGTAGTACCACAAGATACGCGCCGTCGGTCCAGGGGCGCTTCACCATCTCCAGGGACACCTCCCAGAGCACGGTCACGCTGCAGATGAACAGCCTGAAGACCGACGACACGGGCACCTATTTCTGCGCGAAATCTACTGGTGGTGACGGCAGCAGCCCCGACTCTGGGCAGGAAAACCGCCGGCGAGGGGTGTCCCCGCGGGGGGAGTCGGCGGTCTGGGCTCGGGAAAGGGTTTGGGTTTGGTGCCAAGGCCAGAGCGGGTGTTGTGGGATCCTGTGGGGGTTTGGGGAGCCAGTGGAGGGGAGTTGGGTGCCGGTGCCGGGGTGGGGTCTCGGGGCAGGCAGATGCAGCAGCTGGAGCCGTCCCAGCGCGGCACAGAGGGCTGGGGGCTGCCAGGCGTTGCTGCTGCGGCTCCGTGGTGGAAACCACTCGATGGGGGTTATTTCCCCACCACAGACCACCATAATAACCTCTCGCGCAGAAATAGGTGCCCGTGTCGTCGGTCTTGAGGCTGTTCATCTGCAGCGTGACCGTGCTCTGGGAGTTGTCCCTGGAGATGGTGAAGCGCCCCTGGACCGACGGCGCGTAGCCTGTGCTACTACCATCGTTGCTAATAGCTGCAACCCTTTCGAGCCCCTTCCCAGGAGCCTGTCGCACCCACTCCATGCTGTTGCTGCTGAAGTCGAAGCCGGAGGCCTTGCAGAGGAGGGTCAGGGACCCCCCGGGGGTCTGGAGGCCCCCTCCGGACGCGACCAGCTGCTCGGCCGCCCGCAGCCCTGTGCAGGGAAGAAGGACAGGATTGAGTCGCCCGCTCCCGCCATCACCCCCCATATCCGCGCCCGGGGAGGGGGTCAGCGGGGCTGGGACCTACCTGGGAGGGCTGCCAGGAGGAGGAGGAAGGTGGAGGGGCCTCTGATCTGCTGGGGGTGTCATTCCTGCCCTGGGGGGGCTCCACATTATCAGGGTGATGGTTACCCCAAAGGTGGGTGCAAAGGGGCTTGAGCAGCCCTGCCCCTGCTGGGATCCCAGCCCTCTTGCCAGACCCCTCCCCCAAACCTTGACCCCTGGAACTGAGCCCACACCTCTTCAGCTGCAGCCATACCGTCAGCCTGAGCCTTGCTCCAAACCCTCATCCTCAGCACTGAGCCCAGGCCCCAGCGAGGGCTCCGGCTGCTCCCGCAGCAGCTCCCAAGGGGTTTGGGGGTGACAGCGCCCGGGAGGGGCGTCAGTTCGTCACAGGAATCACCAGCGCGGGGGGTGCTACAGCACCCGGGGACGGCCCCCAGCCCCTCTGCTGCGCTTGAGGCTCTGAAGCGCTCCCAGACACGCGCATCCAGCCCAAATCGTTACCGCGTGCGTGGAACTGCTCTCTGGCTCCTGCCCGTGCACCCAGAGCCATCCCTGCCCCCTGCCTGCTGCCCGCCCGGACCCCAAACCCCCGCAGGGTGACAAAACCAAGCTTTTGCACCCAAGCCCCTGCCCCAAGGCCCAAACCCTGCCTTGGGCCTGAATCGCTGCATCAGCCGCGTCCTGCAGGTCCTGCGGCTTCTCCTCCAGCAGCTCCGGCACGGGATTTGGGGGAACAGCACAGGGGCGTCCGCCTCAGCACAGGGGTCTGGGCTGGGTGCGGGGCTCTGGGCTGCGACAGGCCTTTTGGGGAGGTGCTGAGATTCTGTGAGCCAGCGCAGGGGTGTCGGGGCATGGTTTGGGGTGTGGGGAGGCAGCTGCTCCCACCTGCTTGAGGGTCCCAGAGCGGCACAGAGGGCTGGGGGCTGCCAGGCATCGCTGCCTTTTTAATGAAAACCACTTGATGTGGGTTTCTTTCCCATCCATAAACCACCATAATCAGCTTTTGTGCAGCAGCGGGTGCCTGTGTCGTCGGTCTTCAGGCTGTTCATCTGCAGCGTGACCGTGCTCTGGGAGTTGTCCCTGGAGATGGTGAAGCGCCCCTGGACCGACGGCGCGTATCTTGTGGTTCTACCACTGCCACTAATAAGCGCGACGAACTCGAGCCCCTTCCCAGGGGCCTGTCGTGCCCAAACCATGTTGTAGCTGCTGAAGGTGAAGCCGGAGGCCTTGCAGAGGAGGGTCAGGGACCCCCCGGGGGTCTGGAGGCCCCCTCCGGACTCGACCAGCTGCTCGGCCGCCCGCAGCCCTGCGCAGGGAAGAACGACAGGATTGAGTCGCCCGCTCCCGCCATCACCCCCCATAGCCGCGCCCGGGGAGGGGGTCAGCGGGGCTGGGACCTACCTGGGAGGGCTGCCAGGAGGAGGAGGAAGGTGGAGGGGCCTCTGATCTGCTGGGGGTGTCATTCCTGCCCTGGGGGGCTCCACATTATCAGGGTGATGGTTAAACCACAGGAGGGTGCAAAGGGGCTCGAGCACCCCTGCCCCTGCCCAGACCCCAGGGGAACGTGGGGGGTTTGCAGGAACTGGCTCATGCAGGGATTCAGAACCAAGTCACAGGTTTGGTTTGGCCACAGCTTTTGGGCCCAGGACAGGGGATATTGGGTCCCTGCAGGGCTCTGGGGTCCCCGGGATGCAGGGATGGCTCTGGGTGCAGGGGGCAGGAGCGGGGCTGGGAGTCAAACACCCGCCAGGGATAGGAGCCCTCCCGGTGGCTGTCGCAGCCCTGCCATGGGGCAGGGGCTGGGGGAGAAGCGGGAGCCCTTGCCAGGGCCAGCGCTGGGTGCAAAGCATCTGGGTTTGGAGCAAGGCTCCGAGCTGTGGACGTCGGTCAGGCTCAAGGGGTCTGGGCTCAGTTCCAGGGGACAAGGATTGTGCCAGGGGTGTGGGAACAGGTCTGGGGTGTGGGGAGGGGCAGGGTGCTCAAGCCCCTTTGCACCCGCCTTTGGGTTAACCATTGCCGTGACCTTGTAGAGACCCACAGGGCAGAGAAACCCCTCCAGCAGAACACACTCCAGACCCGAACCCCCCTCCACCTTCTTCGTCCTCCTGGCAGCCCTCCCAGGTAGGTCCCAGCCCCGCTGACCCCCTCCCCGGGCGCGGCTATGGGGGGTGATGGCGGGAGCGGGCGACTCAATCCTGTCCTTCTTCCCTGCGCAGGGCTGCGGGCGGCCGAGCAGCTGGTCGCATCCGGAGGGGGCCTCCAGACCCCCGGGGGGTCCCTGACCCTCCTCTGCAAGGCCTCCGGCTTCTCCATCAGCAGCTACAACATGGTTTGGGCACGACAGGCCCCTGGGAAGGGGCTCGAAGCTGTCGCGAGTATTAGCAGCAGTGGTAGCACATACGACGCGCCGTCGGTCCAGGGGCGCTTCACCATCTCCAGGGACACCTCCCAGAGCACGGTCACGCTGCAGATGAACAGCCTCAAGACCGACGACACGGGCACCTATTTCTGCGCAAAAGATGCTGGTGCTGGTGACGGCAGCAGCCCCGACTCTGGGCAGGAAAACCGCCGGCGAGGGGTGTCCCCATGGGGGGCAGGAGCAGCGACGCCTGGCAGCCCCCAGCCCCCTGTGCCGCGCTGGGACGGCTCCAGCTGCTGCATCTGCCTGCCCCGAGACCCCACCCCGGCACCGCCACCCAACTCCCCTCCACCGGCTCCCCAAACCCCCACAGGATCCCACAACACCCGCTCTGGCCTTGGCACCGAACCCAAACCCTCTCTCGAGCCCGGACCGCCGGCTCCCCGCCCCCGCCCCTGCCGCAAGGCCAGACCCTTGCGCCCAGCCTGGACCCTGCGCCCCGCCGGCACTTTGGGCTCCGAGGCCAGAGCCTTGGATGGAGCCCAGCCCCCGCCCTGAGCCCGCACATCCCGGCGCTCTGTCCCAGCATCTCGGCGCCTTCCCTAAACTCTGCCGCTGGGCCTGGAGCGCGGCCCCAAGCCCGGCCCCCCCGCAGCGACCCGGGACCCCCGCACCCGCCCCAGGGCCCTTCCCATGCCCAGAACCCCCAGCCGGGCCGGGCTCAGGGAGTCCCGGCTCGGGCCAAGGCTGCGGCTGCAGGGTCGGGTCAAGCCCGGCCCCCAGGGTGTGGGCTTGGGGCGAGGGGTTTGGGGAGGTGCTGGGAGCAGCGCCGGGAGGTTGGGCCCCAGGACAAGGGCGCAGGCGGAGGGCGAATGATCCCAGCTCGGTGCCGGGACCCAGGCTCTGAGATGGGAGCGGGGAGCGGGATGGCTGCAACAGGTCCGGGCTTGGCCTGGGGGTCTGGGCGCAGTTCCAGGCAGATGCTGAAAGGCAGTGGGGGGGAGTTGGGTGCCGGTGCCGGGGTGGGGTCTCGGGGCAGGCAGATGCAGCAGCTGGAGCCACCCCAGCGCGGCACAGAGGGCTGGGGGCTGCCAGGCGTCGCTGCCCTGGGCAGGAAACCACTTGGTGGGGTTTTTTGCAGCCTCACACAACCATAAACATGTCTCGTGCAGCAGGAGGTGCCCGTGTCGTCGGTCTTGAGGCTGTTCATCTGCAGCGTGACCGTGCTCTGGGAGGTGTCCATGGAGAGGGTGAAGCGCCCCTGGACTGACGGCGCGTAGCCTGTGTTTCTACCATCGTAGCTAATAGCTGCAACTCTTTCGAGCCCCTTCCTGGGCGCCTGTCGTGCCCAAACCATGCCGTAGCTGCTGATGGAGAAGCCGGAGCCCTTGCAGACGAGGCAATGGAACCCCCGGGGGACTGAAGGCCCCCTCTGGACTTGTCCACCTCCACGGCTGCCCACAGCCCTTCCCTTCGTCCCAGAATATCACCCTCCCCCCAAAATCCCTGTCCCAGCCCAGAGCCCCGCACCCAGCCCACACCCTTGTGTCGAGCCTGGACACCCCTGCACTGATCCCCCAAATCCCAGCACCTCGCAGGGACCCCTGCCCCATGCCCGGAGCCTCACCTCAAGCTGAGGCCTGGCACTGTGGCGCGACCCCCGCCCCGAGTCTGGGCCGTTGCTCCGAAGCCAGACCCTCCGCACCCACCGAAATGCCTGCAGGGGCAAAATGTGTGGGTCTGGAGCTGAAACCCCTCTCCTGCTCCTCGTCTGCCGGGGCTCCGCCTTCACCTCCAGCAGCTCCAACATGAACTGGGTGCGACCGTGGCCTGGGAAGGGGCTCGAGAGCGCTGCAGCTATTAGCAACGATGGTGGTGGCACATGGTACCCGCCGGCGGTGCCGGGGCGCGTCACCCTCTCCAGGGACACCTCCCCGAGCACGCTCACGCTGCACATGAGCATCCCCGGGGGGAGACGACACGGGCACCCGCTGCTGCCCGAAACGAGCTGGTCCCAGCCCCGCCTCTGGGCACGAGAACCGCAGGCGAGCGCTGTCCCCGCGGGAACACGCTGGGAGCGGGGGAAGAGCACAGGGGTGTTGGGCGCAAGGGGTCTGCGCCCGGGACAAACACTCCAGGCTTGGCTCAAGCGGTCCAAGCTCAGTGGGATGGGCCCAGGGTTGGGCCCCGGGTCTGGAAACAGGGGAGGGGTCCCGGCAGGGGCAGGGGTGCTCGAGCCCCTTTGCGCCCTCCTTGGGTTCATCAGGGAGGGATGTGAGCAGGGCTTTTAGGGCTGCCTGGCATCAGGGCATGGTTTCTGGTCCGGGGTTGCCAACTGCAACCAAAGCAGCACCTGTGTTTCTGTGCTGGACTGAAATCAGGACAGCTGCCGGCACCCGCTCAGCCCACACCGGTGAGAGAGGCTTCCCAGGCCTGTTTGCAGTGACTTGTGAAAGCACAAGCCTGACACCAGCCTTTGCGCCCTTGTGTCTCACCCGAGCCTCCCGTCCAGCAGCACCAGCCCCTTCCCCCTTGCCTCAGGCGCCGTGACTCCAGAGCACCCATCGTCCCCCTCCCCTCAGGGCAGCGCTGGGCGCAGCAGAAATCCACGTCCTCGCTGGTCCCTTCTGCAGGCGAAGCAGCTCCGCCAGAGCCGTCCTGTAGCCGCAGGGTGTGAGATGTGCCGTCGCTTTCAGGAGATCTTTCCTGGGCTGCTGCGAGGAGGTCACCGCACGTGGGTCTGTGCTCTGGGCGAGGACTCGGGCAGCAGGCAGGGGTCCCGGCTGGCTGCGAGGCTCTGCCCTCGGCCTCGAGCCCAGCACCTGGCTCAAACGTGGCTGTGCTGGGTCCCCACATCTCTGCCCCCACCCACACCCTTTGCGCTGAGCCCAGCCCCTGCACCCAGCCTGGAGCCCTGCACGGTGCTCCCAGCCTTTGCCCCCAGCCCACATCCCTCATACACACCGGGTCCCATCGCCAAGCCCAGACCCTCTGGACCGAGCCCAGACCGTCAGGCGCAGCCCGGGGCCCTGCAGAGAGCTCAAAGCCTTTGCTGTGAGCCCCGAACCCTTGCATCGAGCCTGGAGCCCTTCCTGTGCCCAGACCCCCCAGAACCCCGGCTTTGCTGCCGCGAGGCTGGGGTGAGGCTGGAGCAAGGAAGAGGGGGAGGCATGGGGGTAGTCAGGACCTGCACAGTAGGACAGTCCCGGATATGAGCTGCCTCCACCTTCCTCCTCCTCCTGGCAGCCCTCCCAGGTAGGTCCCAGCCCCGCTGACCCCCTCCCCGGGCGCGGATATGGGGGGTGATGGCGGGAGCGGGCGACTCAATCCTGTCCTTCTTCCCTGCGCAGGGCTGCGGGCGGCCGAGCAGCTGGTCGAGTCCGGAGGGGGCCTCCAGACCCCCGGGGGGTCCCTGACCCTCCTCTGCAAGGCCTCCGGCTTCTCCATCAGCAGCAAAGCCATGTACTGGGTCCGACAGGCCCCTGGGAAGGGGCTCGAGAGGGTCGCGCTTATTACCAGCGATGGTAGTTACACAGAGTACGCGCCGTCGGTCCAGGGGCGCTTCACCATCTCCAGGGACAACTCCCAGAGCACGGTCACGCTGCAGATGAACAGCCTGAAGACCGACGACACGGGCACCTATTTCTGCGCGAAATCTACTGGTGGTGACGGCAGCAGCCCCGACTCTGGGCAGGAAAACCGCCGGCGAGGGGTGTCCCCGCGGGGGGAGTCGGCGGTCGGGGCTCGGGAAAGGGTTTGGGTTTGGTGCCAAGGCCAGAGCGGGTGTTGTGGGATCCTGTGGGGGTTTGGGGAGCCAGTGGAGGGGAGTTGGGTGCTGGTGCCGGGGTGGGGTCTCGGGGCAGGCAGATGCAGCAGCTGGAGCCGTCCCAGCGCGGCACAGGGGGCTGGGGGCTGCCAGGCGTCGCTGCTCCTGCCCCCCGCGGGGACACCCCTCGCCGGTGGTTTTCCTGCCCAGAGTCGGGGCTGCTGCCGTCACCACCAGTAGATTTCGCGCAGAAATAGGTGCCCGTGTCGTCGGTCTTGAGGCTGTTCATCTGCAGCGTGACCGTGCTCTGGGAGTTGTCTTTGGAGATGGTGAAGCGCCCCTTGACCGACGGCGCGTAGAATGTGCTACCATAGCTGGTAATACGTGCAACGTACTCGAGCCCCTTCCCGGGGGCCTGTCGCACCCATCCCATGCCGGTGCTGCTGAAGGAGAAGCCGGAGGCCTTGCAGAGGAGGGTCAGGGACCCCCCGGGGGTCTGGTGGCCCCCTCCGGACTCGACCAGCTGCACGGCCGCCCGCAGCCCTGCGCAGGGAAGAAGGACAGGATTGAGTCGCCCGCTCCCGCCATCACCCCCCATATCCGCACCCGGGGAGGGGGTCAGCGGGGCTGGGACCTACCTGGGAGGGCTGCCAGGAGGAGGAGGAAGGTGGAGGGAGGCTAGTCTGGGTTGAGTCCTTCTGGGAATGATTTGTTTGTCCTGTTGGGATCTACATGGTCCCGGTGATGGTTCACCCAAAGGAGGGTGCAATGGGGCTGGAGCACCCTGCCCCTGCCCACACCCCAGACCTGTTCCCACACCCCTGGCACAATCCTTGTCCCCTGGAACTGAGCCCAGACCCCTTGAGCCTGACCAACGTCCACAGCTCGGAGCCTCGCTCCAAACCCAGATGCTTTGCACCCAGCGCTGGCCCCGGCAAGGGCTCCGGCTTCTCCCCCAGCCCCTGCCCCATGGCAGGGCTGCGACAGCCACCGGGAGGGCTCCAGCCCTGGCGGGTGTTTGACTCCCAGCCCCATTCCTGCCCCCTGCACCCAGAGCCATCCCTGCATCCCGGGGACCCCAGAGCCCTGCAGGGACCCAAAATCCCCTGTCCTTGGCCCAAAAGCTGTGCCCAAACCAAACCTGTGACTTGGTTCTGAATCCCTGCATGAGCCAGTTCCTGCAAACCCCCCACGTTCCCCTGGGGTCTGGGCAGGGGCAGGGTGCTCCAGCCCCTTTGCACCCTCCTGTGGTTTAACCATCACCCTGATAATGTGGAGCCCCCCAGGGCAGGAATGACACCCCCAGCAGATCAGAGGCCCCTCCACCTTCCTCCTCCTCCTGGCAGCCCTCCCAGGTAGGTCCCAGCCCCGCTGACCCCCTCCCCGGGCGCGGATATGGGGGGTGATGGCGGGAGCGGGCGACTCAATCCTGTCCTTCTTCCCTGCGCAGGGCTGCGGGCGGCCGAGCAGCTGGTCGAGTCCGGAGGGGGCCTCCAGACCCCCGGGGGGTCCCTGACCCTCCTCTGCAAGGCCTCCGGCTTCTCCATCAGCAGCACCAGCATGTTCTGGGCACGACAGGCGCCCGGGAAGGGGCTCGAGTGGGTCTCAGGTATTCAGAGCGATGGTAGTTACACAGAGTACGCGCCGTCGGTCAAGGGGCCCTTCACCCTCTCCAGGGACACCTCCCAGAGCACGGTCACGCTGCAGATGAGCAGCCTCAAGACCGACGACACGGGCACCTCCTGCTGCGCGAGGGATGGTTATGGTGGCCCTGACCCCAGCACCGTGCCCCAACACCCCCACACGGGCTCCCCAAAGCCCAGCATCCCCCCAGACCCCTGCACCCAGCCCTGACCCACACCCACACCCACACCCTCGCCCTCACCCTCCACCACTTGCCCCCAGGCCAGGCTTCTCGCATCGAGCCGGGATCCTTTGCCATGAACGTGGGCCCCAAATTGTGCCCAAATCTCCAGGCCTTGCCCCAGAATCCTGCGGCGCTGCCAGGGGAGGGTGAGGCTGGGTGTGGGGAGGAGGTTCTGCCCCCAGGGGAGGGGGAGCCCTGGGACAGGCCATATCCCCAGGCACGACGTCAACCCTTCTTTTAAATACCCCCAGGGATGGCGCCTCCCCCACCCCCCCGGGCAGCCGGTGCCCGTGCCCGACCCCTCTTGCAGGGAGGGCAGTGCTGTAAATAACTGTGAGAAAGTCCATTTTCTACGCGGGCCCGTGTGATGCCGCCATCATCCAGTAGCCGCTGCTGAAGTCGAAGCCGGAGGCCTTGCAGAGGAGGGTCAGGGACCCCCCGGGGGTCTGGAGGCCCCCTCCGGACTCGACCAGCTGCTCGGCCGCCCGCAGCCCTGCGCAGGGAAGAAGGACAGGATTGAGTCGCCCGCTCCCGCCATCACCCCCCATATCCGCGCCCGGGGAGGGGGTCAGCGGGGCTGGGACCTACCTGGGAGGGCTGCCAGGAGGAGGAGGAAGGTGGAGGGGCCTCTGATCTGCTGGGGGTGTCATTCCTGCCCTGGGGGTCTCGACGTTGTCACGGCCACCGACACCTGCACCAGACACGGCTGTGGTGGTGGTGAGAGGCTGAGGGAACCCCCAATATAATTGGTTTTGCTGGTGGGGTGGTGCCTTGCCTGGCAGTGCCCTGCTCCAATGTCCTGCGCCAACAGCTTGAACTGCATCCACAGCCCAGAGCCCTGAGCCCAGAGCCCTGCCCTGAGCCCAGCCCCTGTACAAACCCCAGACCCCTTCCCATGGCCTGACCCCCCCCCAGCTCCCCAGCTTTGCTCCCCGAGCCTGGGGCCAGCCTGGAGCAAGGCAGTAGGGGAGCTGGGAGGTGTCCCCTTCTGCCCCCTCCCTGCGCAGGGCTGCGGGCGGCCGAGCAGCTGGTCGAGTCCGGAGGGGGCCTCCAGACCCCCGGGGGGTCCCTGACCCTCCTCTGCAAGGCCTCCGGCTTCACCTTCAGCAGCTACAACATGGTTTGGGCACGACAGGCGCCCGGGAAGGGGCTCGAGTTCGTCGCGCTTATTAGTGGCAGTGGTAGAACCACAAGATACGCGCCGTCGGTCCAGGGGCGCTTCACCATCTCCAGGGACACCTCCCAGAGCACGCTCACGCTGCAGATGAACAGCCTCAAGACCGACGACACGGGCACCTATTTCTGTGCGAAAAGTACTTGGAGTGGTGACGGCAGCAGCCCCGACTCTGGGCAGGAAAACCGCCGGCGAGGGGTGTCCCCGTGGGGGGCAGGAGCAGCGACGCCTGGCAGCCCCCAGCCCTCTGTGCCGCGCTGGGACGGCTCCAGCTGCTGCATCTGCCTGCCCCGAGACCCCACCCCGGCACCGGCACCCAACTCCCCTCCACCGGCTCCCCAGTTCCCAGCACTCCCTGACACCTTTGCTCCCCCCCACCCCCTCAGCCCAAGACCAAAGCCTTGCAGCCAGCTCAAGGCCTGGCCTCAGCCCCGAGACTTGGCCCAAGGCCAGACCTTGCCCTGAGCTCACACACCCCTGCTCCCTCATCCAGCACCCACCATCCTCCCAAAGCCCTTGCTCCGAGATGGAGCAGGGTGTTAAAATCCGCTGTCATGAAGCCCAGAGCCCTGCACCCAACCCAAACCCCTGCCTAGAGCCCACATCCCTGCATGAGCCGTGTCCTGCCAGGGCTCCGGCATGTTCTGGCTGCCACAGGCACCCACACCCTTCCCAAAACCCTAACACCAAGCTCAGACCCCTCTTCTGAGCCCAGACATCCCCGCTCTGCACCCCAAACTCCCACTGTATTCCCAAAGTCCTTGCACCAAGCACCAGCACGCGTGCTCTGAGCCCCAGCACCCCTAAAGCCCCAAACCCCTCCGGCTTCCCAAAATCCTGGCTGTGAGCCCAGAGACCCCGAAATCCCAAGCTCCCGGCAGCCACCCCCTGGGCTCCTGACGCGGCTGGCGCTGCCCCCACAGCCCCGTCCCCTGCACCCCCAGCACCCCCAGCGCTGGGGAACCCTGCCCCCCCCCCGAGCCCCTTCCCGGGCCCCTCCGCACCCACACGGAGCCGCAGCTGCTGCGGGAGAAGCCGGAGCCGTTGCCGGGGCCTGGGGTGGGTGCAAAGGGCCTGGCTCTGGAGCAGGGCTCTAAACGTTGGGCCTTGCTTCAGTTCCAGAGGTGTGGGCTCAGCTCCAGGGGACAAGGATTGTGCCAGGGGTGTGGGAACAGGTCTGGGGTGTGGGCAGGGGCAGGGGTGCTCCAGCCCCTTTGCACCCTCCTTTGGGGTAACCATCACCGGGACCATGTAGAGCCCCACAGGGCAAACAATGCCCTCCCAGAAGGCCTCATCCCAGACCAGCCTCCCTCCGCCTTCCTCCTCCTCCTGGCAGCCCTCCCAGGTAGGTCCCAGCCCCGCTGACCCCCTCCCCGGGCGCGGATATGGGGGGTGATGGCGGGAGCGGGCGACTCAATCCTGTCCTTCTTCCCTGCACAGGGCTGCGGGCGGCCGAGCAGCTGGTCGAGTCCGGAGGGGGCCTCCAGACCCCCGGGGGGTCCCTGACCCTCCTCTGCAAGGCCTCCGGCTTCTCCTTCAGCAGCACCGGCATGGGATGGGTGCGACAGGCTCCTGGGAAGGGGCTCGAGTGGGTCGCGGGTATTTACAGCGATGGTGACACATACTACGCGCCGTCGGTCCAGGGGCGCTTCACCATCTCCAGGGACACCTCCCAGAGCACGCTCACGCTGCAGATGAACAGCCTGGGTCTGGGGATGGTGCAGGGCTCTGGGCTCAGGGCAGGGCTCTGGGCTCCGGGCAGGGCTCTGGGCTCAGGGCAGGGCTCTGGGCTCCGGGCAGGGCTCTGGGCTCAGGGCAGGGCTCTGGGCTCAGGGCAGGGCTCTGGGCTCAGGGCAGGGCTCTGGGCTCAGGGCAGGATGCAGCCCCCTGCAAGAGCCCAGCAGCCCGGGGGGGTGGGATCAGTAGTCCGGGATGGGGCACAGAATGCGGGCCTGGGGTAAGGCTCTCATGGGGGTGCAGAGGGTCGAGACTGGGGTCAGGGATGCGGGCAGGGTGTGGGGGTGTGGGCTGTGGGAGAGGGTGCAGGTTGGGGCAGGGCTTCTGGGAAGAGGCTGGGATGTGTGGGGATGTTGGGGCATGGTGATGGGACGGCTTGCTCAGGGCAGGGCTCTGGGCTCAGGGCAGGGCTCTGGATGCAGTTCAAGATGCTGGCACAGGACACTGCAGCAGGGCGCTGCCAGCCATGACCAGCTCTCCCACCAAAAGCAGTAACTATGGGATTTTTCCCAGCCTCTCACCACCACCACCACAGCCGTGTCTGGTGCAGGTGTCGGTGGCCGTGACACCGTCGAGACTCCAAGGGCAGGAATGACACCACCAGCAGGCAGGACACATTGCAGATCAGACCCCCTTCCACCTTCCTCCTCCTCCTGGCAGCCCTCCCAGGTAGGTCCCAGCCCCGCTGACCCCCTCCCCGGGCGCGGATATGGGGGGTGATGGCGGGAGCGGGCGACTCAATCCTGTCCTTCTTCCCTGCGCAGGGCTGCGGGCGGCCGTGCAGCTGGTCGAGTCCGGAGGGGGCCTCCAGACCCCCGGGGGGTCCCTGACCCTCCTCTGCAAGGCCTCCGGCTTCTCCTTGAGCAGCTACGCCATGGCTTGGGCGCGACAGGCTCCGGGGAAGGGGCTCGAGTTGGTCGCACAGATTGCCAGCGGTGGTAGCACAGACTACGCGCCGTCGGTCGAGGGGCGCTTCACCATCTCCAGGATCGAGTCCCAGAGCACGGTCACGCTGCACATGAACAGCCTCAAGACCGACGACACGGGCACCTCCTGCTGCGCGAGACCTGATGGTGCTGCTCTTGACCCCCGCACCGTTCCCCAACACCCCCGCACTGGGTTCCCACGTCCCAGCACATTCATAAAAGCCCCGACCCCACCCCACTCCCACCCCCTGCCCTGACCCTCCTCTGTTCGCACCCAGCCCGGACCCTTTGCAGCCAGCCCAAATCCTGCCCGTGCCCAACCCCTCGGCTCCTGACCCGGCTGGAGCTGCGCGGCCGCGCCGGAGCATCGGGAGGGGAAGCGGAGCCTTTGCAGCGCAGGCGCGGGGCAGGGATTTCTTAGACTCATAGAATGTCCTGAGCTGGGGGGCAGCTGCCCCCACCAGCTGGAGCCCCCCAGCGCGGCACAGAGGGCTGGGGGCTGCCAGGCGTCGCTGCCCTGGGATGGAAACCCCTTGATGGGGTTTTCCACAGCCTCACACAACCATAACCATCCCTCGCGCAACAGGAGGTGCCCGTGTCGTCGGTCTTGAGGCTGTTCATCTGCAGCGTGAGCGTGCTCTGGGAGTTGTCCCTGGAGATGGTGAAGCGCCCTTCCATCGACGGTGAGAACCATGTGTTACCACCGATGCTAACCTGAGCAATGCTCTCAAGCCCCTTCCCGGGCGCCTGTCGTGCCCAGAACATGTTGTATCCATTGAAGTCAAAGCCGGAGGCCTTGCAGAGGAGGGTCAGGGACCCCCCAGGGGTCTGGAGGCCCCCTCCGGACGCGACCAGCTGCACGGCCGCCCGCAGCCCTGCGCAGGGAAGAAGGACAGGATTGAGTCGCCCGCTCCCGCCATCACCCCCCATATCCGCGCCCGGGGAGGGGGTCAGCGGGGGCTGGGACCTACCTGGGAGGGCTGCCAGGAGGAGGAGGAAGGTGGAGGGGCCTCTGATCTGCTGGGGGTGTCATTCCTGCCCTGGGGGGCTCCACATTATCAGGGTGATGGTTACCCCAAAGGTGGGTGCAAAGGGGCTTGAGCAGCCCTGCCCCTGCTGGGATCCCAGCCCTCTTGCCAGACCCCTCCCCCAAACCTTGACCCCTGGAACTGAGCCCACACCTCTTCAGCTGCAGCCATACCGTCAGCCTGAGCCTTGCTCCAAACCCTCATCCTCAGCACTGAGCCCAGGCCCCGGCGAGGGCTCTGGCTGCTCCCCCAGCAGCTCCCAAGGGGTTTGGGGGTGACAGCGCCCGGGAGGGGCGTCAGTTCGTCACAGGAATCACCAGCGCGGGGGGTGCTACAGCACCCGGGGACGGCCCCCAGCCCCTCTGCTGCGCTTGAGGCTCTGAAGCGCTCCCAGACACGCGCATCCAGCCCAAATCGTTACCGCGTGCGTGGAACTGCTCTCTGGCTCCTGCCCGTGCACCCAGAGCCATCCCTGCCCCCTGCCTGCTGCCCCCCCGGGACCCCAAACCCCCGCAGGGTGACAAAACCAAGCTTTTGCACCCAAGCCCCTGCCCCAAGGCCCAAACCCTGCCTTGGGCCTGAATCGCTGCATCAGCCGCGTCCTGCAAGTCCTGCGGCTTCTCCTCCAGCAGCTGGAGCATGATTTGGGCACGACAGGCGCCCGGGAAGGGGCTCGAGTTCGTTGCAGAAATTAGCAGCAGCGGTAGCACATGGTACCCGCCGTCGGTCCAGGGGCGCGTCACCCTCTCCAGGGACACCTCCCAGAGCACGGTCACGCTGCAGATGAGCAGCCCCGGGGGGACGACACAGGCACCTCCTGCTGCGCGAGGGATGATGACGATGATGACCCTCACGCCAACACCGTGCCCCAACACCCCCGCACGGGCTCCCCAAAGCCCAGCATCCCCCCAAACCCCCGACCCAGCCCTGACCCACACCCACACCCACACCCTTGCCCTCACCCTCCACCACTTGCCCCCAGGCCAGGCTTCTCGCATCGAGCCGGGATCCTTTGCCATGAACGTGGGCCCCGAATTGTGCCCAAATCTCCAGGCCTTGCCCCAGAATCCTGCCGCGCTGCCAGGGGAGGGTGAGGCTGGGTGTGGGGAGGAGGTTCTGCCCCCAGGGGAGGGGGAGCCCTGGGACAGGCCCCCCACGGAGGCACCGCTCCCCACACCATTCCGTGCTGGGGCCGCTGCAGGTGAAGGCGCAGCCCCTGCAGGGGTGCGGGCGGGGGGCAGGGGGGCAGCTGGGTGCCCAGAGATGAAACCGCCTGTGGGGTCTGTGCTCTGGGCAAGGGTTCGGGCAGCAGGCAGGGGTCCCGGCTGGCTGCAAGGGTCGCGCCTGTGGGCAGCGAGTCTGAGCTGAGGGGAGCGGTCGGGGGTTGGGAGATGGGTGAGGGTCGGGTGGGGGGGTCAGGGGTGGGTGTGTGGTTTGAGGCTGGGTGCAGCGTGTTGTGGAGTATGTCTGGAGGCAGTGGAGGGGAGTTGGGTGCCGGTGCCGGGGTGGGGTCTCGGGGCAGGCAGATGCAGCAGCTGGAGCCGCCCCAGCGCGGCACAGGGGGCTGGGGGCTGCCAGGCGTCGCTGCTGCGGCCCCGTGGGGGAAACATCTCGATGGGGGTTATTTCCCCACCACAGACCACCATAATAACCTCTCACGCAGCAGTGGGTGCCCGTGTCGTCGGTCTTGAGGCTGTTCATCTGCAGCGTGAGCGTGCTCTGGGAGGTGTCCCTGGAGATGGTGAAGCGCCCCTTGAACGACGATGGGTACCATGTGCTACCACTGCTGCTAATACGTCCAACATACTCGAGCCCCTTCCCAGGAGCCTGTCGCGCCCAAACCATGTCGTAGCTGCTGATGGAGAAGCCAGAGGCCTTGCAGAGGAGGGTCAGGGGCCCCCTGAGGGTCTGGAGGCCCCCTCCGGACTCGACCAGCTGCACGGCCGCCCGCAGCCCTGCGCAGGGAAGAAGGACAGGATTGAGTCGCCCACTCCCGCCATCACCCCCCATAGCCGCGCCCGGGGAGGGGGTCAGCGGGGCTGGGACCTACCTGGGAGGGCTGCCAGGAGGAGGAGGAAGGTGGAAGGGGGTCTGATCTGCAATGTGTCCTGCCTGCTGGTGGTGTCATTCCTGCCCTTGGGGTCTTGACGGTGTCACGGCCACCGACACCTGCACCAGACACGGCTGTGGTGGTGGTGGTGAGAGGCTGGGAAAAATCCCATAGTTACTGCTTTTGGTGGGAGAGCTGGTCATGGCTGGCAGTGCCCTGCTGCAGTGTCCTGTGCCAGCATCTTGAACTGCATCCAGAGCCCTGCCCTGAGCCCAGAGCCCTGCCCTGAGCAAGCCGTCCCATCACCATGCCCCAACATCCCCACACATCCCAGCCTCTTCCCAGAAGCCCTGCCCCAACCTGCACCCTCTCCCACAGCCCACACCCCCACACCCCGCCCGCATCCCTTACCCCAGTCTCGACCCTCTGCACCCCCATGAGACCCTTACCCCAGGCCCGCATTCTGTGCCCCATCCCGGACTACTGATCCCACCCCCCCGGGCTGCTGGGCTCTTGCAGGGGGCTGCATCCTGCCCTGAGCCCAGAGCCCTGCCCTGAGCCCAGAGCCCTGCCCTGAGCCCAGAGCCCTGCCCTGAGCCCAGAGCCCTGCACCATCCCCAGACCCAGGCTGTTCATCTGCAGCGTGAGCGTGCTCTGGGAGGTGTCCCTGGAGAGGGTGAAGCGCCCCTCGACCGACGGCGCGTAGGATGTGTAACTACCATCGCTCTCAATACCTGAGACCCTCTCGAGCCCCTTCCCGGGCGCCTGTCGCACCCAGTACATGGCTTTGCTGCTGAAGTCGAAGCCGGAGGCCTTGCAGACGAGGGTCAGGGACCCCCCGGGGGTCTGGAGGCCCCCTCTGGACGCGACCAGCTGCTCGGCCGCCCGCAGCCCTGCGCAGGGAAGAAGGACAGGATTGAGTCACCCGCTCCCGCCATCACCCCCCATATCCACGCCCGGGGAGGGGCTCAGCGGGGCTGGGACCTACCTGGGAGGGCTGCCAGGAGGAGGAAGGTGGAGGGGCCTCTGATCTGCTGGGGGTGTCATTCCTGCCCTGGGGGGCTCCACATTATCAGGGTGATGGTTAAACCACAGGAGGGTGCAAAGGGGCTCGAGCACCCCTGCCCCTGCCCAGACCCCAGGGGAACGTGGGGGGTTTGCAGGAACTGGCTCATGCAGGGATTCAGAACCAAGTCACAGGTTTGGTTTGGCCACAGCTTTTGGGCCAAGGACAGGGGATTTTGGGTCCCTGCAGGGCTCTGGGGTCCCCGGGATGCAGGGATGGCTCTGGGTGCAGGGGGCAGGAATGGGGCTGGGAGTCAAACACCCGCCAGGGCTGGAGCCCTCCCGGTGGCTGTCGCAGCCCTGGCATGGGGCAGGGGCTGGGGGAGAAGCGGGAGCCCTTGCCAGGGCCTGGGCTGCGTGGGAATGGTCTGGCCTGCAAGCAGGGGTCTAAGCTCAGGATACTGGCCCCCTTGCAGAGGTCTAGGGGAAATTCAGTGCTTCAAGGTTTGTGCCAGGGGACTGGAAAGAGGCCTGGGGTCCGGGCATGGGGCAGGGGTCCCTGCGAGGTGCTGGGATTTGGGGGATCAGTGCAGGGGTGTCCAGGCTCGACACAAGGGTGTGGGCTGGGTGCGGGGCTCTGGGCTGGGACAGGGATTTTGGGGGGAGGCTGATATTCTGGGATGAAGGGAAGGGCTGCGGGCAGCCGTGGAGGTGGACAAGTCCAGAGGGGGCCTTCAGTCCCCCGGGGGGTCCATTGCCTCGTCTGCAAGGGCTCCGGCTTCTCCATCAGCAGCTACGGCATGGTTTGGGCACGACAGGCGCCCGGGAAGGGGCTCGAGTTGGTCGCGGTTATTAACAGCGATGGTAGTTGGACAGGCTATGCGCGTCGGTCAAGGGGCGCTTCACCATCTCCAGGGACACCTCCCAGAGCACGCTCACGCTGCAGATGAACAGCCTCAAGACCGACGACACGGGCACCTATTTCTGCGCGAAAGCTGATTATGGTGGTCTGTGGTGGGGAAATAACCCCCATCGAGAGGTTTCCCCCACGGGGCCGCAGCAGCGACGCCTGGCAGCCCCCAGCCCTCTGTGCAGGGCAACGGTCGGGATTTGGGACAAGGATCCGGCCTGGGTGGGGGGGTCTGGGCTGGGTGGGGGTGTCGAGGGTGGGAGCAGGGTGTTGTGGAGTGTCTGTGGAGTCAGTGGAGGGGAGTTGGGGGCCGGTGCCGGGGTGGGGTCTCGGGGCAGGCAGATGCAGCAGCTGGAGCCGCCCCAGCGCGGCACAGGGGGCTGGGGGCTGCCAGGCATCGCTGCTCCTGCCCCCCGCGGGGACACCCCTCGCCGGCGGTTTTCCTGCCCAGAGTCGGGGCTGCTGCCGTCACCAGCACCAGCAGCTTTCGCGCAGAAATAGGTGCCCGTGTCGTCGGTCTTCAGGCTGTTCATCTGCAGCGTGACCGTGCTCTGGGAGTTGTCCCTGGAGATGGTGAAGCGCCCCTGGACCGACGGCGCGTAGTATGTGTCACTACCAGTACTGAGGCTAATTCCTGCGAGCAACTCAAGCCCCTTCCCGGGCGCCTCTCGGACCCAGAACATGCTGGAGCTGCTGAAGTCGAAGCCGGAGGCCTTGCAGAGGAGGGTCAGGGACCCCCCGGGGGTCTGGAGGCCCCCTCCGGACTCGACCAGCTGCACGGCCGCCCGCAGCCCTGCGCAGGGAAGAAGGACAGGATTGAGTTGCCCGCTCCCGCCATCACCCCCCATATCCGCGCCCGGGGAGGGGGTCAGCGGGGCTGGGACCTACCTGGGAGGGCTGCCAGGAGGAGGAGGAAGGCGGAGGGAGGCTAGTCTGGGATGAGGCCTTCTGGGATGGCATTGTTTGCCCCGCGGGGCTCTACATGGTCCCGGTGATGGTTACCCCAAAGGAGGGTGCAAAGGGGCTGGAGCACCCCTGCCCCTGCCCACACCCCAGACCTGTTCCCACACCCCTGGCACACTCCTTGTCCCCTGGAGCTGAGCCCACACCTCTGGAACTGAAGCAAGGCCCAACGTTTAGAGCCCTGCTCCAGAGCCAGGCCCTTTGCACCCACCCCAGGCCCCGGCAACGGCTCCGGCTTCTCCCGCAGCAGCTGCGGCTCCGTGTGGGTGCGGAGGGGCCCTGGGGGTCTCACCTTAGTGTGGTCAAATCAAAGGAGGGTGCAATGGGGCTGGAGCACCCTGCCCCTGCCCACACCCCAGACCTGTTCCCACACCCCTAGCATAAACCTTGTCCCCTGGAACTGAGCACAGACCCCTTGAGCCTGACCAATGTCCACAGCTCGGAGCCTCACTCCAAACCCAGATGCTTTGCACCCAGCGCTGGCCCCGGCAAGGGCTCCGGCTTCTCCCCCAGCCCCTGCCCCATGGCAGGGCTGCGACAGCCACCGGGAGGGCTCCAATCCTGGCGGGTGTTTGGATCGATGGAACTGACACACAGAATCATGGAACCATTAAGGTTGGGGAAGACCTTTGCGAGCATCAAGTCCAACCATCAGCCCAACACCATCGTGGCTCCTAAATCACGCCCTGAAGTGCCACGTCTACATGTTTTTTAAATACCCCCAGGGATGGCGCCTCCCCCACTCCCCCGGGCAGCCGGTGCCCGTGCCCGACCCCTCTTGCCGGGAGGGCAGTTTTCCTAATACCCAACCTCCCCCTCCCATGGCACCGCGGCAGGATTCTGGGGCAAGGCCTGGAGATTTGGGCACAATTCGGGGCCCACGTTCATGGCAAAGGATCCCGGCTCGATGCGAGAAGCCTGGTCTGGGGGCAAGTGGTGGAGGGTGAGGGCGAGGGTGTGGGTGTGGGTGTGGGTCAGGGCTGGGTGCAGGGGTTTGGGAGGATGCTGGGCTTTGGGGAGCCGGTGTGGGGGTGTTGGGGCACGGTGCTGGTGTCCAGGCTCATGGGAGGCAGCTGCTCCCACCAGCTGGAGCCGCCCCAGCGCGGCACAGAGGGCTGGGGGCTGCCAGGCATCGCTGCTCCAGCCCCCCGCAGGGACACCCCTCGCCTGCGGTTTTCCTGCCCAGACACGCAGCTGCTGCCATCACCATCAGCAGTACTTGTCATGCAGCAGTAGGTGGCCGTGTCGTCGGTCTTGAGGCTGTTCATCTGCAGCGTGAGCGTGCTCTGGGAGTTGTCCCTGGAGATGGTGAAGCGCCCCTTGACCGACGGCGCGTAGTTTGTGCTACTACCACCGCTGTTAATAATTGCGACGAACTCGAGCCCCTTCCCGGGAGCCTGTCGCACCCATTGCATGCCGGAGCTGCTGAAGGTGATGGTAGTAGCACAAACTACGGGCCATCGGTCAAAGGGTCCGTCACCATCTCCTTGGACACCTCCCAGAGCACGGTCACGCTGCAGAGGAACAGCCTCAGGGTGGCGACATGGCCACCTACTGCTGCGCGAGAGACTATGCTTCCTGCCCGGACCCTGCACCCTGCCCCCAGATCCCAGCATCTTCATGAAATCTTTGCACGCCCTGGTTTTGTAGAAAGTCTGGACCCTTGCACCAAGCCCTAAACCCTTCATTGTGGCCAAATCCTTGTCTTCTGCCCCAAACCCCTGCCCTCACCTCATCTGCCAGTGCTCTGGCTCCACCTTTAGGAGCTCCAGCATGTTCTGGCTGTGACAGGCACCCACACCCTTCCCAAAATCCTTACACGAACCTCAGACCCCCCTTCTGAGCCCAGACATCCCCACTCTGTATCCTAAAATCCCACTATTTTCCTTAAGTCCTTGCACCAAACATCAGCACATGTGCTTCGAGTCCAGACATCCCTGCCCTTCATCCGTAATCCCAACAATTTCCCTAAAATCACACCAACTTCCCGAAAACCCTTGCTCTGAGCCCAGACACCCCTAAAACCCAAAATGCCACCAACTGCCCCAAAATCCCACAAGGTGACCCAAAATCCCACAAAGTGACCCAAATCCTTACTCCAAGCCCAGACACCCCTAAATTTCAAAATGGCACCAACTTCCCCAAATTCCCACCAACTTCCCCAAATTCCTTACTCAGAGCCCCGACACCCCTAAATTTCAAAATCCCACCAACTTCCCCAAAATCCATACTCTGAGCACAGACACCCCTAAATTTCAAAATCCCACCAACTTCCCCAAAATCCCACCAACTTCCCAAAAACCCTTGCTCTGAGCCCAGACACCCCTAAATCCCAAAATCCCACCAACTTCCCCAAAATCCTGGCACTGAGCCCAGACAACCCTAAACCTTATAATTCCACCAACTGCCCCAAAATCCCACAAGGTGACCCAAATCCTTACTCCAAGCCCAGACACCCCTAAATCCCCAAATCCCACCAATTTCCCAAAAATCCCACCAACTTCCCCAAAATCACACCAACTTCCCCAAAATCCTGGCTCTGAGCCCAGACACCCCTAAATCCCAAAATCCCACCAACTTCCCCCAAATCCTTGCTCCAGGGCTGGGGAGGAGCAAGGTCAGAGCAGAGGGGGAGGACTGGGAGCAACCAAAACACTCATTTCCGGCCCTTCCTACCCCAAAACGATGCCGGTGACGCCAGAGAGGAGGAGCGCCGCGGAGATCGCAAGTTAATTCAACCCAGATAAACGATGAGGGCGCGTCGGGGAGGGCAATTAAATAATTAAGCCTGAAGAATTAATGAGTAAATAAGTGACCAGGCTCAGCAGGGCTTGGATTAAAAAAATTCACTGTAAATCAGTGGTCTGGGCTCAGCAGAGCTTGGAATTAAATTAATCAGGGTAAATAAGTGGCCAGGGCTCAGCAGATCTTGGAATTAAACAGGATAAACAAGTGATCAGGGCTCAGCAAAGCTTGGATTAAATTAATGCAGAGCTTGTGATTAAAGAATTCAGTGTAAATAAGTGACCAGGCTCAGCAGGGCTTGGATTAAAGAATTCAGTGTAAATAAGTGGTCAGGGCTCAGCAGAGCTTGGATTAAATTAAACAGGATAAATAAGTGATCAGGGCTCAGCAAAGCTGAGTATTAAGTTAATGCAGAGCTTGCAATTAAAGAATTCAGTGTAAATAAGTGACCAGGCTCAGCAGAGCTTGGATTAAAAAATTCACTGTAAGTCAGTGGTCTGGGCTCAGCAGAGCTTGGATTAAATTAATGCAGAGTTTGCAATTAAAGAATTCAGTGTAAATAAGTGGTCAGGGCTCAGCAGAGCTTGGATTAAATAAATCAGGGTAAATAAGTGATCATGGCTCAGCAGAGCTTGGATTAAATAAATCAGGGTAAATAAGTGATCTGGGCTCAGCAGAGCTTGCATTAAGTTAATGCAGAGCTTGCAATTAAAGAATTCAGTGTAAATAAGTGACCAGGCTCAGCAGAGCTTGGATTAAAAAATTCACTGTAAGTCAGTGGTCTGGGCTCAGCAGATCTTGGAATTAATCAGGGTAAATAAGTGATCTGGGCTCAGCATATCTTGGATTAAATAAATCAGTGTAAATAAGTGATCTGGGCTCAGCAGGGCTTGGATTAAATATATCAGGGTAAATAAGTGATCTGAGCTCAGCAGGGCTTGGATTAAATATATCAGGGTAAATAAGTGATCTGGGCTCAGCAAAGCTGAGTATTAAGTTAATGCAGAGCTTGCAATTAAAGAATTCAGTGTAAATAAGTGACCAGGCTCACAGAGCTTGAATTAAAAAAATTCACTGTAAATCAGTGGTCTGGGCTCAGCAGAGCTTGGAATTAATCAGAGTAAATAAGTGATCAGGGCTCAGCAGAGCTTGGATTAAATTAATGCAGAGCTTGCAATTAAAGAATTCAGTGTAAATAAGCGGTCAGGGCTCAGCAGAGCTTGGATTAAATTAATGCAGAGCTTGCAATTAAAAAATTCAGTGTAAATAAGTGACCAGGCTCAGCAGGGCTTGGATTAAAAAATTCAGTGTAAATAAGTGGTCTGGGCTCAGCAGGATTTAGAATTAAATTAATCAGGGTAAATAAGCGATCTGGGCTCTGCAGGGCTTGGATTAAGTAATTCACTGTAAATAAGTGATCATGGCTCTGCAGAGCCTGGATTGAAAAATTTAGTGTAAATAAGAGAACTGTGCTCAGCAGAGCTTGGATTAAAAATTTCAGTGTAAATAAGTGGTCAGAGCTCAGCAGAGCTTGGATTAAGTAAATCAGGGTAAATAAGTGATCTGGGCTCAGCAGAGCTTGGAATAAGTAAATCAGGGTAAATATGTGATCTGGGCTCAGCAGAGCTTGAAATTAAAGAATTCAGTGTAAATAAGTGATCAGGGCTCAGCAGAGCTTGGATTAAATTCATCAGGGTAAACAAGTGATCAGGGCTTTACACATCTTGGATTAAATAATTCACTGTAAATAAGTGACCAGGCTCAGCAGAGCCTGGATTAAAGATTTTAGTGTAAATGATGATCAGGACTCTGCAGAGCTTGGAATTAAACAATCCCAAGTCCATTAGTGATTAAGAGTGCTGCAAAGCCTGGAATTAAATTCATCAGGCTAAAGAAGTGATCTGGGCTCAGCAGAGCTTGGATTAAATAATTCACTGTAAATAAGAGACCTGAGCTCAGCAGAGCTTGGAATTAAACAATTCCGTGCCCATCAGTGATTAAGAGCACTGCAAAGCCTAGAATTAAATTCATCAGGCTAAAGAAGTGATCTGGGCTCTGCAGAGCTTGGATTAAATAAATCAGGGTAAATAAAACATAAGGGTGCACTGCCGAGCGTGCAATTAAATATTTCAGTATTAAAAAAAAAATAGACATAAGGGTGCGTTACCGAGCTTGAAATTAATTAATTCAACGCACGAAAAGGATCAGGGCACGGCAAAGCCTGCGATTAAATAATTCCCTATCAAAAAGACGTGAGGCTGCGTTGCAGAGACTGCAATTCAATGACCGACTGCAAAAATGGGGTGAAAGCTCGCTGCCGAGCTGGCAGCTAAATAATTCGCCCCACATCTGCGATTAATTCCCCTGAGACTTCGCAATTAAATAATTCGCCCCACATCTGCGATGAATTTCCCCGAGACTTCGTAATTAAATAATTCGCCCCACATCTGCGATTAATTCCCCTGAGACTTCGCAATTAAATAATTCGCCCCACATCTGCGATTAATTCCCCTGAGACTTCGCAATTAAATAATTTGCCCCACATCTGCGATTAATTCCCCTGAGACTTCGTAATTAAATAATTCAGCATAAACAAGTGAGACGGGTGCCCAGCAGAGCTTGCAATTAAGGAATTCAAAGCCCCACCAACTAACGAGCGCCCAGCAGAGATTTGCAATTAAAACACCGGGCGGAGCAGAGGGGTGGGGGCAGACCCCTCCCATGCAAATCCCCGGCACCCAGCGCCTTTAAAACCCGCCGGTTCCACCATGGTGGCACATCCCCAGTCCTCCCCACCCTTCTCCTCTCCACCATGGGCATCCACTTGGCCTCCACCTTCCTCCTCCTCCTGGCAGCCCTCCCAGGTAGGTCCCAGCCCCGCTGACCCCCTCCCCGGGCGCGGATATGGGGGGTGACTGCGGGAGCGGGCGACTCAATCCTGTCCTTCTTCCCTGCGCAGGGCTGCGGGCGGCCGTGCAGCTGGTCGAGTCCGGAGGGGGCCTCCAGACCCCCGGGGGGTCCCTGACCCTCGTCTGCAAGGCCTCCGGCTTCACCTTCAGCAGCTACAGCATGAGCTGGGCACGACAGGCCCCCGGGAAGGGGCTCGAAGCTGTCGCGGGTATTGGCAGCTATGGTAGCACATCCTACGCGCCGTCGGTCAAGGGGCGCTTCACCATCTCCAAGGACGACTCCCAGAGCACGGTCACGCTGCAGATGAACAGCCTGAAGACCGACGACACGGGCACCTATTTCTGCGCGAAAGCTGCTCACGGTGGCGCAAACCCCGTGCGCGGCTGGCAAAAAAAGCCCTGCGTCGCCTCGTCGGCCCGTGGGAGGTGGGGGGCAGCGATGCCTGGCGGCTCTCGGCCCTCTCTGTCGTGCTTGAGCGGCCGCAGCTGGTCCGTTTGGGCTTTGCTCTGAGCCAGGCACTCTGCACTGTGCCCGAGAGCTTTGCACGGAGCTCAGACCCTTGCAAGGTGCTCAAGAGCCTTTTGAGGGCACCCAAGAGCCCTTCCATGGAGGATGAGACCCTTCGCACAGAGCCCAGACCTTTTCAGGGCACCCAAGAGCCCTTCCATGGAGGATGAGACTCTTCACATGGAGCTCAGACGCACCCAAGGGCCCTTCTGAGGAGGGTGAGACCTTTTTGAGGGCACCCAAGAGCCCTTCCATGGAGAATGAGACCCTTCACATGGAGCCCAGACCCATTGCAGTGCAACCAAATGCCCTTCTGAGGAGGGTGAGACTCATTTGAGGGCACCCAAGCCCCCTTCCATGGAGAACGAGACCCTTCACATGGAGCCCAGACCCATTGCAGGGCAACCAAATGCCCTTCTGAGGAGGGTGAGACTCATTTGAGGGCACCCAAGCCCCCTTCCATGGAGAACGAGACCCTTCACATGGAGCCCAGACCGTTTTCAGGGCACCCAAATGCCCTTCTGAGGAGGGTGAGACCCATTTCAGGGCACCCAAGCCCCCTTCCATGGAGAACGAGACCCTTTCACAGAGCCCAGATGTGTTGGATGGCACCAAAGCACCCTTGTGTAGAGCGTGAGACCCTTTTCAGGGCACCCAAGCACCCTTCCATGGAGAAGAAGCCCCCCTGTGCAGAACCCAGACCCCTTTTGGGGCCCCGCCCTGGTGCCCTTGCGTGGAGCCCAGCCCCGTGCGCACAGCCTGAATGTCTGTGCATCATGTCCCAAACATCCCCAAAACACCTTCTCCAGTGGCTGCTTGACCAATTTTGACCCATCTATGGCAAGATTTGCCAAAATCTGGGGACTCTTTGGATCTTAGGCCCGGTTTTACTGAAAATCTTCTCAGGCTTTGCCCTATAGGGCCAATTATGCTCTAAACCTGGCCAGGCTTTGCACCTTAGGGCAGTTCTTAAACCAAAGCTGGGCCCACTTTGCCCTTTAGGGCCACGGTTGCCCCAAAGCTGGGCCCGCTTTGCCCTGTAGGGCCACGGTTGCCCCAAAGCCGGGCCCGCTTTGCCTCTTGGAGTCAGGCTCGGCCCAAAGCTGGGCCCACCCTGGCTCTTGGCACCATTCCCCACCCAAAGCTGGCCGGGCTCTGCCTCTTGAGGCTCATGTTTTGGCTCTTCTCTCCCGTTTTGCCCCACGTCAGGGGATATTTTGCCTTTCGTGGGCACCTTTGCCCCAGACATGCCCACGTCCTTTCTCTTTGGGGCAATTATTGCCCAAATATGGGGGTTCTTGTGTTTTTAGAGCCAGTTCTGCACCAAGCCTGGGGATGTTTTGTCTCTTGACGCCTTTTCTTGCCCCCAGCACGAGGATGCTGTTGCCCTGCAGCCCCAGTTATGCCCAGCTCTAGGGGTGATCTTTCCTTCTCTGGTCACTTTGAAATCAGATCTGGGGATATTTTGTGTATTATTCCCCATTTTTGCCCCGAAACCAGGGGTTAATTTTTAATTTTCTGGGCATTTTGAGGCTTGAGAGGGAGGAGCTGAGGCTGTGGGCGCTCGGGCGTGCGGCCCCGCAGAGGAGGGGGCTGCGCCGGGGGGATTTTGTGCCTCCCTGTGTCACCGTGGGTGATGGTATTTGGTATGGTGCTGATGTTCACGGTGGTGCAGGCGGTGACAAAAACGCTGTTGGGGCTCAGCTGCGCTCCCGGCAGCGGCTGCGCCCGGGGGGGCCTTTCCCGGGGGACCAGCCCCCGCTTGTGCCCTCTTCCCCTTCCTGCCTGATTCTGCACCAAACCCACAACTGGTTTCCCTTTTTTAACCACTTCCTCAACAATTAGCAGATGCTCTTTCTTATTATGCCCTTTTTGTGCCCTAAATATCACTATGTTCTGGACCTTTTCCCTAATTTATAACAAGTCTCGTCATATTTTTACTTTAGAGTTGTGATTTAGCTCATAGTAGGAGTATTTTTTTACACTTCCCGTCTATTTACGTGTCGTTTTGGGGATGGTTTAGATAATTAGGGGTTTTTTTGCCGTGAAAAGTGGCAATATTGGTATCCTCAGGCTCATTTTTGCACCAAATATGTGTGCCTCTTTCGATCAAATGCCTATTATTATTTTTTTGCCTTTCCTCTTCAATTTTGCCCCAATCTGGGCATGGTTTGTCTTCTTGGGCCAGCTCTGTGCGACACCTGCCCATGCTTTCCTTTCTAGGCCCGACTTTGTCCCAAATCCTCTGAAATTTTGTCAATCCTGTCCAAGCCCAGGCAGGCTTTGACCCCTCTGGGCATTTCTGACTCAAATCTGTGTCTGGTTTGGGCCCTTTTTTCACCCCAACTTTGTGGATACTTTTGCCCGTGGGTGGTTTTGTCCCAAACAGGGAGACGCTTGTTCAGGGATAGATGCTTTGGCCCAATCTCTGCCCATGTTTTTGCCTTTTTACACCAGTTTGTACAAGCTTTTACCCAAATGAAGAGATAGTTCTACATTTATGGCAGGTTTTCACAAATCTTGTGATGTTTTCCCTTTTTGAATCAATGTTTTACCTCAAACGTGGCCAGGCTTTGCCCTTTTGGGACATTCTCAACCCAAAGCTGGGCCCGCTTTGCCCTTTTGGGACATTCTCGACCCAAAGCTGGGCCCGCTTTGCCTCTTGGAGTCAGGCTCGGCCCAAAGCTGGGCCCACCCTGGCTCTTGGCACCATTCCCCACCCAAAGCTGGCCGGGCTCTGCCTCCTGAGGCTCATGTTTTGGCTCTTCTGGCGCGTTTTGCCCCACGTCAGGGGATATTTTGCCTTTCGTGGGCACCTTTGCCCCAGACATGCCCTCGCCCTTTCTCTTTGGGGCAATTATTGCCCAAATATGGGGGTTCTTGTGTTTTTAGAGCCAGTTCTGCACCAAGCCTGGGGATGTTTTGTCTCTTGACGCCTTTTCTTGCCCCCAGCACGAGGATGCTGTTGCCCTGCAGCCCCAGTTATGACCAGCTCTAGGGGTGATCTTTCCTTCTCTGGTCACTTTGAAATCAGATCTGGGGATGTTTTGTGTTTTATCCCCATTTTTGCCCCGAAACCAGGGGTTAATTTTTAATTTTCTGGGCATTTTGAGGCTTGAGAGGGAGGAGCTGAGGCTGTGGGGGCTCGGGCGTGCGGCCCCGCAGAGGAGGGGGCTGCGCCGCCGGGGGGATTTTGTGCCTCCCTGTGTCACCGTGGGTGCTGCTGGTGGTGGTTGGGGTGCTGTTGATAACCACAGTGATGCAGGTGGTGACAAAAACGCTGTTGGGGCTCAGCTGTGCTCCCGGCAGCGGCTGCGCCCGGGGGGGCCTTTCCCGGGGGACCAGCCCCCGCTTGTGCCCTCTTCCCCTTCCTGCCCGATTCTGCACCAAACCCACAACTGCTTTCCCTTTTTTAACCACTTCCTCAACGATTAGGAGATTGGTTTTTCTAATTATCCCCATTTTTGCCCTAAATATCACTATGTTTTGGACCTTTTCCCTGCTTTGTAGGAAATCTGGGCATGTGTTTTTCTTTTTAGGCCTGTGTTAGCCCATAATATGACAAATTTTACAGTGTTAGTGTATATTTTGGGACATATTGGGGAAGCTTTAGATATTTAGGGCCGTAGATGAAGACGCTTTGCCCTCTGTTGCTGGGTTTGCACAAACCTGGGGGCGTTTTGCCTTTTTGGGCCCACGTTTGCCCCACGCGGGGGCAGGTGTTGCTCTTTGGGGTCAGCTTTGTCCCCAATCCTGGCTGAGGGGCCGCACCCAGAGGGGGGGTGGTAAATAGCTCCTTTTCCAAGCGGCGACCTGTCACACGTGGGGTCCCCCAGGGATCGATGTTGGGCCCGATGTTATTCAGCAGCTTTATAAGGGATCTGGACCCCGGCATCAAGTGTAGCCGGGTGGGGTTTGCTGATGACACCAAGCTGGGCGGGGAAGGAGACCCTCCAGCAGGGAGAGCTGCTCTGCAGGGAGACCTGGGTAGGCGGGAGGAGTGGGCCAGCAAGAACCTGATGGAGTTCAGCAAGGAGAAGTGCAAGGTCCTGCACCTGGGGAAACATAACCCGGGGGTGCAGCACAGCCTGGGACCCACCTGGCTGGAGGGCAGCTCTGTGGGAAGGGACCTGGGGGGTCCTGGTGGGGGGAAGCCCAACGTGAACCAACAGTGGCTGCTGCGGCCAAGAAGGCCAACGGGGTGCTGGGCTGCATCAACAAGGGCATCGCCAGCAGAGAGAAAGAAGTCATTATCCCGCTCTACTCAGCGCTGGCCAGGCCACAGCTGGAGCGCTGTGTGCAGGTCTGGTCCCCGCTGTACAAACTGGGTGGGACAGGCTGGAAGGGGCCCAGAGAGGGGCCACCAGGATGGTCAGAGGACTGGGAAGCTGCCGTACGAGGATGGGCTGGGAGAGCTGGGTTTGTTCAGCCCTGAGAAAAGGAGGCTCAGAGGGGATCTCATCCCCGTGTACCAGCACTTAAGGGGCAGCTACAAAGGAGATGGAGCCTCCCTTTTTACACGGAGCCCCATGGAGAGGACAAGGGGGGATGGACACAAGTTGCTTTTCGGGAGATCCCGACTGGGCACCAGAGGGAGATTTTTCCCAGTGAGGACAGTCACCGTTGGAATAATCTCCCCAGGGAAGGGGTTGGCTCGGCCACGTTGGACACCGCCAAGAGTCGTCTGGACAGGGCGCTGGGCCATCTTGTCTAGGCTGGGCTCTTCCCAGAAAGGTTGGACTAGATGATCCCTGAGGTCCCTTCCAGCCTGGGATTCTGTGTGATTCTGTGATTTCTCTTCTGAGGGTTCTTTTTTACCCCAGATACGGGGCTCTGTTTGCCCTTTACAGCTCCTCTAGGAGCAAATATTTGGGTGCATTTGAGTTTTCTGGCCATTGTTGCTCAGACTCTGAGGATTCTTTTACAGTTGATCCCCAGTTTTACAGGAATCCTGATGCTGTTTTTCCTTTTCCAGAGGCATTTTTATGGCTGCAAAATAGGGAGGAGCTGAGGCTGTGGGCGCTCGGGCGTGCGGCCCCGCAGAGGAGGGGGCTGCGCCGCCGGGGGGATTTTGTGCCTCCCTGTGTCACCGTGGGTGCTGCTGGTGGTGGTTGGGGTACTGCTGCTTAGCACAGTGGTGCAGGCGGTGACAAAAACGCTGTTGGGGCTCAGCTGCGCTCCCGGCAGCGGCTGCGCCCGGGGGGGCCTTTCCCGGGGGACCAGCCCCCGCTTCTGCCCTCTTCCCCTTCCTGCCCGATTCTGCACCAAACCCACAACTGGTTTCCCTTTTTTAACCACTTCCTCAACGATCAGGAGATTGTTTTTCTTAGTATGCCCATTTTTGACCTAAACCTTTCTATGTTCTAGACCTTTTTCCTAAGTTGCACCAAACCTGAACATGTTTCTCCCCTTTAGGGCTGCTTTAGCTCATTATATGAGCATTATTTGACACTTATTGTCTATTTTGCCCCACAATTCGGATGCTATGGGCGCTTTTGGTCCTTCTGCCCCAAAGCTGTGGATATTGGGCTCTTTATGACCAGTTTTGCCCCAAATGAGGGCATCCTTTGGGATCACATGCCCACGCTTTTTCATCGCCGTGTGCCTCTCTAGGGACAGTTTTGCCCCAAAAACGTGGCATTTCTCTGCCTTTCGTGGCCTTTTTTGGCCCAAAGAAGTCGATGTGTTGTCGTTTGTGGCTAATTTTGCCCTGAGGAGGAGCTCATTGTCCTCATTAAGGTGTGTTTTTCCCTTCAACGTAGGGCTGTGTTTGCCCTTTTCAGCTCTTGTGGGAGGAAATATCGGGGAGCTTTTGTGTTTTATGCCCATTTTTACCCAAGCTCTGAGGATACTTTTGCACCTGATGCCCAGTTCTGCGGGAATTCTGGGATGAACTGTTCTCCTTTGGGTGCACTTTGGGGCTCCAACGGAGGGACGGGCTCAGGCTGCCCCAAATCCGGGGGCTTTTCTCCAGTTCAGGGGCATTTTAGGGCTCTGGAGGGAGGAGCTGAGGCTGTGGGGGCTCGGGCGTGCGGCCCCGCAGAGGAGGGGGCTGTGCCGCCGGGGGGATTTTGTGCCTCCCTGTGTCACCGTGGGTGATGGTGGTTACAGTGCTGGTGCTGATAACCACGGTGGTGCAGGCGGTGACAAAAACGCTGTTGGGGCTCAGCTGCGCTCCCGGCAGCGGCTGCGCCCGGGGGGGCCTTTCCCGGGGGACCAGCCCTCACTTGTGCCCTCTTCCCCTTCCTGCCTGATTCTGCACCAAACCCACAACTGGTTTCCCTTTCTTAACCCCTTCCTCAACGATTAGCAGATGCTTTTTCTTAGTATGCCCATTTGTGCCCTAAATAACGCTCTGTTCTGGACCTTTTCCCTAAGCTGAAGCAGAGATGGGCGTGTGTTTCCTTTTAAGGTCAGCTTTAGCTCATAATAGGATTCTCTTTTACACTTCCCATCTCTTTATGGCTGTATTTGCAGGAGATCAGGGGTGATTGTGTGGTTTATGTACTTTTCTCCATTCTAGACCATTTTGCAGCAAATCTGGAGCAGTTCCTGTGCAGTTTGGCTCCAGAACCTGCTGATGGTTCTGCCTTTATTGGCCCTCTCCAGCCCCGACTCCGTGGTTGCTTTTGCCTCAGGGAGGTTTTGGCAAATCTTGTGAGCATTTCGCTTTTCAGGTCACTGTTTTCCCCCAAACCTGGCCAGGCTTTGGCCTTTTGGGACATTCTTGACCCAAAGCTAGGCCCGCTTTGCCCTTTAGGGCCACGGTTGCCCCTAAGCTGGGCCCGCTTTGCCCTTTAGGGCCACGGTTGCCCCAAAGCTGGGCCCGCTTTGCCTCTGGAGTCAGGCTCGGCCCAAAGCTGGGCCCACCCTGGCTCTTGGCACCATTCCCCACCCAAAGCTGGCCGGGCTCTGCCTCCTGAGCCTCTTGTTGACCAAATACGGGGCTGTTACACCCCTTTTGGCTGGTTTTTGCCACAACTCTGGCCACGCTTTTCCCGTTTCCCATTTAGGGCCACATTTGACCACAAAATACGAGGTTCTTGTTGGCGCTTGCAGTTACTTTCGCCCCAAGGACCGCAGGGATTTGTGCCCTTTAGAGGCAGTTTCTCCCCAGCTCGGAGGGGCTGTTTCCCTCCGTTCCCGGTTTTGCAGACACGCTGGGCAGGTTTTGCCTTTAGGGCTGGCTTTGCCCCAGGTCTGGGGTTACTTTTGCCTTCGGTGGCCATTTGCCACCAACGACCTTGATGGTGAGACCTTTATGGCTGTTTTTGCCCCAATAGTAGCCTTTCTTGGTTCCTTGTGGCCACCTTTCCCCCACACGTGGGGTTGCTTTTCCCTTTAGGGGTGTTTTTGTCCCAAAAATCGGGATTCCTTTTGTTTCTTTTTCTGAGATTGGCAACAAATCTGGGGTTGTTTGTCCTTTGTGGGCAGCTTGTGTGAAATGCGGGGGTGGTTTTGCCCTTTCTGGCCAATTAAGGGCATTTATTGGGTTGTTTTTGTATTTTAGGGGCATTTTGTGTCTGGAAAAGGCGGGAGGAGCTGAGGCTGTGGGGGCTCGGGCGTGCGGCCCCGCAGAGGAGGGGGCTGCGCCGCCGGGGGGATTTTGTGCCTCCCTGTGTCACCGTGGGTGCTGCTGGTGGTGGTTGGGAGGCTGATACTACCACGGTGGTGCAGGCGGTGACAAAAACTCCGTTCGGGCTCAGCTGCGCTCCCGGCAGCGGCTGCGCCCGGGGGGGCCTTTCCCGGGGGACCAGCCCCCGCTTGTGCCCTCTTCCCCTTCCTGCCTGATTCTGCACCAAACCCACAACTGCTTTCCCTTTTTTAACCACTTCCTCAACAATTAGCAGATGCTCTTTCTTATTATGCCCTTTTTGTGCCCTAAATATCACTATGTTCTGGACCTTTTCCCTAATTTATAACAAGTCTGGTCATATTTTTACTTTAGAGTTGTGATTTAGCTCATAGTAGGAGTATTTTTTTACACTTCCCGTCTATTTATGTGTCATTTTGGGGATGGTTTAAATAATTAGGGTTTTTCTTGCCATGAAATGTGGCAATATTGGTATCCTCAGGCTCATTTCTGCACCAAATATGGGTGCCTCTTTCGATCAAATGCCGATTGTTATTTTTTTGCCTTTCCTCTTCAATTTTGCCCCAATCTGGGCATGGTTTGTCTTCTTGGGCCAGCTCTGCATGACACCTGCCCATGCTTTCCCTTCTAGGCCCAACTTTGTCCCAAATCCTGTCAAATTCTGTCAATCCTGTCCAAGCCCAGGCAGGCTTTGACCCCTCTGGGCATTTCTGGCTCAAATCTTTGTCTGGTTTGGGCCCTTTTTTCACCCCAACTTTGTGGATACTTTTGCCCGTGGGTGGTTTTGTCCCAAACAGGGAGACGCTTGTTCAGGGATAGACGCTTTGGCCCAATCTCTGCCCATGTTTTTGCCTTTTTAAACCAGTTTGTACAAGCTTTTACCCAAATCTAGAGCTAGTTCTACATTTATGGCAGGTTTTCACAAATCTTGTGATGTTTTTGCTTTTTGAAGCAATGTTTTACCTCAAACGTGGCCAGGCTTTGCCCTTCAGGGACATTCTCGACCCAAACCTGGCCAGGCTTTGCCCTTTCGGGACATTCTCGACCCAAAGTTGGGCCAGGCTTTGCCCTTTAGGGCCACGGTTGCCCCTAAGCTGGGCCCGCTTTGCCCTTTAGGGCCACGGTTGCCCCAAAGCTGGGCCCGCTTTGCCTCTTGGAGTCAGGCTCGGCCCAAAGCTGGGCCCACCCTGGCTCTTGGCACCATTCCCCACCCAACGCTGGCCGGGCTCTGCCTCCTGAGCCTCTTGTTGACCAAATACGGGGCTGTTACACCCCTTTTGGCTGGTTTTTGCCACAACTCTGGCCACGCTTTTCCCGTTTCCCATTTAGGGCCACATTTGACCACAAAATACGAGGTTCTTGTTGGCGCTTGCAGTTACTTTCGCCCCAAGGACCGCAGGGATTTGTGCCCTTTAGAGGCAGTTTCTCCCCAGCTCGGAGGGGCTTTTTCCCTCCGTTCCCGGTTTTGCAGACACGCTGGGCAGGTTTTGCCTTTAGGGCTGGCTTTGCCCCAGGTCTGGGGTTACTTTTGCCTTCGGTGGCCATTTGCCACCAACGACCTTGATGGTGAGACCTTTATGGCTGTTTTTGCCCCAATAGTAGCCTTTCTTGGTTCCTTGTGGCCACCTTTCCCCCACACGTGGGGTTGCTTTTCCCTTTAGGGGTGTTTTTGGCCCAAAAATCGGGATGCTTTCTGTTTGCTTTTTCCGAGATTGGCAACAAATCTGGGGTTGTTTGTCCTTTGTGCGCAGTTTGTGTGAAATATGATGGTGGTTTTGCCCTTTATGACATTGTGAGTGCATTTATTGGGTTGTTTTTGTATTTTAGGGGCATTTTGTGTCTGGAAAAGCGGGAGGAGCTGAGGCTGTGGTCGCTCGGGCGCGCGGCCCCGCAGAGGAGGGGGCTGCGCCGCCGGGGGGATTTTGTGCCTCCCTGTGTCACCGTGGGTGCTGCTGGTGGTTGGTGGGGTGCTGCTGCTTAGCACAGTGGTGCAGGCGGTGACAAAAACTCCGTTGGGGCTCAGCTGCGCTCCCGGCAGCGGCTGCGCCCGGGGGGGCCTTTCCCGGGGGACCAGCCCCCGCTTGTGCCCTCTTCCCCTTCCTGCCCACCCCAACACCGCACCTGGGGGGAGGATTTCCATTCATGAACATCTTTGTTAAAACCTGGCCATGCTTTTCCCCTATTGCCAGTTGTTTAGGAAATCTGGGGATGTTTTGCCCTCTCCTGTGAGTTTCGTCAAAAGCGGGGCACGACTCAGCTTTTAGGCTCAGCTTTGCCCAAAATCCAGCTGTGATTTTCCCTTTATGGCCATATTTGCAGCAACCCTTGGCTTGTTTAGTGCTTTACGTCCTTTTCCGTATTGGAGACAGTTTTGCAGCAAATCTCGAGCAGTTCATGAGCAGTTTTGCTCCATAACTCCTGATGGCTTTGCCTTTATTGGCCTTTTTTAGCCCCGACCATGGGGATGCTTTTGCCTGTGGGTGGTTTTGCCCCAAACAGGGAGATGCTTGTTCAGGGACAGACGCTTTGGCCCAAATTCTCCCCATGATTTCAACTTTTTACACCAGTTTGTACAAGTTTTGATCCAAAACACGGTGATAGTTTTGAATTGGTGGCAAGATTTGACAAATCTTGTGAGCATTTGGCTTTTCAGGTCACTGTTTTCTGGAACTCTAGGCAGGCTTTGCCCTTTCGGGACATTCTCGACCCAAAGTTGGTCCCGCTTTGCCCTGTAGGGCCACGGTTGCCCCAAAGCTGGGCCCGCTTTGCCCTTTAGGGCCACGGTTGCCCCAAAGCTGGGCCCGCTTTGCCTCTTGGAGTCAGGCTCGGCCCAAAGCTGGGCCCACCCTGACTCTTGGCACCATTCCCCACCCAAAGCTGGCCGGGCTCTGCCTCTTGAGGCTCATGTTTTGGCTCTTCTGTCCCGTTTTGCCCCACGTCAGGGGATATTTTGCCTTTCGTGGGCACCTTTGCCCCAGACATGCCCACGCCCTTTCTCTTTGGGGCAATTATTGCCCAAATATGGGGGTTCTTGTGTTTTTAGAGCCAGTTCTGCACCAAGCCTGGGGATGTTTTGTCTCTTGACGCCTTTTCTTGCCCCCAGCACGAGGATGCTGTTGCCCTGCAGCCCCAGTTATGACCAGCTCTAGGGGTGATCTTTCCTTCTCTAGTCACTTTGAAATCAGATCTGGGGAAGTTTTGTGTTTTATCCCCATTTTTGCCCCCAAACCAGGGGTTAATTTTTAATTTTCTGGGCATTTTGAGGCTTGAGAGGGAGGAGCTGAGGCTGTGGGGGCTCGGGCGTGCGGCCCCGCAGAGGAGGGGGCTGCGCCGCCGGGGGGATTTTGTGCCTCCCTGTGTCACCGTGGGAGCTACTGGTTGGGGTAGTTACGATGCCTATGTTGATACTACCACGGTGGTGCAGGCGGTGACAAAAACGCTGTTGGGGCTCAGCTGCGCTCCCGGCAGCGGCTGCGCCCGGGGGGGCCTTTCCCGGGGGACCAGCCCCCGCTTGTGCCCTCTTCCCCTTCCTGCCTGAATCTGCACCAAACCCACAACTGCTTTCCCTTTTTTAACCACTTCCTCAACAATTAGCAGATGCTTTTTCTTATTATGCCCTTTTTGTGCCCTAAATATCACTATGTTCTGGACCTTTTCCCCAGTTTATAACAAGTCTGGTCATGTTTTTACTTTAGAGTTGGAATTCAGCTCACAATAGGAGTATTTTTTTACACTTCCCATCTATTTACGTGTCATTTTGGGGATGGTTTAAATAATTAGGGTTTTTCTTGCCGGGAAAGGTGGCAATATTGCTATCCTCAGGCTCATTTCTGCACCAAATATGGGTGCCTCTTTCGATCAAATGCCGATTGTTATTTTTTTGCCTTTCCTCTTCAATTTTGCCCCAATCTGGGCATGGTTTGTCTTCTTGGGCCAGCTCTGCGCGACACCTGCCCATGCTTTCCCTTCTAGGCCCAACTTTGCCCCAAATCCTGTCAAATTTTGTCAACCCTGTCCAAGCCCAGGCAGGCTTTGACCCTTCTGGGCATTTCTGACTCAAATCTGTGTCTGGTTTGGTTCCCAGGTGCAATTTTTTCCTCAAATACGGCAATGCCCTTTCCTTTATGGCCATTTGTGCCCTGAGTCAGGACATGTTTCACATTGAAGTCTGGTTTTGCTCAAAATGAATCTCATTTTTACACTTTCCCTCTAGTTTGGTGCCAATTTTGGGATGCTTTGGCCATTTCAGGGCTGTTTTGGCCCCAAGGTGAGGATGTTTTGGGATTTTTTGCCTGGTTTTTCAGTAAGCCTGGGGATGTTTTTTCTTATTCATCCACTGTTGACCCAAAGTTAGTGCCATTGCGTTATTTAAGGCCAGTTTTTCCCCAAATGTGGGCATGCCTTGGGCTCACATGTGCCTTTGGAGGTTTTCCCCTCAGATCTCGGCATGTTTTGCCTTTCCCGTGCAATGTTGCCCCAATCTGGGCACGGTTTCTCCTCTCGGGCCAGCTCTGCGTGACACCTGCCCATGGTTTGCCTTCTAGGCCCGCCTTGGTCCCAAATCCGGGCTCCTCCTGCCTTTTGTGGCCACTTTACCCCAGACGGGCCCCGGCTGTTCTGTTTCACGGCTCTTTTCCCCAAATATGAGGATGCTTTTGTGTTTAGCGCCAGTTCTGCAGCCAACCTGGAGAGGTTTTGTCTTTCAGTTCCATTTTTGCTGCCAATACGAGGACACTCTTGCCCTGTGCCCCCACTTGTGCCCAGCTCGAGGGAGGCTTTTCCTCCTCTGGTGATTTTTAGACAAAAAATCTGGGGATGTTTTGCCCTTCATGTGCAGTTTGGACCCAAATCTCTGGGTGATTTTCCCCTTTAGTGGCTGTTTTTAGCCCCGACCATGGGGATGCTTTTGCCCGTGGGTGGTTTTGCCCCAAACAGAGAGACGCTTGTTCAGGGACAGACGCTTTGGCCCAAATTCTCCCCGTGATTTCAACTTTTTACACCAGTTTGTACAAATTTTCATCCAAAAAAGTGGTGATAGTTTTGAATTGGTGGCAAGATTTGAGAAATCTTGTGATCCTTTGTCTTTTCAGGTCACTGTTTTCTGGAACTCTAGGCAGGCTTTGCCCTTTCGGGACATTCTCGACCCAAAGCTGGGCCCGCTTTGCCTCTTGGAGTCAGGCTCGGCCCAAAGCTGGGCCCACCCTGGCTCTTGGCACCATTCCCCACCCAAAGCTGGCCGGCCTCTGCCTCCTGAGGCTCTTGTTTTGGCTCTTCTCTCCCGTTTTGCCCCACGTCAGGGGATATTTTGCCTTTCGTGGGCACCTTTGCCCCAGACATGCCCACGCCCTTTCTCTTTGGGGCAATTATTGCCCAAATATGGGGGTTCTTGTGTTTTTAGAGCCAGTTCTGCACCAAGCCTGGGGATGTTTTGTCTCTTGATGCCTTTTCTTGCCCCCAGCACGAGGATGCTGTTGCCCTGCAGCCCCAGTTATGCCCAGCTCTAGGGGTGATTCTTCCTTCTCTGGTCACTTTGAAATCAGATCTGGGGAAGTTTTGTGTTTTATCCCCATTTTTGCCCCGAAACCAGGGGTTAATTTTTAATTTTCTGGGCATTTTGAGGCTTGAGAGGGAGGAGCTGAGGCTGTGGGGGCTCGGGCGTGCGGCCCCACAGAGGAGGGGGCTGCGCCGCCGGGGGGATTTTGTGCCTCCCTGTGTCACCGTGGGTGATGGTGGTAGTTGGGCTGGTGCTGTTGATAACCACGGTGGTGCAGGCAGTGACAAAAACTCCGTTGGGGCTCAGCTGCGCTCCCGGCAGCGGCTGCGCCCGGGGGGGCCTTTCCCGGGGGACCAGCCCCCGCTTGTGCCCTCTTCCCCTTCCTGCCCACCCCAACACCGCACCTGGGGGGAGGATTTCCATTCATGAACCTCTTTGTTAAAACCTGGCCATGCTTTTCCCCTATTGCCAGTTGTTTAGGAAATCTGGGGATGTTTTGCCCTCTCCTGTGAGTTTCGTCAAAAGAGGGGCACGACTCAGCTTTTAGGCTCAGCTTTGCCCAAAATCCAGCTGTGATTTTCCCTTTATGGCCATATTTGCAGCAACCCTTGGCTTGTTTAGTGCTTTACGTCCTTTTCCGTATTCGAGACAGTTTTGCAGCAAATCTCGAGCAGTTCATGAGCAGTTTTGCTCCATAACTCCTGATGGCTTTGCCTTTATTGGCCTTTTTTAGCCCCGACCATGGGGATGCTTTTGCCTGTGGGTGGTTTTGCCCCAAACAGGGAGATGCTTGTTCAGGGACAGACACTTTGGCCCAAATTCTCCCCATAATTTCAACTTTTTACACCAGTTTGGACAAGTTTTGATCCAAAACACGGTGATAGTTTTGAATTGGTGGCAAGATTTGAGAAATCTTGTGAGCATTTGGCTTTTCAGGTCACTGTTTTCTGGAACTCTAGGCAGGCTTTGCCCTTTCGGGACATTCTCGACCCAAAGCTGGGCCCGCTTTGCCCTTTAGGGCCACGGTTGCCCCAAAGCCGGGCCCGCTTTGCCCTTTAGGGCCACGGTTGCCCCAAAGCTGGGCCCGCTTTGCCCTTTAGGGCCACGGTTGCCCCAAAGCTGGGCCCGCTTTGCCCTTTAGGGCCACGGTTGCCCCAAAGCCGGGCCCGCTTTGCCTCTTGGAGTCAGGCTCGGCCCAAAGCTGGGCCCACCCTGGCTCTTGGCACCATTCCCCACCCAAAGCTGGCCGGGCTCTGCCTCTTGAGGCTCTTGTTTTGGCTCTTCTGGCGCGTTTTGCCCCACGTCAGGGGATATTTTGCCTTTCGTGGGCACCTTTGCCCCAGACATGCCCACGCCCTTTCTCTTTGGGGCAATTATTGCCCAAATATGGGGGTTCTTGTGTTTTTAGAGCCAGTTCTGCACCAAGCCTGGGGATGTTTTGTCTCTTGATGCCTTTTCTTGCCCCCAGCACGAGGATGCTGTTGCCCTGCAGCCCCAGTTATGACCAGCTCTAGGGGTGATTCTTCCTTCTCTGGTCACTTTGAAATCAGATCTGGGGATGTTTTGTGTTTTATCCCCATTTTTGCCCCGAAACCAGGGGTTAATTTTTAATTTTCTGGGCATTTTGAGGCTTGAGAGGGAGGAGCTGAGGCTGTGGGGGCTCGGGCGTGCGGCCCCGCAGAAGAGGGGGCTGCACCGCCGGGGGGATTTTGTGCCTCCCTGTGTCACCGTGGGTGCTGATAGTTATGACTGGGAGGTTGATACTACCACGGTGGTGCAGGCGGTGACAAAAACGCTGTTGGGGCTCAGCTGCGCTCCCGGCAGCGGCTGCGCCCGGGGGGGCCTTTCCCGGGGGACCAGCCCCCGCTTGTGCCCTCTTCCCCTTCCTGCCTGATTCTGCACCAAACCCACAACTGCTTTCCCTTTTTTAACCACTTCCTCAATGATTAGCAGATTGTTTTTCTTAGTATGCCCATTTTTGACCTAAACCTTTCTATGTTCTAGACCTTTTTCCTAAGTTGCAGCAAACCTGAACATGTTTCTCCCCTTTAGGGCTGCTTTAGCTCATTATATGAGCATTATTTGACACTTATTGTCTATTTTGCCCCACAATTCGGATGCTATGGGCGCTTTTGGTCCTTCTGCCCCAAAGCTGTGGATATTGGGCTCTTTATGACCAGTTTTGCCCCAACCAGGCCATTTTTTAGCCTCACATTGCCATTATTTTTCTTGTCCATGTCTCCCTAGGGACAGATTTGCCCCAAAAACGTGGCATATCTCTGCCTTTCGTGGCCTTTTTTGGCCCAAAGAAGTCGATGTGTTGCCATTTGTGGCTAATTTTGCCCTGAGGAGGAGCTCGTTGTCCTCATTAAGGTGTGTTTTTCCCTTCAACGTAGGGCTGTGTTTGCCCTTTTCAGCTCTTGTGGGAGGAAATATCGGGGAGCTTTTGTGTTTTATGCCCATTTTTACCCAAGCTCTGAGGATACTTTTGCACCTGATGCCCAGTTCTGCGGGAATTCTGGGATGAACTGTTCTCCTTTGGGTGCACTTTGGGGCTCCAACGGAGGGACGGGCTCAGGCTGCCCCAAATCCGGGGGCTTTTCTCCAGTTCAGGGGCATTTTAGGGCTCTGGAGGGAGGAGCTGAGGCTGTGGGGGCTCGGGCGTGCGGCCCCGCAGAGGAGGGGGCTGTGCCGCCGGGGGGATTTTGTGCCTCCCTGTGTCACCGTGGGTGATGGTGGTTACAGTGCTGGTGCTGATAACCACGGTGGTGCAGGCGGTGACAAAAACGCTGTTGGGGCTCAGCTGCGCTCCCGGCAGCGGCTGCGCCCGGGGGGGCCTTTCCCGGGGGACCAGCCCTCACTTGTGCCCTCTTCCCCTTCCTGCCTGATTCTGCACCAAACCCACCACTGCTTTGCCTTTCTTAACCCCTTCCTCAACGATTAGCAGATGCTTTTTCTTAGTATGCCCATTTGTGCCCTAAATAACGCTCTGTTCTGGGCCTTTTCCCTAAGCTGCAGCAGAGATGGGCGTGTGTTTCCTTTTAAGGTCAGCTTTAGCTCATAATAGGATTCTCTTTTACACTTCCCGTCTCTTTATGGCTGTATTTGCAGGAGATCAGGGGTGATTGTGTGGTTTATGTACTTTTCTCCATTCTAGACCATTTTGCAGCAAATCTGGAGCAGTTCCTGTGCAGTTTGGCTCCAGAACCTGCTGATGGTTCTGCCTTTATTGGCCCTCTCCAGCCCCGACTCCGTGGTTGCTTTTGCCTCAGGGAGGTTTTGGCAAATCTTGTGAGCATTTGGCTCTTCAGGTCACTGTTTTCCCCCAAACCTGGCCAGGCTTTGCCCTTTTGGGACATTCTTGACCCAAAGCTAGGCCCGCTTTGCCCTTTAGGGCCACGGTTGCCCCAAAGCTGGGCCCACTTTGCCTCTTGGAGTCAGGCTCGGCCCAAAGCTGGGCCCACCCTGGCTCTTGGCACCATTCCCCACCCAACGCTGGCCGGGCTCTGCCTCCTGAGCCTCTTGTTGACCAAATACGGGGCTGTTACACCCTTTTGGCTGGTTTTTGCCACAACTCTGGCCACGCTTTTCCCGTTTCCCATTTAGGGCCACATTTGACCACAAAATACGAGGTTCTTGTTGGCGCTTGCAGTTACTTTCGCCCCAAGGACCGCAGGGATTTGTGCCCTTTAGAGGCAGTTTCTCCCCAGCTCGGAGGGGCTTTTTCCCTCCGTTCCCGGTTTTGCAGACACGCTGGGCAGGTTTTGCCTTTAGGGCTGGCTTTGCCCCAGGTCTGGGGTTACTTTTGCCTTCGGTGGCCATTTGCCAACAACGACCTTGATGGTGAGACCTTTATGGCTGTTTTTGCCCCAGTAGTAGCCTTTCTTGGTTCCTTGTGGCCACCTTTCCCCCACACGTGGGGTTGCTTTTCCCTTTAGGGGTGTTTTTGGCCCAAAAATGGGGATTCCTTTTGTTTCTTTTTCTGAGATTGGCAACAAATCTGGGGTTGTTTGTCCTTTGTGCGCAGTTTGTGTGAAATACGAGGGTGGTTTTGCCCTTTCTGGCCAATTAAGGGCATTTATTGGGTTGTTTTTGTATTTTAGGGGCATTTTGTGTCTGGAAAAGGCAGGAGGAGTTGAGGCTGTGGTCGCTCAGGCGTGCGGCCCCGCAGAGGAGGGGGCTGCGCCGCCGGGGGGATTTTGTGCCTCCCTGTGTCACCGTGGGTGCTGCTGGTGGTGGTTGGGGTGCTGATGCTGATAACCACGGTGGTGCAGGCGGTGACAAAAACGCTGTTGGGGCTCAGCTGCGCTCCCGGCAGCGGCTGCGCCCGGGGGGGCCTTTCCCGGGGGACCAGCCCCCGCTTGTGCCCTCTTCCCCTTCCTGCCTGATTCTGCACCAAACCCACAACTGCTTTCCCTTTTTTAACCACTTCCTCAACAATTAGCAGATGCTTTTTCTTATTATGCCCATTTTGTGCCCTAAATATCACTATGTTCTGGACCTTTTCCCTAATTTATAACAAGTCTGGTCATGTTTTTGCTTTAGAGTTGTGATTTAGCTCATAATAGGAGTATTTTTTTACACTTATGGTCTATTTACGTGTCATTTTGGGGATGGTTTAGATAATTAGGGTTTTTCTTGCCGGGAAAGGTGGCAATATTGGTATCCTCAGGCTCATTTCTGCACCAAATATGGGTGCCTCTTTCGATCAAATGCCGATTGTTATTTTTTTGCCTTTCCTCTTCAATTTTGCCCCAATCTGGGCATGGTTTGTCTTCTTGGGCCAGCTCTGCACGACACCTGCCCATGCTTTCCCTTCTAGGCCTGACTTTGTCCCAAATCCTGTCACATTCTGTCAACCCTGTCCAAGCCCAGGCAGGCTTTGACCCTTCTGGGCATTTCTGGCTCAAATCGCGTCTGGTTTGGCTCCCAGGTGCAATTTTTTCCTCAAATATGGCAATGCCCTTTCCTTTATGGCCATTTGTGCCCTGAGTCAGGACATGTTTCACATTGAAGTCTGGTTTTGCTCAAAATGAATCTCATTTTTACACTTTCCCTCTAGTTTGGTGCCAATTTTGGGATGCTTTGGCCATTTCAGGGCTGTTTTGGCCCCAAGGTGAGGATGTTTTGGGATTTTTTGCCTGGTTTTTCGTATGCCTGGGGATGTTTTTTCTTATTCATCCACTGTTGACCCAAAGTTAGTGCCATTGCGTTATTTAAGGCCAGTTTTTCCCCAAATGTGGGCATGCCTTGGGCTCACATGTGCCTTTGGAGGTTTTCCCCTCAGATCTCGGCATGTTTTGCCTTTCCCGTGCAATGTTGCCCCAATCTGGGCACGGTTTCTCCTCTCGGGCCAGCTCTGCGCGACACCTGCCCATGGTTTGCCTTCTAGGCCCGCCTTGGTCCCAAATCCGGGCTCCTCCTGCCTTTTGTGGCCACTTTACCCCAGACGGGCCCCGGCTGTTCTGTTTCACGGCTCTTTTCCCCAAATATGAGGATGCTTTTGTGTTTAGCGCCAGTTCTGCAGCCAACCTGGAGAGGTTTTGTCTTTCAGTTCCATTTTTGCTGCCAATACGAGGACACTCTTGCCCTGTGCCCCCACTTGTGCCCAGCTCGAGGGAGGCTTTTCCTCCTCTGGTGATTTTTAGACAAAAAATCTGGGGATGTTTTGCCCTTCATGTGCAGTTTGGACCCAAATCTCTGGGTGATTTTCCCCTTTAGTGGCTTTTTTAGCCCCGACCATGGGGATGCTTTTGCCCGTGGGTGGTTTTGCCCCAAACAGGGAGATGCTTGTTCAGGGACAGACACTTTGGCCCAAATTCTCCCCGTGATTTCAACTTTTTACACCAGTTTGTACGAATTTTCATCCAAAAAATGGTGATAATTTTGAATTGGTGGCAAGATTTGAGAAATCTTGTGAGCATTTGGCTTTTCAGGTCACTGTTTTCTGGAACTCTAGGCAGGCTTTGCCCTTTCGGGACATTCTCGACCCAAAGCTGGGCCCGCTTTGCCCTGTAGGGCCACGGTTGCCCCAAAGCCGGGCCCGCTTTGCCTCTTGGAGTCAGGCTCGGCCCAAAGCTGGGCCCACCCTGACTCTTGGCACCATTCCCCACCCAAAGCTGGCCGGGCTCTGCCTCTTGAGGCTCATGTTTTGGCTCTTCTGTCCCGTTTTGCCCCACGTCAGGGGATATTTTGCCTTTCGTGGGCACCTTTGCCCCAGACATGCCCACGCCCTTTCTCTTTGGGGCAATTATTGCCCAAATATGGGGGTTCTTGTGTTTTTAGAGCCAGTTCTGCACCAAGCCTGGGGATGTTTTGTCTCTTGATGCCTTTTCTTGCCCCCAGCACGAGGATGCTGTTGCCCTGCAGCCCCAGTTATGCCCAGCTCTAGGGGTGATTCTTCCTTCTCTGGTCACTTTGAAATCAGATCTGGGGAAGTTTTGTGTTTTATCCCCATTTTTGCCCTGAAACCAGGGGTTAATTTTTAATTTTCTGGGCATTTTGAGGCTTGAGAGGGAGGAGCTGAGGCTGTGGGGGCTCGGGCGTGCGGCCCCGCAGAGGAGGGGGCTGCGCCGCCGGGGGGATTTTGTGCCTCCCTGTGTCACCGTGGGAGCTACTGGTTGGGGTAGTTACGATGCCTATGTTGATACTACCACGGTGATGCAGGCGGTGACAAAAACGCTGTTGGGGCTCAGCTGCGCTCCCGGCAGCGGCTGCGCCCGGGGGGGCCTTTCCCGGGGGACCAGCCCCCGCTTGTGCCCTCTTCCCCTTCCTGCCCGATTCTGCACCAAACCCACAACTGGTTTCCCTTTTTTAACCACTTCCTCAACGATCAGGAGATTATTTTTCTTAGTATGCCCATTTTTGACCTAAACCTTTCTATGTTCTAGACCTTTTTCCTAAGTTGCACCAAACCTGAACATGTTTCTCCCCTTTAGGGCTGCTTTAGCTCATTATATGAGCATTATTTGACACTTATTGTCTATTTTGCCCCACAATTCGGATGCTATGGGCGCTTTTGGTCCTTCTGCCCCAAAGCTGTGGATATTGGGCTCTTTATGACCAGTTTTGCCCCAAACATGGCCATTTTTTAGCCTCACATTGCCATTTTTTTTCTTGTCCATGTCTCTCTAGGGACAGTTTTGCCCCAAAACATGGCATATCTCTGCCTTTCGTGGCCTTTTTTGGCCCAAAGAAGTCGATGTGTTGTCGTTCGTGGCTAATTTTGCCCTGAGGAGGAGCTCATTGTCCTCATTAAGGTGTGTTTTTCCCTACAACGTAGGGCTGTGTTTGCCCTTTTCAGCTCTTGTGGGAGGAAATATCGGGGAGCTTTTGTGTTTTACGCCCATTTTTACCCAAGCTCTGAGGATACTTTTGCACCTGATGCCCAGTTCTGCGGGAATTCTGGGATGAACTGTTCTCCTTTGGGTGCACTTTGGGGCTCCAACGGAGGGACGGGCTCAGGCTGCTCCAAATCCGGGGGGTTTTCTCCGGTTCAGGGGCATTTTAGGGCTCTGGAGGGAGGAGCTGAGGCTGTGGGGGCTCGGGCGTGCGGCCCCGCAGAGGAGGGGGCTGCGCCGCCGGGGGGATTTTGTGCCTCCCTGTGTCACCGTGGGTGCTGCTGGTGGTGGTTGGGGTGCTGTTGATACCCACAGTGATGCAGGCGGTGACAAAAACGCTGCTGGGGCTCAGCTGCGCTCCCGGCAGCGGCTGCGCCCGGGGGGGCCTTTCCCGGGGGACCAGCCCCCGCTTGTGCCCTCTTCCCCTTCCTGCCCACCCCAACACCAAATCCAGGTGTGATTTCCATTTTTAGCCAGTTCCACACTAAATAGGAGGGGTTTTTTATTAATATGCCCAACAGTGCCCTAAATACGGCTATATTCCCTAATTGTTTAGTCTATTTTCTGAAACTCTGGACATGTGTTTCATTTCTAGCTCTGCCTCAATGCAGAATATTTCTATTTTTCCCCTTTCTTTCTGTTTTTGTGACAGTACTGGGACGCTTTGTACATTTCAGTCTTGTTTTCCCTTGAAAGCAGACGCTATTGGCCCCCTTGCGCTAATTCCCCACCAACCGTGGGTGTGCCTTCAGCTCACACGGGTGTTAGAGCCTTTCTAAGAGATCTTGGCAAGTTTTGCCTTTCCTGCTCAATGTTGCCCCGCTCTGGGCATGATTTGCCCTCTCGGGCCAGCCCTGTGGGACACCAGGCCACGGGTTGCGAGGACACTCTTGCCCTGTGCCCCCACTTGTGCCCAGCTCGAGGGAGGCTTTTCCTCCTCTGGTGATTTTTTGAGCCCAAACATGGGCATGTTTTGCCCTTTATTCTCACCCAAATACAGGGCTGTTTTTAATTGTTTTGGCCATTTTTGCCCCAACTCTGGCCACCCTTTTCCCTTGAGAGCTCTCGGCGTCCCACAGTCAGGAAGGGTTTGGCCCTTTCTGGCTCCTTTGGCCCCAAACCCGGGGGCGCTTTGCCCTTTTTGGCGGCTTTTCCCCGAAACAGGGGCATTTCTCAGCCCATAGAAAAAAGCATTTCTATGGATGCTTTTTCCTTTTATGGTGTTTTTTGCAGCCAGTCTTAAGATATTTTGCCCTTCATGTGCAGTGTTGCCACAAAACTCATGTTGTTTGCCTTAATCGCCCTTTTTTTACCCCAAATTAGTGGATGCTTTTGCCCGTGGGTGGTTTTGCCCCAAACAGGGAGACGCTTGTTCAGGGACAGACACTTTGGCCCAAATTCTCCCCATGATTTCAACTTTTTACACCAGTTTGTACAAATTTTCATCCAAAAAATGGAGATAGTTTTGAATTGGTGGCAAGATTTGAGAAATCTTGTGAGCATTTGGCTTTTCAGGTCACTGTTTTCTGGAACTCTAGGCAGGCTTTGCCCTTTCGGGACATTCTCGACCCAAAGCTGGGCCCGCTTTGCCTCTTGGAGTCAGGCTCGGCCCAAAGCTGGGCCCACCCTGGCTCTTGGCACCATTCCCCACCCAAAGCTGGCTGGCCTCTGCCTCCTGAGCCTCTTGTTGACCAAATACGGGGCTGTTACACCCTTTTGGCTGGTTTTTGCCACAACTCTGGCCACGCTTTTCCCGTTTCCCATTTAGGGCCACATTTGACCACAAAATACGAGGTTCTTGTTGGCGCTTGCAGTTACTTTCGCCCCAAGGACCGCAGGGATTTGTGCCCTTTAGAGGCAGTTTCTCCCCAGCTCGGAGGGGCTTTTTCCCTCCGTTCCCGGTTTTGCAGACACGCTGGGCAGGTTTTGCCTTTAGGGCTGGCTTTGCCCCAGGTCTGGGGTTACTTTTGCCTTTGGTGGACATTTGCCACCAACGACCTTGATGGTGAGACCTTTATGGCTGTTTTTGCCCCAATAGTAGCCTTTCTTGGTTCCTTGTGGCCACCTTTTCCCCACACGTGGGGTTGCTTTTCCCTTTAGGGGTGTTTTTGTCCCAAAAATGGGGATGCTTTCTGTTTGCTTTTTCCGAGATTGGCAAGAAATCTGGGGTTATTTGTCCTTTGTGCGCAGTTTGTGTGAAATATGATGGTGGTTTTGCCCTTTATGACATTGTGAGTGCATTTATTGGGTTGTTTTTGTATTTTAGGGGCATTTTGTGTCTGGAAAAGGCGGGAGGAGCTGAGGCTGTGGGCGCTCGGGCGTGCGGCCCCGCAGAGGAGGGGGCTGCGCCGCCGGGGGGATTTTGTGCCTCCCTGTGTCACCGTGGGTGCTGCTGGTGGTGGTTGGGGTGCTGATGCTGATAACCACGGTGGTGCAGGCGGTGACAAAAACGCTGTTGGGGCTCAGCTGCGCTCCCGGCAGCGGCTGCGCCCGGGGGGGCCTTTCCCGGGGGACCAGCCCCCGCTTGTGCCCTCTTCCCCTTCCTGCCTGATTCTGCACCAAACCCACAACTGCTTTCCCTTTTTTAACCACTTCCTCAACAATTAGCAGATGCTTTTTCTTATTATGCCCATTTTGTGCCCTAAATATCACTATGTTCTGGACCTTTTCCCTAATTTATAACAAGTCTGGTCATGTTTTTGCTTTAGAGTTGTGATTTAGCTCATAATAGGAGTATTTTTTTACACTTATGGTCTATTTACGTGTCATTTTGGGGATGGTTTAGATAATTAGGGTTTTTCTTGCCGGGAAAGGTGGCAATATTGGTATCCTCAGGCTCATTTCTGCACCAAATATGGGTGCCTCTTTCGATCAAATGCCGATTGTTATTTTTTGCCTTTCCTCTTCAATTTTGCCCCAATCTGGGCATGGTTTGTCTTCTTGGGCCAGCTCTGCACGACACCTGCCCATGCTTTCCCTTCTAGGCCTGACTTTGTCCCAAATCCTGTCACATTCTGTCAACCCTGTCCAAGCCCAGGCAGGCTTTGACCCTTCTGGGCATTTCTGGCTCAAATCGCGTCTGGTTTGGCTCCCAGGTGCAATTTTTTCCTCAAATATGGCAATGCCCTTTCCTTTATGGCCATTTGTGCCCTGAGTCAGGACATGTTTCACATTGAAGTCTGGTTTTGCTCAAAATGAATCTCATTTTTACACTTTCCCTCTAGTTTGGTGCCAATTTTGGGATGCTTTGGCCATTTCAGGGCTGTTTTGGCCCCAAGGTGAGGATGTTTTGGGATTTTTTGCCTGGTTTTTCGTATGCCTGGGGATGTTTTTTCTTATTCATCCACTGTTGACCCAAAGTTAGTGCCATTGCGTTATTTAAGGCCAGTTTTTCCCCAAATGTGGGCATGCCTTGGGCTCACATGTGCCTTTGGAGGTTTTCCCCTCAGATCTCGGCATGTTTTGCCTTTCCCGTGCAATGTTGCCCCAATCTGGGCACGGTTTCTCCTCTCGGGCCAGCTCTGCGCGACACCTGCCCATGGTTTGCCTTCTAGGCCCGCCTTGGTCCCAAATCCGGGCTCCTCCTGCCTTTTGTGGCCACTTTACCCCAGACGGGCCCCGGCTGTTCTGTTTCACGGCTCTTTTCCCCAAATATGAGGATGCTTTTGTGTTTAGCGCCAGTTCTGCAGCCAACCTGGAGAGGTTTTGTCTTTCAGTTCCATTTTTGCTGCCAATACGAGGACACTCTTGCCCTGTGCCCCCACTTGTGCCCAGCTCGAGGGAGGCTTTTCCTCCTCTGGTGATTTTTGGACAAAAAATCTGGGGATGTTTTGCCCTTCATGTGCAGTTTGGACCCAAATCTCTGGGTGATTTTCCCCTTTAGTGGCTGTTTTTAGCCCTGACCATGGGGATGCTTTTGCCCGTGGGTGGTTTTGCCCCAAACAGGGAGACGCTTGTTCAGGGACAGACGCTTTGGCCCAAATTCTCCCCGTGATTTCAACTTTTTACACCAGTTTGTACAAATTTTCATCCAAAAAATGGTGATAATTTTGAATTGGTGGCAAGATTTGAGAAATCTTGTGAGCATTTGTCTTTTCAGGTCACTGTTTTCTGGAACTCTAGGCAGGCTTTGCCCTTTTGGGACATTCTCGACCCAAAGCTGGGCCAGGCTTTGCCCTTTCGGGACATTCTCGACGCAGAGCTGGGCCCGCTTTGCCCTGTAGGGCCACGGTTGCCCCAAAGCTGGGCCCGCTTTGCCTCTTGGAGTCAGGCTTGGCCCAAAGCTGGGCCCACCCTGGCTCTTGGCACCATTCCCCACCCAAAGCTGGCCGGGCTCTGCCTCTTGAGGCTCTTGTTTTGGCTCTTCTGGCGCGTTTTGCCCCACGTCAGGGGATATTTTGCCTTTCGTGGGCACCTTTGCCCCAGACATGCCCACGCCCTTTCTCTTTGGGGCAATTATTGCCCAAATATGGGGGTTCTTGTGTTTTTAGAGCCAGTTCTGCACCAAGCCTGGGGATGTTTTGTCTCTTGATGCCTTTTCTTGCCCCCAGCACGAGGATGCTGTTGCCCTGCAGCCCCAGTTATGCCCAGCTCTAGGGGTGATTCTTCCTTCTCTGGTCACTTTGAAATCAGATCTGGGGATGTTTTGTGTTTTATCCCCATTTTTGCCCCGAAACCAGGGGTTAATTTTTAATTTTCTGGGCATTTTGAGGCTTGAGAGGGAGGAGCTGAGGCTGTGGGGGCTCGGGCGTGCGGCCCCGCAGAAGAGGGGGCTGCACCGCCGGGGGGATTTTGTGCCTCCCTGTGTCACCGTGGGTGCTGCTGGTTGGTGTGGTTCTGGTTATTGTGCTGCTGCTTAGCACAGTGGTGCAGGCGGTGACAAAAACGCTGTTGGGGCTCAGCTGCGCTCCCGGCAGCGGCTGCGCCCGGGGGGGCCTTTCCCGGGGGACCAGCCCCCGCTTGTGCCCTCTTCCCCTTCCTGCCTGATTCTGCACCAAACCCACAACTGGTTTCCCTTTTTTAACCACTTCCTCAACAATTAGCAGATGCTCTTTCTTATTATGCCCTTTTTGTGCCCTAAATATCACTATGTTCTGGACCTTTTCCCTAATTTATAACAAGTCTCGTCATATTTTTACTTTAGAGTTGTGATTTAGCTCATAGTAGGAGTATTTTTTTACACTTCCCGTCTATTTATGTGTCATTTTGGGGATGGTTTAGATAATTAGGGTTTTTCTTGCCGGGAAAGGTGGCAATATTGGTATCCTCAGGCTCATTTCTGCACCAAATATGGGTGCCTCTTTCGATCAAATGCCGATTGTTATTTTTTTGCCTTTCCTCTTCAATTTTGCCCCAATCTGGGCATGGTTTGTCTTCTTGGGCCAGCTCTGCACGACACCTGCCCATGCTTTCCCTTCTAGGCCTGACTTTGTCCCAAATCCTGTCAAATTCTGTCAATCCTGTCCAAGCCCAGGCAGGCTTTGACCCCTCTGGGCATTTCTGGCTCAAATCTGTGTCTGGTTTGGGCCCTTTTTTCACCCCAACTTTGTGGATACTTTTGCCTGTGGGTGGTTTTGTCCCAAACAGGGAGACGCTTGTTCAGGGATAGATGCTTTGGCCCAATCTCTGCCCATGTTTTTGCCTTTTTAAACCAGTTTGTACAAGCTTTTACCCAAATCTAGAGCTAGTTCTACATTTATGGCAGGTTTTCACAAATCTTGTGATGTTTTTGCTTTTTGAATAAATGTTTTACCTCAAACGTGGCCAGGCTTTGCCCTTCAGGGACATTCTCGACCCAAACCGGGCCAGGCTTTGCCCTTTCGGGACATTCTCGACCCAAAGTTGGGCCAGGCTTTGCCCTTTAGGGCCACGGTTGCCCCTAAGCTGGGCCCGCTTTGCCCTTTAGGGCCACGGTTGCCCCAAAGCTGGGCCCGCTTTGCCTCTTGGAGTCAGGCTCGGCCCAAAGCTGGGCCCACCCTGGCTCTTGGCACCATTCCCCACCCAAAGCTGGCCGGGCTCTGCCTCCTGAGGCTCTTGTTGACCAAATACGGGGCTGTTACACCCCTTTTGGCTGGTTTTTGCCACAACTCTGGCCACGCTTTTCCCGTTTCCCATTTAGGGCCACATTTGACCACAAAATACGAGGTTCTTGTTGGCGCTTGCAGTTACTTTCGCCCCAAGGACCGCAGGGATTTGTGCCCTTTAGAGGCAGTTTCTCCCCAGCTCGGAGGGGCTTTTTCCCTCCGTTCCCGATTTTGCAGACACGCTGGGCAGGTTTTGCCTTTAGGGCTGGCTTTGCCCCAGGTCTGGGGTTACTTTTGCCTTCGGTGGCCATTTGCCAACAACGACCTTGATGGTGAGACCTTTATGGCTGTTTTTGCCCCAATAGTAGCCTTTCTTGGTTCCTTGTGGCCACCTTTCCCCCACACGTGGGGTTGCTTTTCCCTTTAGGGGTGTTTTTGTCCCAAAAATGGGGATTCCTTTTGTTTCTTTTTCTGAGATTGGCAAGAAATCTGGGGTTGTTTGTCCTTTGTGCGCAGCTTGTGTGAAATGCGGGGGTGGTTTTGCCCTTTCTGGCCAATTAAGGGCATTTATTGGGTTGTTTTTGTATTTTAGGGGCCTTTTGTGTCTGGGAAGGCGGGAGGAGCTGAGGCTGTGGTCGCTCAGGCGCGCGGCCCCGCAGAGGAGGGGGCTGCGCCGCCGGGGGGATTTTGTGCCTCCCTGTGTCACCGTGGGTGCTGCTGGTGGTTGGTGGGGTGCTGCTGCTTAGCACAGTGGTGCAGGCGGTGACAAAAACTCCGTTGGGGCTCAGCTGCGCTCCCGGCAGCGGCTGCACCCGGGGGGGCCTTTCCCGGGGGACCAGCCCCCGCTTGTGCCCTCTTCCCCTTCCTGCCCACCCCAACACCGCACCTGGGGGGAGGATTTCCATTCATGAACCTCTTTGTTAAAACCTGGCCATGCTTTTCCCCTATTGCCAGTTGTTTAGGAAATCTGGGGATGTTTTGCCCTCTCCTGTGAGTTTCGTCAAAAGAGGGGCACGACTCAGCTTTTAGGCTCAGCTTTGCCCAAAATCCAGCTGTGATTTTGCCTTTATGGCCTTATTTGCAGCAACCCTTGGCTTGTTTAGTGCTTTACGTCCTTTTCCGTATTGGAGACAGTTTTGCAGCAAATCTCGAGCAGTTCATGAGCAGTTTTGCTCCATAACTCCTGACGGCTTTGCCTTTATTGGCCTTTTTTAGCCCCGACCATGGGGATGCTTTTGCCTGTGGGTGGTTTTGCCCCAAACAGGGAGATGCTTGTTCAGGGACAGACGCTTTGGCCCACATTCTCCCCATGATTTCAACTTTTTACACCAGTTTGTACAAGTTTTGATCCAAAACACGGTGATAGTTTTGAATTGGTGGCAAGATTTGAGAAATCTTGTGAGCATTTGGCTTTTCAGGTCACTGTTTTCTGGAACTCTAGGCAGGCTTTGCCCTTTCGGGACATTCTCGACCCAAAGCTGGGCCCGCTTTGCCCTTTTGGGCCACGGTTGCCCCAAAGCTGGGCCCGCTTTGCCCTTTAGGGCCACGGTTGCCCCAAAGCTGGGCCCGCTTTGCCTCTTGGAGTCAGGCTCGGCCCAAAGCTGGGCCCACCCTGGCTCTTGGCACCATTCCCCACCCAAAGCTGGCCGGGCTCTGCCTCTTGAGGCTCTTGTTTTGGCTCTTCTGGCGCGTTTTGCCCCACGTCAGGGGATATTTTGCCTTTCGTGGGCACCTTTGCCCCAGACATGCCCACGCCCTTTCTCTTTGGGGCAATTATTGCCCAAATATGGGGGTTCTTGTGTTTTTAGAGCCAGTTCTGCACCAAGCCTGGGGATGTTTTGTCTCTTGACGCCTTTTCTTGCCCCCAGCACGAGGATGCTGTTGCCCTGCAGCCCCAGTTATGCCCAGCTCTAGGGGTGATTCTTCCTTCTCTGGTCACTTTGAAATCAGATCTGGGGATGTTTTGTGTTTTATCCCCATTTTTGCCCCGAAACCAGGGGTTAATTTTTAATTTTCTGGGCATTTTGAGGCTTGAGAGGGAGGAACTGAGGCTGTGGGGGCTCGGGCGTGCGGCCCCGCAGAGGAGGGGGCTGCGCCGCCGGGGGGATTTTGTGCCTCCCTGTGTCACCGTGGGTGCTGCTGGTGGTGGTTGGGGTACTGCTGCTTACCACAGTGGTGCAGGCGGTGACAAAAACGCTGTTGGGGCTCAGCTGCACTCCCGGCAGCGGCTGCGCCCGGGGGGGCCTTTCCCGGGGGACCAGCCCCCGCTTGTGCCCTCTTCCCCTTCCTGCCCGATTCTGCACCAAACCCACAACTGCTTTCCCTTTTTTAACCACTTCCTCAACGATCAGGAGATTGTTTTTCTTAGTATGCCCATTTTTGACCTAAACCTTTCTATGTTCTAGACCTTTTTCCTAAGTTGCAGCAAATGTGAGCATGTTTCTCCCCTTTAGGGCTGCTTTAGCTCATTATATGAGCATTATTTGACACTTATGGTCTATTTTGCCCCACAATTCGGATGCTATGGGCGCTTTTGGTCCTTCTGCCCCAAAGCTGTGGATATTGGGCTCTTTATGACCAGTTTTGCCCCAAATGAGGGCATCCTTTGGGATCACATGCCCACGCTTTTTCATCGCCGTGTGCCTCTCTAGGGACAGTTTTGCCCCAAAAACGTGGCATTTCTCTGCCTTTCGTGGCCTTTTTTGGCCCAAAGAAGTCGATGTGTTGCCATTTGTGGCTAATTTTGCCCTGAGGAGGAGCTCATTGTCCTCATTAAGGTGTGTTTTTCCCTTCAACGTAGGGCTGTGTTTGCCCTTTTCAGCTCTTGTGGGAGGAAATATCGGGGAGCTTTTGTGTTTTACGCCCATTTTTACCCAAGCTCTGAGGATACTTTTGCACCTGATGCCCAGTTCTGCGGGAATTCTGGGATGAACTGTTCTCCTTTGGGTGCACTTTGGGGCTCCAACGGAGGGACGGGCTCAGGCTGCCCCAAATCCGGGGGGTTTTCTCCAGTTCAGGGTTGTTTTGGGGCTCTGGAGGGAGGAGCTGAGGCTGTGGGGGCTCGGGCGTGCGGCCCCGCAGAGGAGGGGGCTGCGCCGCCGGGGGGATTTTGTGCCTCCCTGTGTCACCGTGGGTGCTGTTGTTGCTTGTTATACATGTATGGGTGTTGACTACGGGTGTTGTGATGCTGCTTACCACAGTGATGCAGGCGGTGACAAAAACGCTGTTGGGGCTCAGCTGCGCTCCCGGCAGCGGCTGCGCCCGGGGGGGCCTTTCCCGGGGGACCAGCCCCCGCTTGTGCCCTCTTCCCCTTCCTGCCTGATTCTGCACCAAACCCACAACTGCTTTCCCTTTTTTAACCGCTTCCTCAACAATTAGCAGATGCTCTTTCTTATTATGCCCATTTGTGCCCTAAATATCACTATGTTCTGGACCTTTTCCCTAATTTATAACAAGTCTGGTCATGTTTTTGCCTTAGAGTTGTGATTTAGCTCATAATAGGAGTATTTTTTTACACTTCCCGTCTATTTACGTGTCATTTTGGGGATGGTTTAGATAATTAGGGTTTTTCTTGCCATGAAATGTGGCAATATTGGTATCCTCAGGCTCATTTCTGCACCAAATATGGGTGCCTCTTTCGATCAAATGCCGATTGTTATTTTTTTGCCTTTCCTCTTCAATTTTGCCCCAATCTGGGCATGGTTTGTCTTCTTGGGCCAGCTCTGCGCGACACCTGCCCATGCTTTCCCTTCTAGGCCTGACTTTGTCCCAAATCCTCTCACATTCTGTCAACCCTGTCCAAGCCCACGCAGGCTTTGACCCTTCTGGGCATTTCTGACTCAAATCTGTGTCTGGTTTGGTTCCCAGGTGCAATTTTTTCCTCAAATACGGCAATGCCCTTTCCTTTATGGCCAGTTGTGCCCTGAGTCAGGGCATGTTTCACATTGAAGTCTGGTTTTGCTCAAAATGAATCTCATTTTTACACTTTCCCTCTAGTTTGGTGCCAATTTTGGGATGCTTTGGCCATTTCAGGGCTATTTTGGCCCGAAGGTGAGGATGTTTTGGGATTTTTTGCCTGGTTTTTCAGTATGCCTGGGGATGTTTTTTCTTATTCATCCACTGTTGACCCAAAGTTAGTGCCATTGCGTTATTTAAGGCCAGTTTTTCCCCAAATGTGGGCATGCCTTGGGCTCACATGTGCCTTTGGAGGTTTTCCCCTCAGATCTCGGCATGTTTTGCCTTTCCCGTGCAATGTTGCCCCAATCTGGGCACGGTTTCTCCTCTCGGGCCAGCTCTGCGCGACACCTGCCCATGGTTTGCCTTCTAGGCCCGCCTTGGTCCCAAATCCGGGCTCCTCCTGCCTTTTGTGGCCACTTTACCCCAGACGGGCCCCGGCTGTTCTGTTTCACGGCTCTTTTCCCCAAATATGAGGATGCTTTTGTGTTTAGCGCCAGTTCTGCAGCTAACCTGGAGAGGTTTTGTCTTTCAGTTCCATTTTTGCTGCCAATACGAGGACACTCTTGCCCTGTGCCCCCACTTGTGCCCAGCTCGAGGGAGGCTTTTCCTCCTCTGGTGATTTTTAGACAAAAAATCTGGGGATGTTTTGCCCTTCATGTGCAGTTTGGACCCAAATCTCTGGGTGATTTTCCCCTTTAGTGGCTTTTTTAGCCCCGACCATGGGGATGCTTTTGCCCGTGGGTGGTTTTGCCCCAAACAGGGAGACGCTTGTTCAGGGACAGACGCTTTGGCCCAAATTCTCCCCATGATTTCAACTTTTTACACCAGTTTGTACAAATTTTCATCCAAAAAATGGTGATAATTTTGAATTGGTGGCAAGATTTGAGAAATCTTGTGAGCATTTGTCTTTTCAGGTCACTGTTTTCTGGAACTCTAGGCAGGCTTTGCCCTTTCGGGACATTCTCGACCCAAAGTTGGTCCCGCTTTGCCCTTTAGGGACATTCTCGACCCAGAGCTGGGCCCGCTTTGCCCTTTAGGGCCACGGTTGCCCCAAAGCTGGGCCCACTTTGCCTCTTGGAGTCAGGCTCGGCCCAAAGCTGGGCCCACCCTGGCTCTTGGCACCATTCCCCACCCAAAGCTGGCCGGGCTCTGCCTCTTGAGGCTCATGTTTTGGCTCTTCTCTCCCGTTTTGCCCCACGTCAGGGGATATTTTGCCTTTCGTGGGCACCTTTGCCCCAGAGATGCCCACGCCCTTTCTCTTTGGGGCAATTATTGCCCAAATATGGGGGTTCTTGTGTTTTTAGAGCCAGTTCTGCACCAAGCCTGGGGATGTTTTGTCTCTTGATGCCTTTTCTTGCCCCCAGCACGAGGATGCTGTTGCCCTGCAGCCCCAGTTATGCCCAGCTCTAGGGGTGATTCTTCCTTCTCTGGTCACTTTGAAATCAGATCTGGGGAAGTTTGGTGTTTTATCCCCATTTTTGCCCCGAAACCAGGGGTTAATTTTTAATTTTCTGGGCATTTTGAGGCTTGAGAGGGAGGAGCTGAGGCTGTGGGCGCTCGGGCGTGCGGCCCCGCAGAGGAGGGGGCTGCGCCGCCGGGGGGATTTTGTGCCTCCCTGTGTCACCGTGGGAGCTACTGGTTGGGGTAGTTACGATGCCTATGTTGATACTACCACGGTGGTGCAGGCGGTGACAAAAACGCTGTTGGGGCTCAGCTGCGCTCCCGGCAGCGGCTGCGCCCGGGGGGGCCTTTCCCGGGGGACCAGCCCCCGCTTGTGCCCTCTTCCCCTTCCTGCCCGATTCTGCACCAAACCCACAACTGCTTTCCCTTTTTTAACCACTTCCTCAACGATCAGGAGATTGTTTTTCTTAGTATGCCCATTTTTGACCTAAACCTTTCTATGTTCTAGACCTTTTTCCTAAGTTGCAGCAAACCTGAACATGTTTCTCCCCTTTAGGGCTGCTTTAGCTCATTATATGAGCATTATTTGACACTTATTGTCTATTTTGCCCCACAATTGGGATGCTATGGGCGCTTTTGGTCCTTCTGCCCCAAAGCTGTGGATATTGGGCTCTTTATGACCAGTTTTGCCCCAAATGAGGGCATCCTTTGGGATCACATGCCCACACTTTTTCATCGCCGTGTGCCTCTCTAGGGACAGTTTTGCCCCAAAAACGTGGCATATCTCTGCCTTTCGTGGCCTTTTTTGGCCCAAAGAAGTCGATGTGTTGCCATTTGTGGCTAATTTTGCCCTGAGGAGGAGCTCATTGTCCTCATTAAGGTGTGTTTTTCCCTTCAACGTAGGGCTGTGTTTGCCCTTTTCAGCTCTTGTGGGAGGAAATATCGGGGAGCTTTTGTGTTTTATGCCCATTTTTACCCAAGCTCTGAGGATACTTTTGCACCTGATGCCCAGTTCTGCGGGAATTCTGGGATGAACTGTTCTCCTTTGGGTGCACTTTGGGGCTCCAACGGAGGGACGGGCTCAGGCTGCCCCAAATCCGGGGGGTTTTCTCCGGTTCAGGGGCATTTTAGGGCTCTGGAGGGAGGAGCTGAGGCTGTGGGGGCTCGGGCGTGCGGCCCCGCAGAGCAGGGGGCTGCACCGCTGGGGGGATTTTGTGCCTCCCTGTGTCACTGTGGCTGCTGCTGGTTGGTGTGGTTTTGCTCTTTGCTCTGATGCTGATAACCACGGTGGTGCAGGCGGTGACAAAAACGCTGCTGGGGCTCAGCTGCGCTCCCGGCAGCGGCTGCGCCCGGGGGGGCCTTTCCCAGGGGACCAGCCCCCGCTTGTGCCCTCTTCCCCTTCCTGCCCACCCCAACACCAAATCCAGGTGTGATTTCCATTTTTAGCCAGTTCCACACTAAATAGGAGGGGTTTTTTATTAATATGCCCAACAGTGCCCTAAATACGGCTATATTCCCTAATTGTTTAGTCTATTTTCTGAAACTCTGGACATGTGTTTCATTCCTAGCTCTGCCTTAATGCAGAATATTTCTATTTTTCCCCTTTCTTTCTGTTTTTGTGACAGTACTGGGACGCTTTGTACATTTCAGTCTTGTTTTCCCTTGAAAGCAGACGCTATTGGCCCCCTTGCGCTAATTCCCCACCAACCGTGGGTGTGCCTTCAGCTCACACGGGTGTTAGAGCCTTTCTAAGAGATCTTGGCAAGTTTTGCCTTTCCTGCTCAATGTTGCCCCGCTCTGGGCATGATTTGCCCTCTCGGGCCAGCCCTGTGGGACACCAGGCCACGGGTTGCGAGGATACTCTTGCCCTGTGCCCCCACTTGTGCCCAGCTCGAGGGAGGCTTTTCCTCCTCTGGTGATTTTTTGAGCCCAAACATGGGCATGTTTTGCCCTTTATTCTCACCCAAATACGGGGCTGCTTTTAATTGTTTTGGCCATTTTTGCCCCAACTCTGGCCACCCTTTTCCCTTGAGAGCTCTCGGCGTCCCACGGTCAGGAAGGGTTTGGCCCTTTCTGGCTCCTTTGGCCCCAAACCCGGGGGCGCTTTGCCCTTTCTGGCGGCTTTTCCCTGACACAGGGGCATTTCTCAGCCCATAGAAAAAAGCATTTCTATGGATGTTTTTTCCTTTTCTGGTGTTTTTTGCAGCCAGTCTTAAGATATTTTGCCCTTCATGTGCAGTGTTGCCACAAAACTCATGTTGTTTGCCTTAATCGCCCTTTTTTTACCCCAAATTAGTGGATGCTTTTGCCCGTGGATGGTTTTGCCCCAAACAGGGAGACGCTTGTTCAGGGACAGACACTTTGGCCCAAATTCTCCCCGTGATTTCAACTTTTTACACCAGTTTGTACAAGTTTTCATCCAAAAAATGGAGATAGTTTTGAATTGGTGGCAAGATTTGAGAAATCTTGTGAGCATTTGGCTTTTCAGGTCACTGTTTTCTGGAACTCTAGGCAGGCTTTGCCCTTTTGGGACATTCTCGACCCAAAGCTGGGCCCGCTTTGCCTCTTGGAGTCAGGCTCGGCCCAAAGCTGGGCCCACCCTGGCTCTTGGCACCATTCCCCACCCAAAGCTGGCCGGGCTCTGCCTCCTGAGGCTCTTGTTGACCAAATACGGGGCTGTTACACCCTTTTGGCTGGTTTTTGCCACAACTCTGGCCACGCTTTTCCCGTTTCCCATTTAGGGCCACATTTGACCACAAAATACGAGGTTCTTGTTGGCGCTTGCAGTTACTTTCGCCCCAAGGACCGCAGGGATTTGTGCCCTTTAGAGGCAGTTTCTCCCCAGCTCGGAGGGGCTGTTTCCCTCCCTTCCCGGTTTTGCAGACACGCTGGGCAGGTTTTGCCTTTAGGGCTGGCTTTGCCCCAGGTCTGGGGTTACTTTTGCCTTCGGTGGCCATTTGCCACCAACGACCTTGATGGTGAGACCTTTATGGCTGTTTTTGCCCCAGTAGTAGCCTTTCTTGGTTCCTTGTGGCCACCTTTCCCCCACACGTGGGGTTGCTTTTCCCTTTAGGGGTGTTTTTGGCCCAAAAATGGGGATTCCTTTTGTTTCTTTTTCTGAGATTGGCAACAAATCTGGGGTTGTTTGTCCTTTGTGCGCAGTTTGTGTGAAATAGAAGGGTGGTTTTGCCCTTTCTGGCCAATTAAGGGCATTTATTGGGTTGTTTTTGTATTTTAGGGGCATTTTGTGTCTGGGAAGGCGGGAGGAGCTGAGGCTGTGGTCGCTCGGGCGCGCGGCCCCGCAGAGGAGGGGGCTGCGCCGCCGGGGGGATTTTGTGCCTCCCTGTGTCACCGTGGGTGCTGCTGGTGGTTGGTGGGGTGCTGCTGCTTAGCACAGTGGTGCAGGCGGTGACAAAAACTCCGTTCGGGCTCAGCTGCGCTCCCGGCAGCGGCTGCGCCCGGGGGGGCCTTTCCCGGGGGACCAGCCCCCGCTTGTGCCCTCTTCCCCTTCCTGCCCACCCCAACACCGCACCTGGGGGGAGGATTTCCATTCATGAACCTCTTTGTTAAAACCTGGCCATGCTTTTCCCCTATTGCCAGTTGTTTAGGAAATCTGGGGATGTTTTGCCCTCTCCTGTGAGTTTCGTCAAAAGAGGGGCACGACTCAGCTTTTAGGCTCAGCTTTGCCCAAAATCCAGCTGTGATTTTCCCTTTATGGCCATATTTGCAGCAACCCTTGGCTTGTTTAGTGCTTTACGTCCCTTTCCGTATTCGAGACAGTTTTGCAGCAAATCTCGAGCAGTTCATGAGCAGTTTTGCTCCATAACTCCTGATGGCTTTGCCTTTATTGGCCTTTTTTAGCCCCGACCATGGGGATGCTTTTGCCCGTGGGTGGTTTTGCCCCAAACAGGGAGACGCTTGTTCAGGGACAGACGCTTTGGCCCAAATTCTCCCCATGATTTCAACTTTTTACACCAGTTTGGACAAGTTTTGATCCAAAACACGGTGATAGTTTTGAATTGGTGGCAAGATTTGAGAAATCTTGTGAGCATTTGGCTTTTCAGGTCACTGTTTTCTGGAACTCTAGGCAGGCTTTGCCCTTTTGGGCCATTCTCAACCCAAAGCTGGGCCCGCTTTGCCTCTTGGAGTCAGGCTCGGCCCAAAGCTGGGCCCACCCTGGCTCTTGGCACCATTCCCCACCCAAAGCTGGCCGGGCTCTGCCTCTTGAGGCTCATGTTTTGGCTCTTCTGGCGCGTTTTGCCCCACGTCAGGGGATATTTTGCCTTTCGTGGGCACCTTTGCCCCAGACATGCCCACGCCCTTTCTCTTTGGGGCAATTATTGCCCAAATATGGGGGTTCTTGTGTTTTTAGAGCCAGTTCTGCACCAAGCCTGGGGATGTTTTGTCTCTTGACGCCTTTTCTTGCCCCCAGCACGAGGATGCTGTTGCCCTGCAGCCCCAGTTATGACCAGCTCTAGGGGTGATTCTTCCTTCTCTGGTCACTTTGAAATCAGATCTGGGGATGTTTTGTGTATTATTCCCCATTTTTGCCCTGAAACCAGGGGTTAATTTTTAATTTTCTGGGCATTTTGAGGCTTGAGAGGGAGGAGCTGAGGCTGTGGGGGCTCGGGCGTGCGGCCCCGCAGAGGAGGGGGCTGCACCGCCGGGGGGATTTTGTGCCTCCCTGTGTCACCGTGGGTGATGGTGGTAGTTGGGGTGCTGTTGATAACCACGGTGGTGCAGGCGGTGACAAAAACGCTGTTGGGGCTCAGCTGCGCTCCCGGCAGCGGCTGCGCCCGGGGGGGCCTTTCCCGGGGGACCAGCCCCCGCTTGTGCCCTCTTCCCCTTCCTGCCCACCCCAACACCGCACCTGGGGGGAGGATTTCCATTCATGAACCTCTTTGTTAAAACCTGGCCATGCTTTTCCCCTATTGCCAGTTGTTTAGGAAATCTGGGGATGTTTTGCCCTCTCCTGTGAGTTTCGTCAAAAGAGGGGCACGACTCAGCTTTTAGGCTCAGCTTTGCCCAAAATCCAGCTGTGATTTTCCCTTTATGGCCATATTTGCAGCAACCCTTGGCTTGTTTAGTGCTTTACGTCCTTTTCCGTATTGGAGACAGTTTTGCAGCAAATCTCGAGCAGTTCATGAGCAGTTTTGCTCCATAACTCCTGACGGCTTTGCCTTTATTGGCCTTTTTTAGCCCCGACCATGGGGATGCTTTTGCCTGTGGGTGGTTTTGCCCCAAACAGGGAGATGCTTGTTCAGGGACAGACGCTTTGGCCCAAATTCTCCCCATGATTTCAACTTTTTACACCAGTTTGTACAAATTTTCATCCAAAAAACGGTGATAGTTTTGAATTGGTGGCAAGATTTGAGAAATCTTGTGAGCATTTGGCTTTTTGGTCACTGTTTTCCCCCAGACCTGGCCAGGCTTTGCCCTTTCGGGACATTCTCGACCCAAAGCTGGGCCTGCTTTGCCTCTTGGAGTCAGGCTCGGCCCAAAGCTGGGCCCACCCTGGCTCTTGGCACCATTCCCCACCCAAAGCTGGCCGGGCTCTGCCTCTTGAGGCTCATGTTTTGGCTCTTCTGTCCCGTTTTGCCCCACGTCAGGGGATATTTTGCCTTTCGTGGGCACCTTTGCCCCAGACATGCCCACGCCCTTTCTCTTTGGGGCAATTATTGCCCAAATATGGGGGTTCTTGTGTTTTTAGAGCCAGTTCTGCACCAAGCCTGGGGATGTTTTGTCTCTTGATGCCTTTTCTTGCCCCCAGCACGAGGATGCTGTTGCCCTGCAGCCCCAGTTATGCCCAGCTCTAGGGGTGATTCTTCCTTCTCTGGTCACTTTGAAATCAGATCTGGGGAAGTTTTGTGTTTTATCCCCATTTTTGCCCCGAAACCAGGGGTTAATTTTTAATTTTCTGGGCATTTTGAGGCTTGAGAGGGAGGAGCTGAGGCTGTGGGGGCTCGGGCGTGCGGCCCCGCAGAGGAGGGGGCTGCGCCGCCGGGGGGATTTTGTGCCTCCCTGTGTCACCGTGGGTGCTGCTGGTTGTTGTGCTGCTGTTGATAACCACAGTGATGCAGGCGGTGACAAAAACGCTGTTGGGGCTCAGCTGCGCTCCCAGCAGCGGCTGCGCCCGGGGGGGCCTTTCCCGGGGGACCAGCCCCCGCTTGTGCCCTCTTCCCCTTCCTGCCCACCCCGGCACCACACCTGGCAGGAGGATTCCCCTTTTTTCCCCATTTTTGCTCTAAATCTCAGCATGGCTTGATCATTGCTCTGTATTTTACAGAAAACGGGAATATGTGTTTCCCTTTTTTTCTCAATGTTGCAGCAAACTTGGGCAGGGTTTGGGGCTTTGGCCAGGCTCGACCCAAAGCTGGCCCAGCTCTGGCTCCTGGGGCCGTTCTCACCCAAACACGGGGGTAGTTTTAACCCTTTTGGCCATTTTTGCCCCAACTCTGGCCACCCTTTTCCCTTGAGAGCTCTCGGCGTCCCACGGTCAGGAAGGGTTTGGCCCTTTCTGGCTCCTTTGGCCCCAAACCCGGGGGCGCTTTGCCCTTTCTGGCGGCTTTTCCCCGACACAGGGGCATTTCTCAGCCTTTCGTGGCCACTTTGGCCCCAAAGGGGGGCAAGTCTTGCCCTTTGGGGCTCATTTTGCCCTCAGGAGGAGCACTGCTCTGCCTTTCGTGGCCGTTTTGGCCCCAAACGGGGGCTCGGGTTTGCCCTTGACAGCTCTTGCAGCCGCAGCCGGTGCCAAGGGTTGACTCTTCGCGGCCCTTTGGCCCCCGGATTTGGGGCGCTTTTGCCACTTCGGAGCGGGTTTGGGTGCCCTTTATTGCCCCTTTTCTCCCCAAAGAGGAGCTGCTTTTTGTTCTGGGGTCTGTTCCCGCAGCCCATGGGGGGGTGTTTTGCCCCTGAAGGACAGTTTGGCCCCAAGGTGGGCATTCTTTGTCCCTTCTGGGGGGTTTTTGCTGCCACTTTGTGTCTCTTTGCCCGTTTCTGGCCAGTTTAGCCCCAAGGAGGAGACGCTTTGGCCTTGAGGCACTTCCATGCAGGGAACGGGGGACGGTTTGTCCACTTGCCACACACATTTTTTGCCCGTTTCTGGCCAGTTTAGCCCCAAGGAGGAGACGCTTTGGCCTTGAGGCACTTCCATGCAGGGAACGGGGGACGGTTTGTCCACTTGCCACACACATTTTTTGCCCGTTTCTGGCCAGTTTTGCCCCAATCCGGGCAATGCTGCGTGTATCGGCCATATCTGCAGGCCCCGTGGGGATGTTTTGCGCTTGATCCCAGTTTGGCCCCACACCTGGGGGTGTTTTGCCTCTTGTGGGCGACTTTACCCCAGAGATGCCTCTGCTTTTCCTTGTGTAGAGGCATTTTTGTCCCCAAATATGAGGCTGTGTTTGGTTTTAGAGCCAGTTCTGCAACAAGTCTAGGGATGCTTTGGTTTCTCGGGCCACATTTATCCCCATTCTAGGGAATTTTTGCCCTGCATTCCCAGTTCTGCCCAACTCTGGGGATGCTTTTTCCCTCTGTGGTGATTTTTCCCTGAAATTTGGTGATATTATGCACTTTATGAGCAGTTTGGCAAAAAAATGGATATTTTTCTCGCTTTCAGGGGTGTTTTGGGGCTCTGGAGGGAGGAGCTGAGGCTGTGGGGGCTCGGGTGTGCGGCCCCGCAGAGGAGGGGGCTGCGCCGGGGGGATTTTGTGCCTCCCTGTATCACCGTGGGTGCTACTTGTTATGGGTGTGGTGGCATTAAGCACAGTGGTGCAGGCGGTGACAAAAACGCTGTTGGGGCTCAGCTGCGCTCCCGGCAGCGGCTGCGCCCGGGGGGGCCTTTGCCAGGGGACCAGCCCCCGCTTGTGCCCTCTTCCCCTTCCTGCCTGATTCTGCACCAAACCCACAACTGCTTTCCCTTTTTTAACCACTTCCTCAACAATTAGCAGATGCTTTTTCTTATTATGCCCATTTTGTGCCCTAAATATCACTATGTTCTGGACCTTTTCCCTAATCTATAACAAGTCGGTCATATTTTTACTTTAGAGTTGTGATTTAGCTCATTATAGGAGTATTATTTTACACTTCCCATCTATTTATGTGTCATTTTGGGGATGGTTTAGATAATTAGGGTTTTTCTTGCCGGGAAAGGTGGCAATATTGGTATCCTCAGGCTCATTTCTGCACCAAATATGGGTGCCTCTTTCGATCAAATGCCGATTGTTATTTTTTTGCCTTTCCTCTTCAATTTTGCCCCAATCTGGGCATGGTTTGTCTTCTTGGGCCAGCTCTGCGCGACACCTGCCCATGCTTTCCCTTCTAGGCCTGACTTTGTCCCAAATCCTGTCACATTCTGTCAACCCTGTCCAAGCCCAGGCAGGCTTTGACCCTTCTGGGCATTTCTGGCTCAAATCTGCGTCTGGTTTGGCTCCCAGGTGCAATTTTTTCCTCAAATACGGCAATGCCCTTTCTTTTATGGCCATTTGTGCCCTAATTTAGGGCATGTTTCACACTGAAGTCTGGTTTTGCTCAATATATATCCACTTTTTCAATATCCTCTCTAGTTTGGTGCCAGTTTTGGGATGTTTAGGCCATTTAAGGGCTGTTTTGACCCAAAGATGAAGATGCTTTGGGGGTTTTATGCCCATTTTTTCAGTAAGCCTTGGGATGCTTTGCCTTTAGCTCCAGCGGCCTTACACAGAGTTGTGGCCTCTTCCCCTTTCCAGCCACGTCTGCAGCCACAATGGGGTTGGTTTTGCATATTTTCACCCTTCTGCCCCAAATATGGGGATAGTTTTCCTTTCCTGAAGATTTCTGTGGAAATCTGGGCATGTTTTGCCCATCACCACTAATTTAGTGGAAAACGTTGGGCTGTTTTGCCCCGTTTTGCCAGTTTTGCCCACGGCCGGGCCCGATTCCGCTCCTTGGCGCAGTGTTGCCCAAAACGTGGCCGTGCTTTTCCCCTTTTTGGCTTCTTTCGCACCAGCTCTGGGGAGGCTTGTGAGGTTTTGCCCTTTTCTCCTTCCTAGAGCCTTTTGCAGCAAATCAGGGGGATGTTTCAGGAAGTTTTTTGCTCTCGATACAGAGGCTGTTTGTTCATTTATGAGCATTTTTGCCCCGACCATGAGGAGGCTTTTGGCTTTTCAGCCCAACGGGGGAGGAAACGTGGGGGAGTTTTGCCGTTCGGACCATTTTTGCCCCCACCACAAGATGCTTTTGCCGTTGATCCCCATTTCTGCCCAGCTCTGGGGGTGCTTTTCCTTCTGCAGTGACTTTACCCGCCAAACCTGGGGTTATTTTTTCCCATTTAGGGGCATGGAGATGTTTTTTGTTTGCTTTTCCCAGTTTGGCAACAAATCTGGGGTTATTTGTCCTTTGTGCGCAGTTTGTGTGAAATAGAAGGGTGGTTTTGCCTTTTCTGGCCAATTAAGGGCATTTATTGGGTTGTTTTTGTATTTTAGGGGCATTTTGTGTCTGGATGAGCGGGAGGAGCTGAGGCTGTGGTCGCTCGGGCGTGCGGCCCCGCAGAGGAGGGGGCTGCGCCGCCGGGGGGATTTTGTGCCTCCCTGTGTCACCGTGGATGGTGCTGGGGCTTGTAGTGATGGTTGGTGTAGCTATTAACACAGTGGTGCAGGCGGTGACAAAAACGCTGTTGGGGCTCAGCTGCGCTCCCGGCAGCGGCTGCGCCCGGGGGGGCCTTTCCCGGGGGACCAGCCCCCGCTTGTGCCCTCTTCCCCTTCCTGCCCGATTCTGCACCAAACCCACAACTGCTTTCCCTTTTTTAACCGCTGCCTCAACAATCAGGAGATTGTTTTTCTTAGTATGCCCATTTTTGACCCAAACCTTTCTATGTTCTAGACCTTTTTCCTAAGTTGCACCAAACCTGAACATGTTTCTCCCCTTTAGGGCTGCTTTAGCTCATTATATGAGCATTATTTGACACTTATTGTCTATTTTGCCCCACAATTCGGATGCTATGGGCGCTTTTGGTCCTTCTGCCCCAAAGCTGTGGATATTGGGCTCTTTATGACCAGTTTTGCCCCAAATGAGGGCATCCTTTGGGATCACATGCCCACGCTTTTTCATCGCCGTGTGCCTCTCTAGGGACAGATTTGCCCCAAAAACGTGGCATTTCTCTGCCTTTTGTGGCCTTTTTTGGCCCAAAGAAGTCGATGTGTTGCCATTTGTGGCTAATTTTGCCCTGAAGAGGAGCTCATTGTCCTCATTAAGGTGTGTTTTTCCCTACAACGTAGGGCTGTGTTTGCCCTTTTCAGCTCTTGTGGGAGGAAATATCGGGGAGCTTTTGTGTTTTACGCCCATTTTTACCCAAGCTCTGAGGATACTTTTGCACCTGATGCCCAGTTCTGTGGGAATTCTGGGATGAACTGTTCTCCTTTGGGTGCACTTCGGGGCTCCAACGGAGGGACGGGCTCACGCTGCCCCAAATCCGGGGGCTTTTCTCCAGTTCAGGGGCATTTTAGGGCTCTGGAGGGAGGAGCTGAGGCTGTGGGGGCTCGGGCGTGCGGCCCCGCAGAGGAGGGGGCTGCGCCGCCGGGGGGATTTTGTGCCTCCCTGTGTCACTGTGGGTGCTGGTGGTGGTTGGGGTGCTGTTGATAACCACAGTGGTGCAGGCGGTGACAAAAACGCTGTTGGGGCTCAGCTGCGCTCCCAGCAGCGGCTGCGCCCGGGGGGGCCTTTCCCAGGGGACCAGCCCCTGCTTGTGCCCTCTTCCCCTTCCTGCCCACCCCAACACCAAATCCAGGTGTGATTTCCATTTTTAGCCAGTTCCACACTAAATAGGAGGGGTTTTTTATTAATATGCCCAACAGTGCCCTAAATACGGCTATATTCCCTAATTGCTTAGTCTATTTTCTGAAACTCTGGACATGTGTTTCATTTCTAGCTCTGCCTCAATGCAGAATATTTCTATTTTTCCCCTTTCTTTCTGTTTTTGTGACAGTACTGGGACGCTTTGTACATTTCGGTCTTGTTTTCCCTTGAAAGCAGACGCTATTGGCCCCCTTGCGCTAATTCCCCCTCAACCGTGGGTGTGCCTTCAGCTCACACGGGTGTTAGAGCCTTTCCAAGAGATCTTGGCAAGTTTTGCCTTTCCTGCTCAATGTTGCCCCGCTCTGGGCATGATTTGCCCTCTCGGGCCAGCCCTGTGGGACACCAGGCCACGGGTTGCGAGGACACTCTTGCCCTGTGCCCCCACTTGTGCCCAGCTCGAGGGAGGCTTTTCCTCCTCTGGTGATTTTTTGAGCCCAAACATGGGCATGTTTTGCCCTTTATTCTCACCCAAATACGGGGCTGCTTTTAATTGTTTTGGCCATTTTTGCCCCAACTCTGGCCACCCTTTTCCCTTGAGAGCTCTCGGCGTCCCACGGTCAGGAAGGGTTTGGCCCTTTCTGGCTCCTTTGGCCCCAAACCCGGGGGCGCTTTGCCCTTTCTGGCGGCTTTTCCCTGACACAGGGGCATTTCTCAGCCCATAGAAAAAAGAATTTCTATGGATGTTTTTTCCTTTTATGGTGTTTTTTGCAGCCAGTCTTAAGATATTTTGCCCTTCATGTGCAGTGTTGCCACAAAACTCATGTTGTTTGCCTTAATCGCCCTTTTTTTACCCAAAATTAGTGGATGCTTTTGCCCGTGGGTGGTTTTGCCCCAAACAGGGAGACGCTTGTTCAGGGACAGACACTTTGGCCCAAATTCTCCCCATGATTTCAACTTTTTACACCAGTTTGAACAAATTTTCATCCAAAAAATGGTGATAGTTTTGAATTGGTGGCAAGATTTGAGAAATCTTGTGAGCATTTGTCTTTTCAGGTCACTGTTTTCTGGAACTCTAGGCAGGCTTTGCCCTTTTGGGCCATTCTCAACCCAAAGCTGGGCCCGCTTTGCCTCTTGGAGTCAGGCTCGGCCCAAAGCTGGGCCCACCCTGGCTCTTGGCACCATTCCCCACCCAAAGCTGGCCGGGCTCTGCCTCCTGAGGCTCTTGTTGACCAAATACGGGGCTGTTACACCCTTTTGGCTGGTTTTTGCCACAACTCTGGCCACGCTTTTCCCGTTTCCCATTTAGGGCCACATTTGACCACAAAATACGAGGTTCTTGTTGGCGCTTGCAGTTACTTTCGCCCCAAGGACCGCAGGGATTTGTGCCCTTTAGAGGCAGTTTCTCCCCAGCTCGGAGGGGCTGTTTCCCTCCGTTCCCGGTTTTGCAGACACGCTGGGCAGGTTTTGCCTTTAGGGCTGGCTTTGCCCCAGGTCTGGGGTTACTTTTGCCTTCGGTGGCCATTTGCCACCAACGACCTTGATGGTGAGACCTTTATGGCTGTTTTTGCCCCAGTAGTAGCCTTTCTTGGTTCCTTGTGGCCACCTTTCCCCCACACGTGGGGTTGCTTTTCCCTTTAGGGGTGTTTTTGTCCCAAAAATTGGGATTCCTTTTGTTTCTTTTTCCAAGATTGGCAACAAATCTGGGGTTGTCTGTCCTTTGTGCGCAGTTTGTGTGAAATATGATGGTGGTTTTGCCCTTTATGACATTTTGAGTGCATTTTTGGGTTGTTTTTGTATTTTAGGGGCATTTTGTGTCTGGAAAAGGCGGGAGGAGCTGAGGCTGTGGGGGCTCGGGCGTGCGGCCCCGCAGAGGAGGGGGCTGCGCCTCCGGGGGGATTTTGTGCCTCCCTGTGTCACCGTGGGTGCTGCTGGTGGTGGTTGGATTGTTACTTACCACAGTGATGCAGGCGGTGACAAAAACTCCGTTGGGGCTCAGCTGCGCTCCCGGCAGCGGCTGCGCCCGGGGGGGCCTTTCCCGGGGGACCAGCCCCCGCTTGTGCCCTCTTCCCCTTCCTGCCCACCCCGGCACCACACCTGGCAGGAGGATTCCCCTTTTTTCCCCATTTTTGCTCTAAATCTCAGCATGGCTTGATCATTGCTCTGTATTTTACAGAAAACGGGAATATGTGTTTCCCTTTTTTTCTCAATGTTGCAGCAAACTTGGGCAGGGTTTGGGGCTTTGGCCAGGCTCGACCCAAAGCTGGCCCGGCTCTGGCTCCTGGGGCCGTTCTCACCCAAACACGGGGGTAGTTTTAACCCTTTTGGCCATTTTTGCCCCAACTCTGGCCACCCTTTTCCCTTGAGAGCTCTCGGCGTCCCACGGTCAGGAAGGGTTTGGCCCTTTCTGGCTCCTTTGGCCCCAAACCCGGGGGCGCTTTGCCCTTTCTGGCGGCTTTTCCCCGACACAGGGGCATTTCTCAGCCTTTCGTGGCCACTTTGGCCCCAAAGGGGGGCAAGTCTTGCCCTTTGGGGCTCATTTTGCCCTCAGGAGGAGCACTGCTCTGCCTTTCGTGGCCGTTTTGGCCCCAAACGGGGGCTCGGGTTTGCCCTTGACAGCTCTTGCAGCCGCAGCCGGTGCCAAGGGTTGGCTCTTCGCGGCCCTTTGGCCCCCGGATTTGGGGCGCTTTTGCCACTTCGGAGCAGGTTTGGGTGCCCTTTATTGCCCCTTTTCTCCCCAAAGAGGAGCTGCTTTTTGCTCTGGGGTCTGTTCCCGCAGCCCATGGGGGGGTGTTTTGCCCCTGAAGGACAGTTTGGCCCCAAGGTGGGCATTCTTTGTCCCTTTTGGGGGGTTTTTGCTGCCACTTTGTGTCTCTTTGCCCGTTTCTGGCCAGTTTAGCCCCAAGGAGGAGACGCTTTGGCCTTGAGGCACTTCCATGCAGGGAACGGGGGACGGTTTGTCCACTTGCCACACACATTTTTTGCCCTTTTCTGTGCAGTTTTGCCCCAATCCGGGCAATGCTGCGTGTATCGGCCATATCTGCAGGCCCCGTGGGGATGTTTTGCACTTGATCCCAGTTTGGCCCCACACCTGGGGGTGTTTTGCCTCTTGTGGGCGACTTTACCCCAGAGATGCCTCTGCTTTTCCTTGTGTAGAGGCATTTTTGTCCCCAAATATGAGGCTGTGTTTGGTTTTAGAGCCAGTTCTGCAACAAGTCTAGGGATGCTTTGGTTTCTCGGGCCACATTTATCCCCATTCTAGGGAATTTTTGCCCTGCATTCCCAGTTCTGCCCAACTCTAGGGATGCTTTTTCCCTCTGTGGTGATTTTTCCCTGAAATTTGGTGATATTATGCACTTTATGAGCAGTTTGGCAAAAAAATGGATATTTTTCTCGCTTTCAGGGGTGTTTTGGGGCTCTGGAGGGAGGAGCTGAGGCTGTGGGCGCTCGGGCGCGCGGCCCCGCAGAGGAGGGGGCTGCGCCGCCGGGGGGATTTTGTGCCTCCCTGTATCACCGTGGGTGCTACTTGTTATGGGTGTGGTGGCATTAAGCACAGTGATGCAGGCGGTGACAAAAACGCTGTTGGGGCTCAGCTGCGCTCCCGGCAGCGGCTGCGCCCGGGGGGGCCTTTCCCGGGGGACCAGCCCCCGCTTGTGCCCTCTTCCCCTTCCTGCCTGATTCTGCACCAAACCCACAACTGGTTTCCCTTTTTTAACCGCTTCCTCAACGATTAGCAGATGCTTTTTCTTAGTATGCCCATTTGTGCCCTAAATAACGCTCTGTTCTGGACCTTTTTCCTAATTTGCAGCAAACCTGAACATGTTTCTCCCCTTTAGGGCTGCTTTAGCTCATTATATGAGCATTATTTGACACTTATTGTCTATTTTGCCCCACAATTCGGATGCTATGGGCGCTTTTGGTCCTTCTGCCCCAAAGCTGTGGGTATTGGGCTCTTTATGACCAGTTTTGCCCCAAATGAGGGCATCCTTTGGGATCACATGCCCACGCTTTTTCATCGCCGTGTGCCTCTCTAGGGACAGTTTTGCCCCAAAAATGTGGCATATCTCTGCCTTTCGTGGCCTTTTTTGGCCCAAAGAAGTCGATGTGTTGCCATTTGTGGCTAATTTTGCCCTGAAGAGGAGCTCATTGTCCTCATTAAGGTGTGTTTTTCCCTTCAACGTAGGGCTGTGTTTGCCCTTTTCAGCTCTTGTGGGAGGAAATATCGGGGAGCTTTTGTGTTTTATGCCCATTTTTACCCAAGCTCTGAGGATACTTTTGCACCTGATGCCCAGTTCTGCGGGAATTCTGGGATGAACTGTTCTCCTTTGGGTGCACTTTGGGGCTCCAACGGAGGGACGGGCTCAGGCTGCCCCAAATCCGGGGGCTTTTCTCCAGTTCAGGGGCATTTTAGGGCTCTGGAGGGAGGAGCTGAGGCTGTGGGGGCTCGGGCGTGCGGCCCCGCAGAGGAGGGGGCTGCGCCGCCGGGGGGATTTTGTGCCTCCCTGTGTCACTGTGGGTGCTGGTGGTGGTTGGGGTGCTGTTGATAACCACAGTGGTGCAGGCGGTGACAAAAACGCTGTTGGGGCTCAGCTGCGCTCCCGGCAGCGGCTGCGCCCGGGGGGGCCTTTCCCGGGGGACCAGCCCCCGCTTGTGCCCTCTTCCCCTTCCTGCCCACCCCAACACCAAATCCAGGTGTGATTTCCATTTTTAGCCAGTTCCACACTAAATAGGAGGGGTTTTTTATTAATATGCCCAACAGTGCCCTAAATACAGCTATATTCCCTAATTGTTTAGTCTATTTTCTGAAACTCTGGACATGTGTTTCATTCCTAGCTCTGCCTTAATGCAGAATATTTCTATTTTTCCCCTTTCTTTCTGTTTTTGTGACAGTACTGGGACGCTTTGTACATTTCGGTCTTGTTTTCCCTTGAAAGCAGACGCTATTGGCCCCCTTGCGCTAATTCCCCCTCAACCGTGGGTGTGCCTTCAGCTCACACGGGTGTTAGAGCCTTTCCAAGAGATCTTGGCAAGTTTTGCCTTTCCTGCTCAATGTTGCCCCGCTCTGGGCATGATTTGCCCTCTCGGGCCAGCCCTGTGGGACACCAGGCCACGGGTTGCGAGGATACTCTTGCCCTGTGCCCCCACTTGTGCCCAGCTCGAGGGAGGCTTTTCCTCCTCTGGTGATTTTTTGAGCCCAAACATGGGCATGTTTTGCCCTTTATTCTCACCCAAATACGGGGCTGTTTTTAATTGTTTTGGCCATTTTTGCCCCAACTCTGGCCACCCTTTTCCCTTGAGAGCTCTCGGCGTCCCACGGTCAGGAAGGGTTTGGCCCTTTCTGGCTCCTTTGGCCCCAAACCCGGGGGCGCTTTGCCCTTTCTGGCGGCTTTTCCCTGACACAGGGGCATTTCTCAGCCCATAGAAAAAAGCATTTCTATGGACGCTTTTTCCTTTTATGGTGTTTTTTGCAGCCAGTCTTAAGATATTTTGCCCTTCATGTGCAGTGTTGCCACAAAACTCATGTTGTTTGCCTTAATCGCCCTTTTTTTACCCCAAATTAGTGGATGCTTTTGCCCGTGGATGGTTTTGCCCCAAACAGGGAGACGCTTGTTCAGGGACAGACACTTTGGCCCAAATTCTCCCCATGATTTCAACTTTTTACACCAGTTTGTACAAGTTTTCATCCAAAAAATGGAGATAGTTTTGAATTGGTGGCAAGATTTGAGAAATCTTGTGAGCATTTGGCTTTTCAGGTCACTGTTTTCTGGAACTCTAGGCAGGCTTTGCCCTTTCAGGACATTCTCGACCCAAAGCTGGGCCCGCTTTGCCTCTTGGAGTCAGGCTCGGCCCAAAGCTGGGCCCACCCTGGCTCTTGGCACCATTCCCCACCCAAAGCTGGCCGGGCTCTGCCTCCTGAGGCTCTTGTTGACCAAATACGGGGCTGTTACACCCTTTTGGCTGGTTTTTGCCACAACTCTGGCCACGCTTTTCCCGTTTCCCATTTAGGGCCACATTTGACCACAAAATACGAGGTTCTTGTTGGCGCTTGCAGTTACTTTCGCCCCAAGGACCGCAGGGATTTGTGCCCTTTAGAGGCAGTTTCTCCCCAGCTCGGAGGGGCTGTTTCCCTCCCTTCCCGGTTTTGCAGACACGCTGGGCAGGTTTTGCCTTTAGGGCTGGCTTTGCCCCAGGTCTGGGGTTACTTTTGCCTTCGGTGGCCATTTGCCACCAACGACCTTGATGGTGAGACCTTTATGGCTGTTTTTGCCCCAGTAGTAGCCTTTCTTGGTTCCTTGTGGCCACCTTTCCCCCACACGTGGGGTTGCTTTTCCCTTTAGGGGTGTTTTTGGCCCAAAAATGGGGATTCCTTTTGTTTCTTTTTCTGAGATTGGCAACAAATCTGGGGTTGTTTGTCCTTTGTGCGCAGTTTGTGTGAAATAGAAGGGTGGTTTTGCCCTTTCTGGCCAATTAAGGGCATTTATTGGGTTGTTTTTGTATTTTAGGGGCATTTTGTGTCTGGGAAGGCGGGAGGAGCTGAGGCTGTGGTCGCTCAGGCGCGCGGCCCCGCAGAGGAGGGGGCTGCGCCGCCGGGGGGATTTTGTGCCTCCCTGTGTCACCGTGGGTGCTGCTGGTGGTTGGTGGGGTGCTGCTGCTTAGCACAGTGGTGCAGGCGGTGACAAAAACTCCGTTCGGGCTCAGCTGCGCTCCCGGCAGCGGCTGCGCCCGGGGGGGCCTTTCCCGGGGGACCAGCCCCCGCTTGTGCCCTCTTCCCCTTCCTGCCCACCCCAACACCGCACCTGGGGGGAGGATTTCCATTCATGAACCTCTTTGTTAAAACCTGGCCATGCTTTTCCCCTATTGCCAGTTGTTTAGGAAATCTGGGGATGTTTTGCCCTCTCCTGTGAGTTTCGTCAAAAGCGGGGCACGACTCAGCTTTTAGGCTCAGCTTTGCCCAAAATCCAGCTGTGATTTTCCCTTTATGGCCATATTTGCAGCAACCCTTGGCTTGTTTAGTGCTTTACGTCCCTTTCCGTATTCGAGACAGTTTTGCAGCAAATCTCGAGCAGTTCATGAGCAGTTTTGCTCCATAACTCCTGATGGCTTTGCCTTTATTGGCCTTTTTTAGCCCCGACCATGGGGATGCTTTTGCCCGTGGGTGGTTTTGCCCCAAACAGGGAGACGCTTGTTCAGGGACAGACGCTTTGGCCCAAATTCTCGCCATGATTTCAACTTTTTACACCAGTTTGGACAAGTTTTGATCCAAAACACGGTGATAGTTTTGAATTGGTGGCAAGATTTGAGAAATCTTGTGAGCATTTGGCTTTTCAGGTCACTGTTTTCTGGAACTCTAGGCAGGCTTTGCCCTTTTGGGCCATTCTCAACCCAAAGCTGGGCCCGCTTTGCCTCTTGGAGTCAGGCTCGGCCCAAAGCTGGGCCCACCCTGGCTCTTGGCACCATTCCCCACCCAAAGCTGGCCGGGCTCTGCCTCTTGAGGCTCTTGTTTTGGCTCTTCTGGCGCGTTTTGCCCCACGTCAGGGGATATTTTGCCTTTCGTGGGCACCTTTGCCCCAGACATGCCCACGCCCTTTCTCTTTGGGGCAATTATTGCCCAAATATGGGGGTTCTTGTGTTTTTAGAGCCAGTTCTGCACCAAGCCTGGGGATGTTTTGTCTCTTGACGCCTTTTCTTGCCCCCAGCACGAGGATGCTGTTGCCCTGCAGCCCCAGTTATGCCCAGCTCTAGGGGTGATTCTTCCTTCTCTGGTCACTTTGAAATCAGATCTGGGGATGTTTTGTGTATTATTCCCCATTTTTGCCCTGAAACCAGGGGTTAATTTTTAATTTTCTGGGCATTTTGAGGCTTGAGAGGGAGGAGCTGAGGCTGTGGGGGCTCGGGCGTGCGGCCCCGCAGAGGAGGGGGCTGCACCGCCGGGGGGATTTTGTGCCTCCCTGTGTCACCGTGGGTGATGGTGGTAGTTGGGCTGGTGCTGTTGATAACCACGGTGGTGCAGGCGGTGACAAAAACGCTGTTGGGGCTCAGCTGCGCTCCCGGCAGCGGCTGCGCCCGGGGGGGCCTTTCCCGGGGGACCAGCCCCCGCTTGTGCCCTCTTCCCCTTCCTGCCCACCCCAACACCGCACCTGGGGGGAGGATTTCCATTCATGAACCTCTTTGTTAAAACCTGGCCATGCTTTTCCCCTATTGCCAGTTGTTTAGGAAATCTGGGGATGTTTTGCCCTCTCCTGTGAGTTTCGTCAAAAGAGGGGCACGACTCAGCTTTTAGGCTCAGCTTTGCCCAAAATCCAGCTGTGATTTTCCCTTTATGGCCATATTTGCAGCAACCCTTGGCTTGTTTAGTGCTTTACGTCCTTTTCCGTATTGGAGACAGTTTTGCAGCAAATCTCGAGCAGTTCATGAGCAGTTTTGCTCCATAACTCCTGATGGCTTTGCCTTTATTGGCCTTTTTTAGCCCCGACCATGGGGATGCTTTTGCCTGTGGGTGGTTTTGCCCCAAACAGGGAGATGCTTGTTCAGGGACAGACGCTTTGGCCCAAATTCTCCCCATGATTTCAACTTTTTACACCAGTTTGTACAAATTTTCATCCAAAAAATGGTGATAGTTTTGAATTGGTGGCAAGATTTGAGAAATCTTGTGAGCATTTGGCTTTTTGGTCAATGTTTTACCACAAATCTGGGCCAGGCTTTGCCTTTTCAGGACATTCTCGACCCAAAGCTGGGCCCGCTTTGCCCTGTAGGGCCACGGTTGCCCCAAAGCTGGGCCCGCTTTGCCTCTTGGAGTCAGGCTCGGCCCAAAGCTGGGCCCACCCTGGCTCTTGGCACCATTCCCCACCCAAAGCTGGCCGGGCTCTGCCTCTTGAGGCTCATGTTTTGGCTCTTCTGGCGCGTTTTGCCCCACGTCAGGGGATATTTTGCCTTTCGTGGGCACCTTTGCCCCAGACATGCCCACGCCCTTTCTCTTTGGGGCAATTATTGCCCAAATATGGGGGTTCTTGTGTTTTTAGAGCCAGTTCTGCACCAAGCCTGGGGATGTTTTGTCTCTTGACGCCTTTTCTTGCCCCCAGCACGAGGATGCTGTTGCCCTGCAGCCCCAGTTATGCCCAGCTCTAGGGGTGATTCTTCGTTCTCTGGTCACTTTGAAATCAGATCTGGGGATGTTTTGTGTTTTATCCCCATTTTTGCCCCGAAACCAGGGGTTAATTTTTAATTTTCTGGGCATTTTGAGGCTTGAGAGGGAGGAGCTGAGGCTGTGGGGGCTCGGGCGTGCGGCCCCGCAGAGGAGGGGGCTGCGCCGGGGGGATTTTGTGCCTCCCTGTGTCACCGTGGGTGCTGCTGGTGGTGGTGGTTGGATTGATACTTACCACAGTGGTGCAGGCGGTGACAAAAACGCTGTTGGGCTCAGCTGCACTCCCGGCAGCGGCTGCGCCCGGGGGGGGCCTTTCCCAGGGGACCAGCCCCCGCTTCTGCCCTCTTCCCCTTCCTGCCTGATTCTGCACCAAACCCACAACTGGTTTCCCTTTTTTAACCACTTCCTCAACGATCAGGAGATTGTTTTTCTTAGTATGCCCATTTTTGACCCAAACCTTTCTATGTTCTAGACCTTTTTCCTAAGTTGCAGCAAATGTGAACATGTTTCTCCCCTTTAGGGCTGCTTTAGCTCATTATATGAGCATTATTTGACACTTATGGTCTATTTTGCCCCACAATTCGGATGCTATGGGCGCTTTTGGTCCTTCTGCCCCAAAGCTGTGGATATTGGGCTCTTTATGACCAGTTTTGCCCCAAATGAGGGCATCCTTTGGGATCACATGCCCACGCTTTTTCATCGCCGTGTGCCTCTCTAGGGACAGTTTTGCCCCAAAAACGTGGCATATCTCTGCCTTTCGTGGCCTTTTTTGGCCCAAAGAAGTCGATGTGTTGTCGTTCGTGGCTAATTTTGCCCTGAGGAGGAGCTCATTGTCCTCATTAAGGTGTGTTTTTCCCTACAACGTAGGGCTGTGTTTGCCCTTTTCAGCTCTTGTGGGAGGAAATATCGGGGAGCTTTTGTGTTTTACGCCCATTTTTACCCAAGCTCTGAGGATACTTTTGCACCTGATGCCCAGTTCTGCGGGAATTCTGGGATGAACTGTTCTCCTTTGGGTGCACTTTGGGGCTCCAACGGAGGGACGGGCTCAGGCTGCCCCAAATCCGGGGGGTTTTCTCCGGTTCAGGGGCATTTTAGGGCTCTGGAGGGAGGAGCTGAGGCTGTGGGGGCTCGGGCGTGCGGCCCCGCAGAGGAGGGGGCTGCGCCGCTGGGGGGATTTTGTGCCTCCCTGTGTCACCGTGGGTGCTGCTATTATTCTTAGCGGTGGTTGGGGTAGTTACAATGTCTATGCTGATACCCACAGTGGTGCAGGCGGTGACAAAAACGCTGCTGGGGCTCAGCTGCGCTCCCGGCAGCGGCTGCGCCCGGGGGGGCCTTTCCCGGGGGACCAGCCCCCGCTTGTGCCCTCTTCCCCTTCCTGCCCACCCCGGCACCAGACCTGGGGATGCTTCTCCTTTTATCCCCATTTTTCCTCTAAATCTGGGCATGTTTTGATCATTATTGTGTATTTTACAGAAAACGGGAATATGTTTTTCCCTTTTTTTCTCAATGTTGCAGCAAACTCAGGCAGGGTTTGGGGCTTTGTCCAGGCTCGACCCAAAGCTGGCCCGGCTCTGGCTCCTGGGGCCGTTCTCACCCAAACACGGGGGTAGTTTTAACCCTTTTGGCCATTTTTGCCCCAACTCTGGCCACCCTTTTCCCTTGAGAGCTCTCGGCGTCCCACGGTCAGGAAGGGTTTGGCCCTTTCTGGCTCCTTTGGCCCCAAACCTGGGGGTGCTTTGCCCTTTCTGGCGGCTTTTCCCTGACACAGGGGCATTTCTCAGCCCATAGAAAAAAGCATTTCTATGGATGTTTTTTCCTTTTATGGTGTTTTTTGCAGCCAGTCTTAAGATATTTTGCCCTTCATGTGCAGTGTTGCCACAAAACTCATGTTGTTTGCCTTAATCGCCCTTTTTTTACCCCAAATTAGTGGATGCTTTTGCCTGTGGGTGGTTTTGCCCCAAACAGGGAGACGCTTGTTCAGGGACAGACACTTTGGCCCAAATTCTCCCCGTGATTTCAACTTTTTACACCAGTTTGTACAAATTTTCATCCAAAAAATGGTGATAGTTTTGAATTGGTGGCAAGATTTGAGAAATCTTGTGATCCTTTGTCTTTTCAGGTCACTGTTTTCTGGAACTCTAGGCAGGCTTTGCCCTTTCGGGACATTCTCGACCCAAAGCTGGGCCCGCTTTGCCTCTTGGAGTCAGGCTCGGCCCAAAGCTGGGCCCACCCTGGCTCTTGGCACCATTCCCCACCCAAAGCTGGCCGGGCTCTGCCTCCTGAGGCTCTTGTTGACCAAATACGGGGCTGTTACACCCTTTTGGCTGGTTTTTGCCACAACTCTGGCCACGCTTTTCCCGTTTCCCATTTAGGGCCACATTTGACCACAAAATACGAGGTTCTTGTTGGCGCTTGCAGTTACTTTCGCCCCAAGGACCGCAGGGATTTGTGCCCTTTAGAGGCAGTTTCTCCCCAGCTCGGAGGGGCTTTTTCCCTCCGTTCCCGGTTTTGCAGACACGCTGGGCAGGTTTTGCCTTTAGGGCTGGCTTTGCCCCAGGTCTGGGGTTACTTTTGCCTTCGGTGGCCATTTGCCACCAACGACCTTGATGGTGAGACCTTTATGGCTGTTTTTGCCCCAATAGTAGCCTTTCTTGGTTCCTTGTGGCCACCTTTCCCCCACACGTGGGGTTGCTTTTCCCTTTAGGGGTGTTTTTGGCCCCAAAATGGGGATGCTTTCTTTGCTTTTTCCGAGATTGGCAACAAATCTGGGATTGTTTGTCCTTTGTGTGCGGTTTGTGTGAAATACGAGGGTGGTTTTGCCCTTTCTGGCCAATTAAGGGCATTTATTGGGTTGTTTTTGTATTTTAGAGGTATTTTGTGTCTGGAAAAGGCGGGAGGAGCTGAGGCTGTGGGGGCTCGGGCATGCGGCCCCGCAGAGGAGGGGGCTGCGCCGCCGGGGGGATTTTGTGCCTCCCTGTGTCACCGTGGGTGCTGCTGCTAGTTGGGCTTACCCTAATCCATACCACGGTGGTGCAGGCGGTGACAAAAACTCCGTTGGGGCTCAGCTGCGCTCCCGGCAGTGGCTGCGCCCGGGGGGGCCTTTCCCGGGGGACCAGCCCCCGCTTGTGCCCTCTTCCCCTTCCTGCCCGATTCTGCACCAAACCCACAACTGCTTTCCCTTTTTTAACCACTTCCTCAACAATTAGGAGATTGTTTTTCTTAGTATGCCCATTTTTGACCTAAACCTTTCTATGTTCTAGACCTTTTTCCTAAGTTGCACCAAACCTGAACATGTTTCTCCCCTTTAGGGCTGCTTTAGCTCATTATATGAGCATTATTTGACACTTATTGTCTATTTTGCCCCACAATTCGGATGCTATGGGCGCTTTTGGTCCTTCTGCCCCAAAGCTGTGGATATTGGGCTCTTTATGACCAGTTTTGCCCCAAACATGGCCATTTTTTAGCCTCACATTGCCATTTTTTTTCTTGTCCATGTCTCTCTAGGGACAGTTTTGCCCCAAAAACGTGGCATATCTCTGCCTTTCGTGGCCTTTTTTGGCCCAAAGAAGTCGATGTGTTGTCGTTCGTGGCTAATTTTGCCCTGAGGAGGAGCTCATTGTCCTCATTAAGGTGTGTTTTTCCCTACAACGTAGGGCTGTGTTTGCCCTTTTCAGCTCTTGTGGGAGGAAATATCGGGGAGCTTTTGTGTTTTACGCCCATTTTTACCCAAGCTCTGAGGATACTTTTGCACCTGATGCCCAGTTCTGCGGGAATTCTGGGATGAACTGTTCTCCTTTGGGTGCACTTTGGGGCTCCAACGGAGGGACGGGCTCAGGCTGCCCCAAATCCGGGGGGTTTTCTCCGGTTCAGGGGCATTTTAGGGCTCTGGAGGGAGGAGCTGAGGCTGTGGGGGCTCGGGCGTGCGGCCCCGCAGAGGAGGGGGCTGCGCCGCCGGGGGGATTTTGTGCCTCCCTGTATCACCGTGGGAGCTGCTGGTACTGGTTGTTGTGCTCCTGATACTGATACCCACAGTGGTGCAGGCGGTGACAAAAACGCTGTTGGGGCTCAGCTGCGCTCCCGGCAGTGGCTGCGCCCGGGGGGGCCTTTCCCGGGGGACCAGCCCCCGCTTGTGCCCTCTTCCCCTTCCTGCCCCCCCGGCACCACAGCTGCGGCCGCTTCTCCTTTTATCCCCATTTTTACCCTGTATCTGGACGTGTTTTTCTCTTTATTGTCAATTTTCCACAAAATGTGAGGGGTTTTTGCCTCAAGTTTATCAATTTTTCCCCAAAATTGAGGTTCCTTTCCTTTTAGGACCAGTTTTTGCTCCAAATCTGGGCATCATTTTGCTTTTCTGTCCTGTTTCAACCCAAACCTGGGATGCTTTTGCTCTTTTTTGCCCTTTTTATCGTAAATCTAGGTTTGCTTTTGTCCTTTATGACTTATTTTGCTCAAAATCTGGGTCTTTTTGTCCCCTTTTTTCTTTTACTACCTTTTTTTTTACCTAAACCTGTCAATATTTTGCTCTTTATGGGCATTTCTGTGCCAAGTGTTGGGAGTTTTTCTATTTCTTGCTAATTTTGCCCCAAATTTGGACATACTTTGGGCTTTTATGCCTAATCTTACCCCAAATCCAGGGATCTTTTGCTTCTTTGAGCCGTTTTTATCCCAAATATTGGCATATTTTTGGTTTTCATAGTCATTTTCCCTTAGGTATGGGAATAATTTTGCTGTTTATGTCGGTTTTTAAACAAAAATGATGATTTTTTTTTTCCCCTTTATGTTAATATTTGTAGGAAATATGGGGATGCTTTTACCCTTTATGGCCAGTTTTGCCCCAAATTTTAAGATGCTTTTGACTTTTATGGCTTTTTTTCCCCCCAGATATTGGTATTTCCCAGCCTTATATGGGCATTGTTCCCAAATACAGTTTTTTCCTCTTTATCACCCATTTTTTCTCCAAATATTTGCATGGTTATGACTCTTTTAGCTCATTTTGCCCCAGATATTCAGATGGTTCTGCCTTTTTTGTCCTTTCCCACCAAATATGGGTTATTCCCTGCCTTATATGGGCATTGTTCCCAAATATGGACATTTTTCCTCTTTATCGCTATTTTTGCCCCAAATATTGGGATTCTTTTGCCTCTTTTGACTCATTTTTCCTCAAATTTTCAGATGCTTTTGCCTTTTATGGCATTTTCCCCCCAAATGCAGGCATTTCCCTGCCTTATATGGGCATTGTTCCCAAATATGGACGTTTTTCCTCTTTATCGCTATTTTTGCCCAAACTATTGGGAATATTTTGCCTTTTTTACTCATTTTCCCCAAAATTTTTGGACGCTTTTGCCTTTTACATCATTTTCCCATCAAAATACAGGTATTTCCCTGCCTTATATGGGCATTGTTCCCAAATATGGGGATTTTTTTCCTGTTTATCGCCGTTTCCCCCCCCCCATAAAGCGACGCTTTTTCATATTGTGGCTTCTTTTTCCCTTTTCTCTCCATTTTTAGCCCATTTTTTAAGACGACCTCCACATTTCTGTTGCACCCGCCAGCGCGACGAGGAGTAGGAAAAACACCCCCGTTTTAATCCCCGGGGACGGACCCAAAAAGGGCCAAAAAACGAGGGGGGAAAAAATCACGGTTTTTTAAAGTTTTTCAGAGGTTTAAGAAAAGCAAAAAATGGTAAAAAACGGGTTTTAGCCCCCAGAAGTGAGCGGGGGGAGGGGTTTTTGCACGGCGGGGCCGCGGCGCCGCCTCACCGTGGCAATGTTGGTGGTATTGATGCGTGGGGCAGCGGAACCGTCGTCACCGTCTCCTCCGGTAAGTCCTCGTCGCCACCGTCTCGCCATCACCGATTTTGGCCCTTTTGTCCCCAAAATTTTGGCCTGGGGGGGGGCTCGAGGGCGGGAAAACCCCCCTTTCGGGGGCCGAAAATGGGGCCAAAGGGGTGTCCGTGGGTCAAAATGTCGGTTTTAGGGCCTTTTAAGGGGGAAATGTCAGTTTGGAGGCGATTTGAAGTCAAAAATGTCAATTTTTAGGGGGCGAGGGTTTTGGCCGGCGACAATTTGAGGGCCAAAAATGGGTGAAAAAGTCGATTTTCAGGTCTTTTTGTGGGGGGGGGATCACCCCGAGGTGACTGGATGGCAAAATTGGGCAAAAAAAGTCGATTTTAGGGTCTTTTTTTAGTGGAAAAAAGTGATTTGTAGGTGATTTAACGGCAGATTTGGCCAAAAATGTCCATTTTAAGGTCATCTTTTATGGGCAAAAAATTATCCATCAGTGATTTAATGGCGTTTTGGGCAAAACCCCCTTGATTTTAGGGTCTTTTTACCAGGTAAAATTAATTTGGAGGCGATGCGACGGCAGATTTAGGTCAAAAAACTGTCAGTTTTAGGGTCTTTTGGGAAAAATGAATCTGGGCGTGATTTTGGTGGTCAAAAATAGGTGAAGGTCAATTTTTGAGGAGATTTGGGGGTAAAAAAAAGCCCATTTGGAGGTGATTCTGTGGTGAAAAATAGGTCAAAAAGTCAATTTTAGGGACTTCTTTTGTGGAAAGAATAATTTGGGGGCAATTGGCTGGCAAAAATGGGCCAAAAGCCCCCAGTTTTTAATATTTAATTGAGGTGGTTTTGGGTAGAGTAGAAATAATGATTTTTTTCTCCCCGAATATAAAATATTAAATAGAAAAATTAATATATATATTTTCTGGGGGAGAAATCGCTTCGTTTGGGCGAGATGGGGAGAAAAAACGACTTTTTGGGTCAAAACAAGCTGCAAAAATTGTTTGGTGGAGAAAAGCAGGGAGGAATTTGAGCTGGTTTTTAGTGTTTTTTTGTGGATTTTTAAGTGGTTGTTGGAGCTTCTTTATAAATATATTTAAAATTTGAAATATCAAGATGTTTAGACAGAAAACATATGAAGATATAAAATATAGAAATATTTTATATGTAGATAGTTATAAAATATAAAAATATTAAAAATATCCATATATTTTATATTTATAAAATAGTAAATATTAAATATATTAATATATTTTATATTTATAAAATATGAAATATAAAATATATGAATATATTCTATATTTATATTTATAATATATAAATATTTTAGATATAAAATCGAAAATATTTAAAATAAGTTAGGGATAAAATAGAAAATATTATAAAATATTAGATATTTATTTTTAAATATAAAATATTTATTTTAAAATAGAAAATATTTATTTTAAAATAGAAAATATTTATTATAAAATAGAAAATGTTCATTTTAGAATAGAAATAATTATTCTAAAATAGAAAATGGTCATTTTAGGTCATTTTGCCCTTTTTTTGAGATTTTTTTTGGTGGGGTTGAGTGAAATTTGCTGGTTGAAGTCCCCAAATTTCAATTTCTCTGAATCTTCTTGTTTTTGCCTCTTTTATCACAGGTTGTTTTTTTTTTAAGAAATGTGGTATTTTGGGGGCTCTTGGGAGAATTCGGGGGGGGTTAGCCTTGACTTTTTTAAAAAAAAATCTTAATTTTTATAATTTTTATGTTTTTTTTTAAGAGAAGCCGATCCCAAACCCCATTTTTCTGTAGAAAAAGATTTAATTTGATTTTTGGTGTTCGGGTTTTTTTTTTTCAGAGGAGTTTGGCTTTAAAACCCCCCAAATTCAGATTCAAATCCTTTAATGGGAGATCGATGGTTTTAATTCCTTCATTTATAGGAAATTTAGTGATTCCGATAAAAACCCTGATTATTTCCCTCCCAATTTGGCTATTTTATGATTTCTAATCAATTAAAAGATGATTAAATTGTAAGCGGGGCCTTTGAAAAATGGGGTTTTTACCCTTTTTGTCCCATTCTTGTGAATTAAATGGACATTCCCCCCCCGCTTTACCAAAACCGGCACAAAATCCCCCCATTCACCTCATTTCTAATTCCTTGATTCCCAATTAATGTCTATTTCCATGAATTAGCGATAATTAGGGTTCCTGGTCGCTCTTAGCCTTGGACGGGGCTGTTTTGGGTCAAAAAAATGGGGTTTGGGGGAGTTGAGGGGAAAAGAGCGACGCACCAGGGTCAAAGATGACGCAGCCGTTCGGCGGGTTCGGCTTTGAGGCCAAATTAACCCAAAAACCTGATTTTTTTCCCCCCTTGTGCTAAAAAAACCCAAAATCTCGGCCCCTTTTTCGGCAAGAATACCTTTTTTTAAGGGTTTTTGAGGCAAAACGTGGCGATTTCTGGGGCAGCGTGTGGGGCGTCCTGGTATTGTTTTGCTATTTTATGTATTTTTAGTAAAGAGAAAAATATTAAGTAAGAGAAAAACAAATCTGGAAATAGAGAATATAAAATTAAGTAGATCAATATGTAATATTTAATTTCTAGAATATAAAATAGATAATATAAAATTTATATAAAGGTTATCTATGATAGGAAATTTATATAAATTTCATATTAGATTTCATCTTTATATAAAATTTTATATAATAGAAAATTTATATGACCATTAGATCTAATATGAAATTTATACAAAATTATATAAAATAGAAAATTTAAATAGAAATTATAAATATATGAAATTTATAGAAATTATATATAATAGAAGATTTACATAGAAATTCTAAATAATATGAAATTTATATAAAATATGTATAATAGATTTATATTAAAATTTTAAATAATATGAAATTTATAAAAAATAATAGAATATTTATATAGAAATTCTAAATAATATGAAATTTATATCAATTACATATAATACGAAAATTGTATAGAAATTATATATAATATGAAATTTATATTAAAATTCATGTTATATATAATTGTAAATAAAATCTATATATAATATATAAAACATATATAAATCTTATATATAATAATATATATAATATAAAATATATAATAATATATAAGTTTATACATTAAATAGATATAAGATTTATATATAAAATTTATATAAAAGTTATATTTAAACATCTTAATATTAATTTTATGTTTTATACATAATATAAAATTAATATATAAACATTTTCTAAAAAATATAGATACAATATAAAAGTTATATATAAATTTAATAGATATAATTTAAATCATATATAAAATCAAGTCTATCATATTAAATATAAAATTAAATATATAAAAAATAGTAAATATAGAAGTATATTGAAAATAAATATATAAATGGCATTTAAAATTCAAAATATAAATAATAATATAGAAAATAAACGTATTAAAAAATAGAGTATGAAAATGTCACGGCAGAGAGCGAAGGGATAAAACTGGTAGTAAAATCCATCGAAATAAAATAGGAAAATAGGGAAAAAAAGTCGCTATTTGACATTCAGGGCGCCACGTCCCAGCGAGGCCCCAAAAACGCAACTTTTTCACCCAGGGCTGTGCTGGGCCCTCACAAAAATCCCCTTTTTCTGGCCCTTTTGTGGCCTTCGGAGCCAGGGCAAAAAAACCTCAAGAAATTAAATTAAATTAAATTAAATTAAATTAAATTAAATTAAATTAAATTTTCTGTCGGGGGCCCAAAATGGCGGCTTTTGGGGCCGCAGGTGGCGGCTGCGCTTCGGGGGTTTTTCAACCCAGAGTTGCCCAAAATAGCCTGGTTTTGGTTTCGAAAACAGCAAGAAATGAGAAGTGGGTTTTTCCCAATTCCTCTTTTTTTTGGAGTGGGTTGTTTTTTTGCATGAAACCCCCCCCCAAAAAAATCAATAAATACTAAAAGGCACCCGAGCGAATCCGGCCTGAGAAACAGCACCTGTTTTTTGGGTCAAAATAACCCTTTTTTTAGTGGCGGGAAAGGGGGGCGGGGAGGGGTTTGGGCTGAATTCAGGCAGTTTGGGGCAAAACTCGAGTCATCGCGAGGGGAAATTTTTGGCGTAACGTCGATAAAAAACACGGCTTTTTTAAAAATCGCGTGTTTTAAGGGCGATTTAACGTGGTTTTTCGCTAATCGACGACATTTTAGTGGCGGCACAAAAGGGGATCGATGCGGCGGAATTTCTGTTTTGGGGGGTCTCGGCTGCAGCATTTGTCAGGGTTTATGCGAAATTTATTAGGTGTTATGGGGAAATTATGCGAAATTCATAGGTATTATGTGAAATTAATTAGGTATTGTGGGAAATTAATAGATATTATCTACAATTAATAGATATTATCTGAAAATTATTAGATATTAGCTGAAATTTATTAGGAATTATACGAAATCTATTAGCTATTATCTGAAATTTATTAGATATTACATGAAATTTATTAGATACGAAGGAAAAAATAATGTATTAGGAATAATTAACGGATATTATATGACATTTATTAGATAATATACGAAATTTATTAGATATAATATGAAATTTATTAGATGTATGAAATTTATTAGATATTATATGAAATTTATTAATATTATACGAAATTTATTATCTATTGTACGAAATTTATTAGTTATATGAAATTTATTAGATATTGCATAAAATTTATTAGATATTATACAAAATTTATTAGATATTGTACGAAATTTATTAGATATTATACGAAATTTATTATATTTGTATGACATTTATTAGTTATATGAAATTTATTAGATATACGAAATTTATTAGATATTGTACGAAATTTATTAGATATACAAAATTTATTAGATATTAAATGAAATTCACTAGATAGTCAAAATATATGATTTTCTACGAGAATTAATAGCTATTATGTGACATTTATTAGATGCTATATGAAATTTATGAGCTATTATACGAAATTTATTCATTATCATCGGAAATCTATTAGTTATACGAAAGTTATTAGTTGTTTTGCGAATTTTATTAGCTATTAGAAGAAATTTGTGCCATATTCTAAAAATTTTATTAGACATTATGCAGAATTTATTAGGTATTGAGGAGAATTAATACGTTAGGAATAATTAATGGATATTAGCCGATTATTAGAGGTGATTATTAGGTTTATCGCTGATAATAAATCGCATTATTAATAGATTAATCCAGATAATCGAGATATTATATTAATATTGACTTATTAATATATCTAAATATCGATAGGACGTATAATAGGGGAGTATATTGATATCTATAGCTATTAAACCATCAATAGCCATCTATATTAATAACTAGCTATTGATCGTTAATAATTAATCGTTAATAATTGATTGTTAATGATTGATCGTTAATAATCGAGCGCTAATAATCGTTAATAACCGATGGTTAATACTCTATTGTTAATAATCGACCGTTACACTCGATTGTTATAATTGATCGTTAACAATTTATCATTATTAATAGAGTGTTAATAACAGATCCTTAATAATTGATCGTTATAACTGATCGTTAATAATGTATCATTATAAGTGGTCGTTATAATTGATCGTTATGATCGGTCGTTATAATAGACCATTAATAATCGATCATTAATAATCAATCCTTAATATCTCAGCCTTAATAATCGAACCTTAATATTCAATCCTTATTAATCGACTGTTAATGATTGACCGTTATAATTGATCGTTAATAATAATCAATCCTTAACGATTGATCGTAATTATTACTCATTAACAATATATCGTTATAATCGATCATTAATAATCGATTGTTAAGCACACCTCGTTAATAGCCGATAGTTAATAATCTATCAATACCTAGAGCTCTATTGGTCCAGACCCTTATTAACGTAATTCGAATTAATTAATCCCCAATTATCGGGGTTAATCAGCCGCACCCTGGCCCCACCCCCACCTATTAAGGCCTAATTCAGACCGTTTTAGGCCGGACCAATCACTAAGCCCGGCTCAGGGGGCTTTTCCTGGGCTTTGGGGCAAAAACTAGCGAGGGATTAATGAGGTTTTGGGGAAATTTGGGGTTAATGAGGGGTTAATTAATGAGGGGAGGCATTAATTGGGAGCTTTAATTGCCTCTGGGAGGTCCCAAACTGGTTATACTGGGGCAGCTGGGGGTGCCGGTACTGGTACCGGCCCGTACTGGTCCCGTACTGGTTATACTGGGGCAGCTGGGGGTGCCGGTACCGGTACCGGCCCATAATGGTTATACTGGTGCAGCTGGGGGTGCCAGTACTGGTACCGGCCCGTACTGGTCCCGTCCTGGTTATACTGGGGCACTGGGGGTGCCGGTACCGGTACCGGCCCGTCCTGGTTATACTGGGGCAGCTAGGGGTGCCAGTACCAGTACTGGCCCGTACTGGTCCCGTACTGGTTATACTGGGGCAGCTGGGGGTGCCGGTACCGGTACCAGCCAGTACTGGTCCCGTACTGGTTATACTGGGACAGCTGGGGGTGCCAGTACCGTTACCAGCCAGTACTGGTCCCGTACTGGTTATACTGGGGCAGCTGGGGCTGCTGGTACCAGTACCGGCCCGTACTGGTCCCGTACTGGTTATACTGGGGCAGCTGGGGGTGCCGGTACCAGTACTGGCCCGTACTGGTCCCGTACTGGTTATACTGGGGCAGCTGGGGGATGCCGGTACCGGTACCGGCCCGTACTGGTCCCGTCCTGGTTATACTGGGGCAGCTGGGGGTGCCGGTAGCGGTACCGGCCCGTACTGGTCCTGTACTGGTTATACTGGGACACTGGGGGTGCCGGTACCGGTACCGGCCCGTACTGGTCCCGTACTGGTTATACTGGGGCAGCTGGGGCTGCTGGTACCAGTACCGGCCCGTACTGGTCCCGTACTGATTATACTGGGGCAGCTGGGGATGCCAGTACCGGTACCGGCCCGTACTGGTCACATACTGGTTACACTGGGGCAGCTGGGGATGCCAGTACCGGTACCGGCCAGTACTGGTCCTGTACTGGTTATACTGGGGCAGCTGGGGGTGCCAGTACTGGTACCGGCCCATACTGGTCCCGTACTGGTTATACTGGGGCAGCTGGGGCTGCTGGTACCAGTACCAGCCCGTACTGGTCCCGTACTGGTTATACTGGGGCAGCTGGGGGTGCCAGTACCAGCCCGTACTGGTCCTGTCCTGGTTATACTGGGGCAGCTGGGGATGCCAGTACTGGTACCGGCCCGTACTGGTCCCGTACTGGTTATACTGGGGCAGCTGGGGCTGCTGGTACCAGTACCAGCCCGTACTGGTCCCGTACTGGTTATACTGGGGCAGCTGGGGGGTACTGGTACCGGCCTGTACTGGTTATACTGGGGCAGCTGGGGGTGCCGGTACCCGTACCGGCCAGTACTGGTTATACTGGGGCAGCTGGGGGTGCCGGTACCGGCCCGTACTGGTCCCGTACTGGTTATACGGGGGCAGCTGGGGGTGCCAGTACCGGTACCGACCCATACTGGTTATACTGGGGCAGCTGGGGGTGCCGGTAGCGGTACCGGCCCGTACTGGTCCCGTACTGGTTATACTGGAGCAGCTGGGGGTGCCGGTACCGGTACCGGCCCGTACTGGTTATACTGGGGCAGCTGGGGATGCCGGTAGCGGTACCGGCCTGTACTGGTCCCGTACTGGTTATACTGGAGCAGCTGGGGGTGCCGGTACCGGTACCGGCCCGTACTGGTTATACTGGGGCAGCTGGGGGTGCCGGTACCGGTACGGGCCAGTACTGGTCCCGTCCTGGTTATACTGGGGCAGCTGGGGGTGCCGGTACCGGCCCGTACTGGTCCCGTCCTGGTTATACTGGGGCAGCTGGGGTTGCCGGTACCAGTACTGGCCCGTACTGGTCCCGTACTGGTTATACTGGGGCAGCTGGGGGTGCCAGTACCGGCCCGTACTGGTCCCGTCCTGGTTATACTGGGGCAGCTGGGGCTGCTGGTACCAGTACCGGCCCGTACTGGTCCTGTACTGGTTATACTGGGGCAGCTGGGGGTGCCGGTACCGGTACTGGCCCGTACTGGTCCCGTACTGGTTATACTGGGGCAGCTGGGGGGTACCGGTACCGGTACCGGCCCGTACTGGTCCCGTACTGGTTATACTGGGGCAGCTGGGGATGCCAGTACTGGTACCAGCCCGTACTGGTCCTGTACTGGTTATACTGGGGCAGCTGGGGATGCCAGTACCGGTACCAGCCAGTACTGGTCCCGTACTGGTTATACTGGGGCAGCTGGGGGTGCCGGTACCAGTACTGGCCCGTACTGGTCCTGTACTGGTTATACTGGGGCAGCTGGGGTTGCCAGTACCGTTACCAGCCCGTACTGGTTATACTGGGGCAGCTGGGGGTGCCAGTACCGGTACCAGCCCATACTGGTCCCGTACTGGTTATACGGGGGCAGCTGGGGGTGCCGGTACTGGTACCGGCCCGTACTGGTTATACTGGGGCAGCTGGGGCTGCTGGTACCGGCCCGTACTGGTCCCGTACTGGTTATACTGGGGCAGCTGGGGGTGCCAGTACCGGTACCAGCCCATACTGGTCCCGTACTGGTTATACTGGGGCAGCTGGGGGTGCCAGTACTGGTCCCGGCCCGTACTGGTTATACTGGGGCAGCTGGGGGTGCTGGTACCAGTACTGGCCCATACTGGTCCCGTACTGGTTATACTGGGGCAGCTGGGGGTGCCGGTACCGGTACCAGCCCATACTGGTCCCATCCTGGTTATACTGGGGCAGCTGGGGGTGCCGGTAGCGGTACTGGCCCGTACTGGTCCCGTACTGGTTATACTGGGGCAGCTGGGGGTGCCGGTACCGGTACCAGCCCATACTGGTCCCATCCTGGTTATACTGGGGCAGCTGGGGGTGCCGGTACTGGTACCGGCCCGTACTGGTTCCATACTGGTTATACTGGGGCAGCTGGGGGTGCCGGTAGCGGTACTGGCCCGTACTGGTCCCGTACTGGTTATACTGGGGCAGCTGGGGGTGCCGGTAGCGGTACTGGCCCATACTGGTCCCGTACTGGTTATACTGGTCCTTCAAAAAAGGCTGTGGGGCATCAAAATGGGGGTGTTTTGCCTCATAATTGGGGAGTTTTGTGCCAAAATGGGGACGTTTTGCACCGAAATGGTGTATTAGGCTCATGCACAGCTGGAATTTGCACCAAAACTGGGGGTTTTGCCCCAAATGGGGTGTTTGTGCCGGAATTGGGGGGTTTCACACCAAAACGGGGGGGGGGTTGCACCAAAATGGTGAGTTTTGCTATTGCACAGCTGGAAGTTGCACCAAAACTGGGGGGGTTTGCGCCAAAATAGTGGGTTTTGCACCGAAACGGTGGGTTTTGCACGTGCACAGCTGGATTTTGCACAAAAATGATGGGGTTTTGCATCAAAACGGTGGGTTTTCTACATGCACAGCTGGATTTTGGACCAAAATGACGGGTTTAGCACTGAAACAGCAGGTTTGGCTCGTGCACATGTGGGTTTTGCACCGAAACGGCGGGTTTTCCACATGCACAGCTGGATTTTGCACCAAAATGATGGATTTTGCACTGAAACAGCAGGTTTTGCAAATGCACATCTGGGTTTTGCACCAAAATGGTGGGGTTTGCACCTTCACTGCTGGATTTTGCACATTCACTGCTGGATTTTGGACCAAAACGGTGGGTTTTGCACATGCACGTGTGGGTTTTGTGCACTGAAACAGCGGGTTTTCCACATGCACAGCTGGATTTTGCACATGCACAGCTGGATTTTGCAGCAAAATGATGGGTTTTGCACCTGAAACAGCAGGTTTTGCTCGTGCACATGTGGGTTTTGCACTGAAACGGCGGGTTTTCCACATGCACAGCTGGATTTTGCACATGCACAGCTGGGTTTTGCACATGCACCGCTGGATTTTGCAGCAAAATGATGGGTTTTGCACCTGAAACAGCAGGTTTTGCTCGTGCACATGTGGGTTTTGCACTGAAACGGCGGGTTTTCCACATGCACAGCTGGATTTTGCACATGCACAGCTGGGTTTTGCACATGCACCGCTGGATTTTGCAGCAAAATGATGGGTTTTGCACCGAAACAGCAGGTTTTGCTCGTGCACATGTGGGTTTTGCACTGAAACGGCGGGTTTTCCACATGCACAGGCACATTTTGCACATGCACTGCTGGGTTTTGCACATGCACCGCTGGATTTTGCAGCAAAATGATGGGTTTTGCACCTGAAACAGCAGGTTTTGCTCGTGCACATGTGGGTTTTGCACTGAAACGGCGGGTTTTCCACATGCACAGCTGGATTTTGCACATGCACCGCTGGGTTTTGCAGCAAAATGATGGGTTTTGCACCTGAAACAGCAGGTTTTGCTCGTGCACATGTGGGTTTTGCACTGAAACGGCGGGTTTTCCACATGCACAGCTGGATTTTCCACATGCACAGACGCATTTTCCACATGCACAGATGCATTTTGCACATGCACAGATGCATTTTGCACATGCACCGCTGGGTTTTGCACCGAAACAGCTGGGTTTTGCTCGTGCACATGTGGTTCTTTGTTTCCCCCGCCTGCACGGGCGCCCCTTGCACCAACCGGGCGCCTCCCGCCCCCAAACGCGGGCGCTCCGCACGCCCCCCCGCGGGGTTCCCCCTCCCCCCTAACGCCTCTTCTCTCCCCCCTCCCCCCTCCCCAGCGTCCCCCCGCCCCCCCAGCCTCTTCCCGCTGGTTTCCTGCGCCCCGCCCGGCACGCAGGAGATCTACGCCGTGGGTTGCGTGGCCGTGGGTTTCCTCCCCGACGCCCTCGCCTTCAGCTGGAACTCCTCGAGCAAGAGCAGCGTCACGCAGGGCGTGGCCGCCTTCCCGTCCGCCGCGGCCGCCGGCCTCCACACGGCCGCCAGCAGCCTCGTGCTGCCCCTGTCGGAGGGGAAGAGCCAGCAGCCCTTCTACTGCCGGGCCGCCCACCCCCAGGGCACGCGCGCCGTCGAGGTGGCCAACCACGGTGAGTGCGGCCTCCGCCCGCGGCCTCCGCGCTGCTGCACCCTCCTGCCGCACCCTTTGTGTCGCACCCTGGTGTTGCACCCTTTGTGTTGCACCCTTGTGTTGCACCCTGGTGCTGCTGCACCCTCGTGTTGCACCCTTTGTGTTGCACCTTTGTGTTGCATCCTCCTGTTGCATCCTCGTGTTGCACCCTCCTGTCGCACCCTCCTGTCGCACCCTTTGTGTCGCACCCTGGTGTTGCACCTTTGTGTTGCACCCTCGTGTTGCATCCTTGTGTTGCACCTTTGTGTTGCACCCTCCTGTCGCACCCTGGTGTTGCACCTTTGTGTTGCACCTTTGTGTTGCATCCTCCTGTCGCACCCTTTGTGTCGCACCCTGGTGTTGCACCCTCGTGTTGCACCTTTGTGTTGCATCCTCCTGTCGCACCCTGGTGTTGCACCCTTTGTGTTGCACCCTCGTGTTGCACCCTCCTGTCGCACCCTTTGTGTCGCACCCTGGTGTTGCACCCTCGTGTTGCACCTTTGTGTTGCATCCTTGTGTTGCACCCTTTGTGTTGCACGCTTGTGTTGCACCCTTTGTGTTGCATCCTCGTGTTGCACCTTTGTGTTGCACCCTTTGTGTTGCACCCTTTGTGTTGCATCCTTGTGTTGCACCTTTGTGTTGCATCCTTTGTGTTGCACCATTTGTGTTGCACCCTGGTGCTGCTGCACCCCGGGGTTGCACCCTTGTGTTGCACCCTCCTGTTGCACCTTTTTGTTGCATCCTCGTGTTGCATCCTCCTGTTGCACCCTCGTGTTGCACCCTCGTGTTGCACCCTCGTGTTGCACCCTTTGTGTTGCATCCTTGTGTTGCACCCTCGTGTTGCACCCTCGTGTTGCACCCTCGTGTTGCACCCTCGTGTTGCATCCTCGTGTTGCACCCTCCTGTCGCACCCTCGTGTTGCACCCTCGTGTTGCACCCTCGTGTTGCACCCTGCTGCTGCTGCATCCCTCCCCGAGCACCCTTGTGTTGCAACTCTGGTGCTGCTGCCCCCCAGGGTTGCACCCTCGTGTTGCACCCCCCGCCCCGCTGCTCCTGCAAAACCCCGCCCCCAGCACTGGGGCTTTCCCCAACCGCTCACCCCCTTGTTGCCCCTCCCTCTCTGCAGGCCCCGCCCACCAAGACCCCGCCCTCCACGACCCCGCCCTCTCCGTCCGCCCGCCTTCCCGCGAGGATTTCGAAGGCCCCTTCCGCAACTCCAGCGTCGCCTGCGAGCTCCGGGGCGTCGGCCGGCGCCCCGCCTCCCCCTCCCCCCCCCGCTGGTTCAAAAACGGCCTGCCCTTGACGGCCGGCGTCGTCACGGAGAGGGCGGAGCTGGAGGGCGGGGCCGCTTACGTCATCACCAGCCGGGCGAGCGTCAGCGAGAGCGAATGGGACGGCGGCGCCGTCTACGCGTGTCAGTGGGGGGAGGAGCTGCGCAACACGAGCAAAGCCCTGGAGTGCGGGTGTAAGTGGGCGTCGGCGGGGCGGGGTGGGGGGGGGGGGGACTCTCTTTTTGGGGTGAAACGACTGAAACGGATGGGTTTCTCGCAGACGGCCCGGCGGGTAACGAGGAGATCTCGGTGCACGTCGTCCCCCCCGTCTTCGCGGATATTTTCGAGGCGAAAGCGGCCAAGCTGAGGTGCAAAGTCGGGAACCTCTCGAGCGCGTTGGGCCTGGCCGTCACCTGGCGGAAAGAAGGGGGCGAGCGATTGGACAGCAAAAGGTCGCCCCAGGTGCTGCAGCCCAACGGGCTGCTGAGCGTCGAGGAGGTGGCCAGCGTCTGCGCCGAGGACTGGGACAAGGGGGAGGTTTATATCTGCAGGGTTTCCCACCCCGACTTGCTCTTCCCCACCGAGGTCAAGCTGCAGAAGAGCACGAGTGAGTAACGGGGAGGGGTCGGGGGTTGGGGAGGGGTCGGGGGGGGTGGGGGAGGGGGGTTGCAAGAGGAGGGGAAGAGGGTGCAATTGCATCGCGCTTGTTTTCTGCAAAGCTGGGGGGAAACGGGCGCAATGGCACCACCTCTTTTTGCAAAAAAAAATGGGGAAATAGGTGCAATTGCACCATGCTTCTTTTTTGCAAATAATTGGGGAAATGGGTGCAATTGCACCACCTCATTTTTTGCAAAAATAATGGGGAAATCAGTGCAATTGCACCACCCTTTTTTTTGCAAACAATTGGGGAAATAGGTGCAATTGCACCACCTCTTTTCTTTTGCAAATAATTGGGGAAACGGGTGCAACTGCACCACCTCTGTTTTCTTGCAAACAATTGGGGAAACGGGTGCAATTGCACCACCTCTTTTCTTTTGCAAACAACTGGGGAAACGGGTGCAATTGCACCACCTCTTTTTTTTTGCAAACAACTGGGGAAACGGGTGCAATTGCACCACCTCTTTTTTTTTGCAAACAACTGGGGAAACGGGTGCAATTGCACCACCTCTTTTTTCTTGCAAATAATTGGGGAAACGGGTGCAATTGCACCACCTCTGTTTTTTCTTGCAAACAATTGGGGAAACGGGTGCAATTGCACCACCTCTTTTTCTTGCAACTAATTGGGGAAACGGGTGCAATTGCACCACCTCTGTTTTTTCTTGCAAACAATTGGGGAAACGGGTGCAATTGCACCACCTCTTTTTTCTTGCAAACAATTGGGGAAACGGGTGCAATTGCACCACCTCTTTTTTCTTGCAAACAATTGGGGAAACGGGTGCAATTGCACCACCTCTTTTTTCTTGCAAATAATTGGGGAAACGGGTGCAATTGCACCACCTCTTTTTTTTTGCAAACAATTGGGGAAACGGGTGCAATTGCACCACCTCTTTTTTCTTGCAACTAATTGGGGAAACGGGTGCAATTGCACCACCTCTTTTTTTTTGCAAACAATTGGGGAAACGGGTGCAATTGCACCACCTCTTTTTTCTTGCAAACAATTGGGGAAACGGGTGCAATTGCACCACCTCTTTTTTCTTGCAAATAATTGGGGAAACGGGTGCAATTGCACCACCTCTTTTTTTTTGCAAACAACTGGGGAAACGGGTGCAATTGCACCACCTCTTTTTTTCTTGCAACTAATTGGGGAAACGGGTGCAATTGCACCACCTCTTTTTTTCTTGCAACTAATTGGGGAAACGGGTGCGGTTGCAGCGCTGCTATTTTGCAAAATCCATGGCAGGCAACTGCTGTTCACTTTGCAAACCCAAGCCATGCAATTTGCACCGTTTCTTTTGCAAAAACCCGGGGCTGCAGCCGCACCGCCCGCCCCGCTGACCGCCTCTCCCCTCCCCCCCGCCCCGCAGGCCCGGACGCCACCCCGCCCTCCATCTACGTCTTCCCGCCGCCCCCGGAGCAACTCGCCATGCACGAAGCCGCCACCGTCACGTGCCTGGTGAAGGGCTTCAACCCTCCCGACCTCTTCGTCCGTTGGCTCCGCAACGGCGACCCGATACCGGCCGCCCAATACGTCACGGCCCCGCCCGCCCCCGAGGCCCGCTCGGCCGCCTCCTACTTCACCTACAGCGCCCTCACGGTCCGCAGCGACGACTGGGGCGCCGGCAACGTCTTCACGTGCCTGGTCGGCCACGAGCGAATCCCCTTGCAGGTTGCTCAGAAGTCGGTGGATAAAGCTTCGGGTAAACCCACCTCCATCAACGTGTCCCTGGTGCTCTCGGACGCCGCCAGCGCCTGCTACTAAATCCCCTCCCCCCCACCCCCCCACCTCCCCCCTTTTATTTTTATTTTTTAAAAAAAAAAACCCTCCTTTTTGCACAAATTCCTTTTTTTAAAAAAAAAAAAAAAATCCCCAGGTTTTGCCCCTCCCCCCTCCAAAACTTAGCAATAAAATCGATTAATTTTTATTATATATATAATTTTTTCCCCCCTTCCCTCTGACGGAAAAGAAGCGCCGCCGCGCCCGGTCTTTGCGTTGGGGGAGGGGGGCGGGGGGAGGGGCGGCCCTGCATTCCCCGCTCGGCTGCGGGTGGGGGAAGGGCTTTTTGGGAAAAAAAAGGGGGGGGGGGGGCGGGTGGAAACAGGGGAGGGGGTTGCTTTGGGGCGCAGGTGGCCTTTGCAGCGGCGGCCTCGTGCAAGCGCTCGTGCCTTGCGTGCACCGTCTTGCACGCTCCTGCCTCTTGCTGCGTCGTCTCGTTGCATCGTCTCGTTGCATCACTTTGTTGCATCGTCTCGTTGCATCGTCTCGTTGCATCGTCTCGTTGCATCGTCTCGTTGCATCGTCTCATTGCATCGTCTCGTTGCATCACTTTGTTGCATCGTCTCGTTGCATCGTCTCGTTGCATCGTCTCGTTGCATCACTTTGTTGCATCGTCTTGTTGCATCACTTTGTTGCATCATCTCGTTGCATCGTCTCGTTGCATCACTTTGTTGCATCATCTCGTTGCATCGTCTCGTTGCATCGTCTCGTTGCATCGTCTCGTTGCATCGTCTCGTTGCATCACTTTGTTGCATCGTCTCGTTGCATCGTCTCGTTGCATCGTCTCGTTGCATCATCTCGTTGCATCACTTTGTTGCATCGTCTCGTTGCATCGTCTCGTTGCATCGTCTCGTTGCATCGTCTCGTTGCATCACTTTGTTGCATCATCTCGTTGCACCATCTCGTTGCATCACCTCGTTGCACCATCCTGCTGCATCCCCTTGCAAGTGCTCGTCTCTTCCTTGCAACCCCCTTGCAACGTCCCGCTTCTTGTTGCACCCTCTCGATGCCTCGCGTGCAGGTGCTCGTGTCTTGCTGCGTCCTCTTGCAAGCTCCCGCCTCTTCTTGCATCCCCTTGCAAGTGCTCGCGTCTTGCTTGCACCATCTGGCTTGCAGCGTCTTGCAAGCTCCCGCCTCGTGCTGCGTCGTCCCGTTGCATCGTCTTGTTGCATCGTCTTGCAAGTGCTCCCATCTTGCATCACCCTGTTGCATCCCCTTGCAAGCTCCCGCCTCTTGCTTGCACCGTCTTGCAAGTGCTCGCGTCTTGCAACCTTGCGCCATCGTGCAAGCTCCCGCCTCTTGCTGCTTCGTCCCGTTGCATCACCCTGTTGCATCCCGTTGCAAGAGCTCGTCTCTTCCTTGCACCCCCTTGCAACGTCCCGCTTCTTCTTGCACCCTCTTGCTGCCGCGTTTGCAAGTGCTCACGTCTTGCTGCGTCCCCTCGCTGCATCCCCTTGCAAGCACTCGTCTCCTGCTTCCACCATCCTGCAACCTTGCCGTGTCTTCCAAGCTCCCGCCTCTTCTTGCATCCCCTTGCAAGTGCTCGTGTCTTGCTGCACCCTCTTGCACCCTCCCGCCGCATCCCCCTGCACCACGTGCGCCGCGCCCTTGCACGCACCGTGCCTTTGCACACACCGACCTCTTGCACGCACCGTGCCTTTGCATGCACCAACCTCTTGCACGCACCGTGCCTTTGCATGCACCGACCTCTTGCACGCACCGTGCCTTTGCATGCACCAACCTCTTGCACGCACCGTGCCTTTGCATGCACCAACCTCTTGCACGCACCGTGCCTTTGCATGCACCAACCTCTTGCACGCACCGTGCCTTTGCATGCACCGCGCTCTTGCACGCACCGTGCCTTTGCATGCACCGCGCTCTTGCACGCACCATTCTCTTGCACACGCCGCCCTGTTGCACGCACCGGTCTTTTGCATGCGCCGAGCTCTTGCATGCACCATCCTGATGCAAGCGCCACGCCCTTGCACGCACCGTGCCTTTGCATGCGCCGCCCCCTTGCGTGCGCCATCCTTCTGCCTGCACCACGCTCTTGCACGCACCCTCCTGTTGCATGCACCGCGCTTTTGCACGCGCGATTCTCTTGCACGCGCCGCCCTCCTGCACGCACCGTGCTCTTGCATGCACCCCCCCCTTTGCACGCACCATTCTTTTGCATGCACTGTCTTCTTGCACTCACCGCCCTCTTGCCTGCACCATCCTTTTGCAGGCAACGTGCTCTTGCCTGCACCGCGCTCTTGCACGCACGACCTTCCTGCATGCACCGTGCTCTTGCATGCCCCGTCCTTTTGCATGTGCCGCCCTTCTGCATGCACGACCCTCTTGCATGCACCGTGCTCTTGCATGCACCGTGCTCTTGCATGCATGGTCCTGTTCCATGCACCGCCCTCTTGCATGCACCGTGCTCTTGCATGCATGATCCTGTTGCATGCACCGCCCTCTTGCAGGCACCGTGCTTTCCCAAGCACCCCCCCCTTTTGCACGCGCCGTGCTCTTGCACGCACGACCCCCTTGCACGCGCCGTCCTTTTGCACGCACCGTGTCCTTGCACGCGACCCCCCCCTTTTGCACAACACCCCCCCCTTTTTCCTGCACCGCCCTCTTGCACGCGCCGCCCCCTCGCCCGTTGCAACCGGCCGCGCCCCTTTTCCCCTCCCCCCACCCCCAAATCCTGCAAAAGTTAAAGCAGGGTTGGGGGGGGGGAGGGGAAGGGACGCCCCCCTCCCCCCGTGCGTGACCCTGACGCTGTTTTGGGTCTCAAAGCGCACGTTTTTGGGGGCGGGGGGGGGGGGGGGGGCAGGGGGAGGGATTGGGGTGGGGGCGGCTGCAGGCAGAGGGGCTGAACCCCATGATTTTCCGGGTGCAAAGGCCAGATTTTGGGATAAAACCCCACGATTTGGGGCCAAACACCCTGATTTTGGGCAAAACCTCCCGATTTTGGGTGAAACACCCCAATTTTGGGCCAAAACCCCACGGTTTTGGGGTGCGCCCCCCAGATTTTGGGGATAAACACCCCGATTTTGGGGTGTGACCCCTGGATTTTGGGCATAAACCCTACGATTTGGGGGCAAACACCCCGATTTTGGGCTCAACACCCCGATTTTGGGCACAAAACCCCAATTTTGTGCCAAACCCCCCCCGATTTTGGGGTGTGCCCCCCAGATTTTGGGTGAAAGATTCAGATTTTGGGTGAAGCACCCTGATTTTGGGGCAAAATCCCCTGATTTTGGGGTGTGCCCCCAGATTTTGGGGCAAACACCCAGATTTTGGACCAAACACCCTAATTTTGGGCCAAAATCCCCTGATTTTGGGGTGCGCCCCCAGATTTTGGGGATAAAGACCCCGATTTTGGGGTGCGCAGCCCGGATTTTGGGCTAAAAGCCCCATATTTCGGGCTAAACACTCTAATTTTGGGCCCAAAACCCCCCGATTTTGGGGTGTGGCCCCCCCAGATTTGGGTCCCGCCCCCCCCGAATTTGGGCTCAACCCCCTGATTTTGGGGCGCGAGCACCCTGACCCCCACCCTCGCTTGCTCAGCACCCCCCGCCCCCCCCCCCCACTGCAGTGCCTCCCCCTCCCCCACCCCACCCCAAAACCGCTTTTCCCGGCTTTGTCCGTAGCCAAAACCCCCCGAAATCCACCCAAAACGGCCCCCTCCCTCCCCTTGGCACCCCAGGGTGCTCCCCTCCCCCGGCCGGGTGACGGCGCTAACCGCCCCTCCCCCTTTTTGTGCCCCCCCCTCCAGCCTTCCTCGACGGCTTCGCTGAGGGGGAGGACGACGACCTCAACAACCTCTGGGCGACGGCCTCGACCTTCATCGTCCTCTTCATCCTCAGCCTCTTCTACAGCGCCACCGTCACCTTGATCAAGGTACGGGGCGGCGGCACCCGCCCCCCCAAACCCCGCCCCCCCAAACCCCACCCCCCCAAACCCCACCCCCAACCCCCCCAAAACCCCCCAACACCCCCCAACCCTCGTCTTTCCAAAAAAAAACTATTTTCCCCGTTCTTGCAAAAAATACTGATTCCCCTCAATCCTTGAAAAAAAATCCCAATTTCCCCCCAATTCTTGCAAAAAAACCCAGTTTTACTCCAATTCTTGCCAAAAAATCCAAATTTTCCTCTAATTCCTGTTAAAAAAATCATGATTTTACTCCACTTCTGGCAAAAAATATCCCGATCTTACCCAATTTTTTTGCAAAAAAATCCATATTTCCCCCAATTTTTGCAAAAAAAAAGTATGTTTCCCCAATTCCTGCAGAATATCCTGATTTTCCCCCAATTCTTGCCAAAAAAATCCTGATTTTCTCCCAATTTTTTTGAAGAAAATCCATATTTCCCCAATTCTTGCAAAAAACTTCCATATTCCCCTCAATTTTTGCAAAAAAAAAAGAGTATTTTTCCCCAATTCTTGCAAAAAACCTCAATTTTCTCCAATTTTTGAAAAAAAAAAGTATTTTTCCCCAATTCCTGCAAAAATTCCCGATTTTCCCCAATTCTTGAAAAAAAATCTCAATTTTCCCCAATTTTTGGAAAATAAAGGTTTTTTTCCCCCAATTCTTGCAAAAAATACTGATTCCCCTCAATCCTTGAAAAAATATCCCAATTTTCCCCAATTCTTGCAAAAAATCCTGATTTTCTCCCAATTCTTGCAAAAATTCCAGTTTTACTCCAATTCTTGCCAAAAAATCCAAATTTTCCTCTAATTCCTGTTAAAAAATCCTGATTTTACTCCAATTCTTGCAAAAAAATCCCGATTTTACCCAAATTTTTTGCAAAAAAAAATCCATATTTCCCCCAATTTTTGCCAAAATGTACGTTTCCCCAATTCCTGCAAAATATCCTGATTTTCCCGCAATTCTTGCAAAAAAATTTCCCATTTTTCCTCTAATTCTTGCATAAAAATCCCAATTTCCCCAATTCTTGCAAAAAATCCCGATTTTCCTCCAATTCTTGCAAAAAATCCTGATTTTTCTCCGATTCTTCCAAAAAAATCCCGATTTTCCCCAATTCTTGAAAAAAATCTCAATTATTTTCCCCAATTTTTGGAAAAAAGGGGGGTTTTCCACCAATTCTTGTAAAAAAAAATCTCAATTTTCCCCCTTTGCAAAAAAAGGGTTTTTTCCCCAATCCTTGCAAAAAAAATCCCGATTTCCCCAATCTTTGCAAAAAACCCCTATTTTCCCCAATTCCTGCAAAAAACCCTGATTTTCCACCAATTCTTGAAAAAAATCCTCTATTTTCCCCAATTTTTTGAAAAACAGGGTTTTTCCCCCACAATTCTTTGAAAAAAACCTCTATTTTCCTCCAATTCTTGCAACAAAAATGGTTTTTCCCCAATCCTTGCAAAAAAATCCTGATTTCCCCCAATTCTTGCAAAAAACTTCCAGATCTCCCCTCAATTTTTGAAAAAAACACGGTTTTTTCTGAATTCCTGCAAAAAATCCCGATTTTCTCCCAGTTCTTCTTAAAAAAAATCTCAATTTTCTCCAATTTTTGCAAAAAAGTTTTTTCCCCAATCTTTGCAAAAAAATCCCGATTTTCCCAAATTCTTGCAAAAATTGCCAATTTTCCCCAAATTCTTGCAAAAAACTTCCAGATTTCCCCCAATTATTGCCCAAAAAAATCTCATTTTTCCCCAATTTTTGGAAAAATAAGGGGGTTTTCCCCCAATTATTGTAAAAAAACTCCCAGTTTTCCCCAGTTTTCGATAAAAGGGGTTTTCCCCCAGTTCTTGAAAAAAAACCACCTCAATATTCCCCAATTTTTGGAAACAAAAAGTTTTTTTCCCCCAGTTCTTGCAATAAATCCTGATTCCCCTCAATCCTTGCAAAAAAATCCTGATTTTCCCTCAATTCTTGCAAAAAATCCCAATTTTCTCCCAATTCTTGCAAAAAAATCAAAATTTTCCTCTAATTCTCACAAAAAATCCCGATTTTACCCAATTTTTTTAAAAAAAATCCACATTTCCCCCCAATTTTTGCAAAAAAATGTATTTTTCCCCAATTCTTGAAAAAAATCCCAATTTCCCCCAATTCTTGGGAAAAAAATCCAGACTTTCCTCCAATTCCTGCAAAAAATCCTGGTTTTCCCCCAATTCTTGCAAAAAAGATCCCATTTTTCCTCCAAATCTTGCAAAAAAATCCCTATTTTCCCTTAATTCTTGCAACAAAATTCCAATTTTACCCCAATTTTTGCAAAAAAAGTATGTTTCCCCAACTCTTGCAAAAAAATTCCCAACTTTCCCCAATTCCTGAAAAAAATCCTGGGTTTCCCCCTGTTCTTGCAAAAAAAAAAATGCGGATATTCTCCCAATTCTTGCAAAAATATCCCAATTTTACTCCAATTTTTTGGAAAAACAAAAGGTTTTTTCCCCCAGTTCTGGCAAAAAATCCTGATTCCCCTCAATCCTTGCAAAAAAATTCCCAATTTTACCCGATTTTTTTGCAAAAAAATCCATATTTCCCCCAATTTTTGCAAAAAAATGTTTGCTCCAATTCTTGCAAAAAATCCTGATATTCCTCAATTCTTGCAAAAAATATCCCGATTTTCCCTTAATTTGTGCAAAAAATCCCAGTTTTCCTCCAATTCTTGCAAAAGAATCTGAATTTTACCCAAATTTTTGCAAAAAACCCCTCGATTTTACCCAATTTTTTGGAAAAAAAGCCTTATTCCCCCAATTTTTGCAAGAAAAAGAGTATTTTTCCCCAATTATTGAAAAAAAATCCCGATTTTCCTCCAATTCTTGCAAAAAAATCCCAAATTTCCCCCAATTTTGGCAAAAAATCCTTGTTTCACCCCATTTCTGACAAAGAATTCTTGCAAAAAAACCTCTCAAAAAATCTGAATTTCCTCTTAAATTTTGCAAAAAAAAATTATTTTCCCCAATTCTTGCCAAAAATATTATTTTTGCCAAATTTTGTAAAAAATCCTGATTTTCCCCAATTTCTTGCAGGAATTTTATTTTTCCCCCAATTCATGAAGACAAATCCAGGTTTTCATCCTATTTTCACTAAAATACCAATTTTTTTCTCCCATTTTCACTGAAATCCCTATTTTTCTTCACAATTTCACTAAAATCGCATTTTTTCTTCACAATTTCACTAAAATCCCTAATTTTTCTTCCCATTTTCAATAAAATTCCTATTTTTCCTCTTATTTTCACCAAAAACCCCTATTTTTCTCCTATTTTCACTAAAATCCCTAATTTTTCTCCCCATTTCCAATAAAATCCCTATTTTTCATCCCATTTTCACTAAAATCCCTATTTTACGCCTGATTTCCCCTAAAATCCCTAACTCCCCCCACGCCCTTCCCCCACCCCTCCCCCCTCCTCCCGGCATTCCCCGCCCCTCCCCCAGCGAGCACCTACGCGGGGCCCCTCCCCCTCCCCCTCCCCCCCCCCAAAAAACCTTATAAATTCCTTATTTTTTCCCAATTCCAGGTGAAATGACCCCAAAATCCCGACGCCTCTCGCCGGACGTCGCCGGAACGTTTCGGGACTCTCGCCCCTCCCCCCCTTGTACCCGCCCCTCCCCCCCTTGTAAATATTCTCCAGCCCGGAAATAAAATTTCCCAAATTTCCCACAATTTTGTGATGCCTTTTTTTTATTTCTCCCCCCCCCGCGATCACGTGATGCAAAGGGGGGGGGCTACACCGTGGGGACCCCTTTTCTGGGGGTCGCCATGGGTCAACGACCCCCCCCCCACAGGAGGGTTGTCTGTGGGTCGCCGTGGGTCATAGTCCCCCCCGTGGGTCACAGCCCCCCCCACGGTAGGGGGGTGTGTGGGGGTCGCCGTGGGTCACAGCTCCGCCCACGGGAGGGGGGTGTGTGTGGGTCACCGTGGGTCACAGCTCCGCCCACGGGAGGGTGGTGTGTGTGGGTCATAGCCTCCCCCGTGGGTCACAGCCCCCCCCACCGGAGGGGTGTGGGGGGGGTCGCCGCGGGTCACAGCCCCGCCCCCCACGGGAGGGGCGCGTGGGCGTGTCTGGCCCTGCCCCCGCCCACCCCACCTCTCTCCCCCTTTCCCCCCCCCACCCCTCACCCCACAGCGCAAGTCTCGCCGCCCCACGTCTACCCCACGGCGTCGTGCTGCCCCGAGCCTTCCTCCCCCCTCATCCTCACCTGCCTCGTCACCGACTTCTTCCCCAACGAACTCGTCGTCCATTGGCTGCAGCCGGACTCCACCCGAAACCCCAGCTCCTTCCTCATTGGTCCGTTGCCCGCCAGCGGGTCACTTGTCGCCAGCAGCCACCTCCCCCTCCCCGGCGCCAGCCAATCGTATCGCTGCACAGTGGAACACCCCGCCTCCAAGGTGACCCTCACCAGAGAGTTCTCCAATCACGGTAAGGGATGGTTCGAGGTGGGCGGGGGGGGGGGTGTTGGGGGGGTGGGTGGGCGTGGCTTAACGGCCCCGCCCCCCCCTCCCCGGCAGCCTGCAATTGGGCGCCGCTGCGGGTGGACGTGGTGGGCCCGCCCTGCGACGGCGGCCGAGGGGAGGCGGAGCTTCTCTGCGTGGCGGGGGGCGGGGCCTCCCGCCCCACCCGCATCTCCTGGTTGGTCAACGGGGAGGAGGTGACGGGGGCAGCAGCGGCCAATGAGGAGCCGGGGCGGAGCTCGCTGCCCGTCGGGCGGGAGAGCTGGGAGAGGGGCGACGTCTTCACCTGCCGCGTGACGGCGGCCGAGGGCGGGGCCGCGGTGACGCGGAACATCAGCATGTGCACGGGTAAGGGGGCGGGGCCTCGGGGGGCGGGGCCTCTGGAGGGGGAGGGGTTTGGCGGGGGCGGGGACTCCGGGCGGGGGGGGGAGGTGGCGGGTGGGGCGGGCGGATGGACGGGGACACCTGAGGCATTGGGAGGGCGGGGTCTGGGGGCGGGGCCTCTGGGGGCGGGGCCTCTGGGCGGTGGGGCCTCTGGGGGGGTGGGTTTTGGCGGGGGGAGGTGTGGGCGGGGGGAGGTGGACAGACAGACGTCATGGCGGACGGACGGACAGGGAGACCCTAGGCGCGGGGAGGGCGGGGTCTGGGGGGCGGGGCCTCGGGGGTGGGGCCTCTGGGGGGCGGGTAGGGGGGCGGGGGGACATGTGGGGTGGGGCGGGGAGGTGTCAGGTGTGGTGGACGGACAGACATCATGGTGGACAGACGGACAGACGGGCAGGGAGACCCTAGGCATGGGGTGGGGGGGGGGATGGGTGAAGGGACCGACAGACAGACGTTAGCTGGACGGACGGACGGACAGACACCCACCACGGGGGATGGACAGACAGATGGATGGGGAGACACCAGGTGTGGCAGGCAGACGGACGGACAGACGGGGAGACACAAGACATGGCGGACGGACAGACGGACAGACGGACGGATGGGGAGACACCAGACATGGCGGATGGACGGACAGACAGGGGTCCGCCAGGCGTGGCAGACAGATGGCCGGCCCGATGGATGGACGGACAGACGGACGGACACCAGACATGGCGGGCGGGTGGACGGACAGACGGACAGACAGATGGGTGGCGGGTGGAAGGACGGACAGACGGACACCAGACATGGCGGGCGGATGGACAGACAGGCGGCGGCCATGACCACGGAAGGCCCCGCCCCCCCACCCTCTGAGCCCCTCCCCCCTCCCCCCAGCCTGCTTCGGCTCCGCCCCCCTGCCCCAGCTCTTCGCCGCCCCGCCCTCCTACGCCGACCTCCTGATTGGCTCGGGCGCCGCCTCCTGCCTCCTGGTTGGCTGGCGGCTGGAAGGCGCCGCCCTGGCGTGGCGGGGGGAGAGGGCGGGGCCGCCGGGGACCCCCCACCACCACCCCAACGGCACCCAGAGCCTGGGGCTGAGCCGCCCCATCTCCCTGCGGCAGTGGGCGGCCGGCGGCACCCTGACCTGCGAGGCCCGGCTCCCCTGCGGGCCCGGCCTCCACCGCGACATCGCCCTCGGGCCCGCCGGTGAGGGGGGGCGGGGCCGGGGGGGGGCATGGGGGGGTGTGGGGTGGTCTAGGGGGGTCTATCGGGGTCTATGGGGGAGTCTATGGGGGTGTATGGCGGGTCTATGGGGGTGTATGGGGGGTCTATGGGGGTGTATGGGGGGATGTGGGGGGTGTATGAGGGTCTATGTGGGTGTATTGGGGTGTATGGGGGATCTATGGGGGGTCTATGGGGGATCTATGGGGGTGTGGGGGGTGTATGTGGGTGTATTCGGGTGTATGGGGGATCTATGGGGGTCTATGGGGGTGTATGGGGGGTCTATGGGGGTGTATGGGGGGATGTGGGGGGTGTATGGGGGTCTATGTGGGTGTATTGGGGTGTATGGGGGATCTATGGGGGGTCTATGGGGGATCTATGGGGGGTCTATGGGGGATCTATGGGGGTGTATGGGGGGTGTGGGGGGTGTATGTGGGTGTATTGGGGTGTATGGGGGATCTATGGGGGTCTATGGGGGTATATGGGGGGGTCTATGGGGGTGTATGGGGGGATGTGGGGGGTGTATGGGGGTCTATGTGGGTGTATTGGGGTGTATGGGGGATCTATGGGGGGTCTATGGGGGATCTGTGGGGGGGTCTATGGGGGTGTATTGGGGTGCATGGGGGATCTATGGGGGGTCTATGGGGGATCTATGGGGGTGTATGGGGGGTGTGGGGGGTCTATGGGGTGTCTGGGGTGTGTGGGGGGGTCTATGGGGGATCTATGGAGGTCTATGGGGTGTCTGGGGAGTCTACAGAGGTGCATTGGGGTGTATGGGGGTTCTATGGGGCCGTATGGGGGTCTATGGGGGGGTCTATGGGGGCGTATTGGGCTGTATGGGGGGTCTATGGGGGTGCATTGGGGTGTATGGGTATCTATGGGGGTGTATGGGGAGTCTATGGGGGTGTATTGGGCTGTATGGAGGCGTATGGGGGTGTATGGGGGGTGTATGGGGGCGTATGGGGGATCTATGGGGGCGTATGGGGGCGTATGGGGGATCTATGGGGGTGTATGGGGGATCTATGGGGGCGTATGGGGGTGTATGGGGGATCTATGGGGGTGTATGGGGGATCTATGGGGGCGTATGGGGGTGTATGGGGGTGTATGGGGGATCTATGGGGGCGTATGGGGGTGTATGGGGGGTCTGTGAGGGTGTATGGGGGTCTATGGGGGGTCTATGGGGGCGTATTGGGGTGTATGGGGGATCTATGGGGGTGTATGGGGGATCTATGGGGGCGTATGGGGGCGTATGGGGGATCTATGGGGGTGTATGGGGGGTCTGTGAGGGTGTATGGGGGTATATGGGGGGTCTATGGGGGTGTATGGGGGGTCTATGGGGCTCCATGGGGGGTCCATAGGGGGTCTATGGGGGATCTATGGGAGTGTATGGGGGTCTATGGGGGGATCTATGGGGGTGTATGGGGGAGCCATGGGACTGTATGGGGGTCTATGGGTGTGTATGGGGGGTCTATGGGGGTGTATGGGGGGTCTATAGGGGCATATGGGGGTTTATGGGGGTGTATGGGGGGGTCCATGGGGGGGTCTATAGGGGTGTAGGGGGCATATGGGGGTATTTTGGGGTGTATAGGGGGGGCCATATAGGGCTGTAAGGGGGTATACGGGGGGGGTCTGGGGGCGGGTGTATGGGGGTCACATGGGGTCTGCAGGGCCCTATAGGCTCTCACAGAGAGGTCTCACCCCACCCCCACCCCCACCCACCTCACCCCACCCCCACCCCCGCCCCCCACCCAACCCCCCCCCAGGCCCCCTGAAGCCACCCAAGGTGTCGGTCACCCGCGCCCCGGGCGGGGCCGGGCGGGGCGGGCTCCTCCTCTGCGACGTCAGTGGCTTCTCCCCCCGCGACATCCACATCCAGTGGGTGGGGGGCCACGCCCAGGACCTCCACGCCCGCACCGAGCAAGGACCAATCAGGGGCCAGGATGTCTTCTCGGTCCTCAGCGTCCTCCGATTGGAGGAAGGGGAGGAAGGGCGGGGCTACGCCTGTGACGTGAAACACCCCGCCCTGCAGAACCCCATCATGGCCACTGAAGACGTCGACGACGAAGGTGAGGAGCACCCCGGGGTGGGCGGGGGAGGGGCGTGGAACCGGGGGGAGGGGGGAGGGGCAGGGGAGACACACCTCCCGCCCCTCCCCCACCCACCCCAGCGCGCGGCTGGCGGGCGTCGCCTTGAGTTTGGGGGCGTTTCTCTTGGCCAACATGGGTTGGCGCCTCCATGGGTTGGAGAATCTCCATCCCAAGACCTTCAACCCCCTCATTTCCTCTTTGGGGGTTCAACCAACCCCCCTTTGATGATGGTTTTGGGGCGCTGCTCTTGGCCAACATGGGTTGGCGTCTCCATGGGTTGGGTTTCAACCGCCAACGGCGTTGGGTTCCTCTTCCAAAGCCCACCGACCACCTGGTTTCCTCTTTGGGGGTTCAACCAAGTCCCCCTTGATGACGTTTTGGGGCGTTTCTCTTGGCCAACATGGGTTGGCGCCTCCATGGGTTGGGTTCCCCTTCCCAACCCCACCCACCACCCTCCGCCCTCCCCCTTCCCCCCACCCCGAAGCCCCCCTCCTCATCGCACCCTTCTTTTCCAGCCCCCCCCACGGCGACCCCCACGCCCAAGACGCAGGAGGAGCCTTCGTCCCACCACGGTGAGCTCCTCCCTTCCCCAACCTGATTTGGGGGGGGGACACGCGGGGGGTCACGAGGAGGGGTTTCACCCCCCAAATTCCTTGTGTCGCCCCCCCCCCCCATTTTTTAGGCTTCCCCCTGTCGCCGCGATCCTCCCTCGAACCCCCCTCCTTCCACGAGCTCTTCGTGCGCCAAGAGGCCAACTTGACCTGCACCACCTCGTTGGCCAACGCCACCGTGACGTGGGGGGTGGGGGGTCGCCCGGCCGACCCCGCGGCCGTGACGACTCGGGCCGGCGACGCCTCGGGGACGCGGAGCTGGCTGCGGCTCAGCCTGCGCGACTGGAACGGCACGGCCGGCGTCACCTGCGTGGCGCGGGGCGGGGCCCAGGTGACGCGGCAGGAGCTGAGCCGCAAGACGGGTGAGGGGGAAGGGGGGGCTGGGAGGGGGCTGGGGGGAGGGGCGGCGGGCTGGGCAGGCCTGCGAAAGGGCCGTGAAAGGCTGCAAAAATCCTTGAAATGTGCAAAAAAATCCTTGAAATGCTGCAAAAAGGCCTTAAAATGCTGCAAAAAAGCCATGAAATGCTGCAAAAATCCTTGAAATGCTGCAAAAAAGCCTTGAAATGCTGCAAAAAGGCCTTGAAATGCTGCAAAAAAGCCTTGAAATGCTGCAAAAAGGCCTTTATATGCTGCAAAAATCCTTAAAATGCTGCAAAAAAGCCTTGAAATGCTGCAAAAAAGCCTTGAAATGCTGCAAAAATCCTTGAAATGCTGCAAAAAAGCCTTGAAATGCTGCAAAAAGGCCTTGAAATGCTGCAAAAAAGCCTTGAAATGCTGCAAAAAGGCCTTTATATGCTGCAAAAATCCTTGAAATGCTGCAAAAAGGCCTTGAAATGCTGCAAAAATCCTTGAAATGCTGCAAAAAAGCCTTGAAATGCTGCAAAAAGGCCTTGAAATGCTGCAAAAAAGCTTTAAAGCTGCAAAAAGCCTTGAAATGCTGCAAAAAGGCCTTGAAATGCTGCAAAAAGCCTTGAAATGCTGCCAAAAAGCCTTGAAATGCTGCAAAAAAGCTTTAAAGCTGCAAAAAGCCTTGAAATGCTGCAAAAAGGCCTTTAAAGGTGCAAAAAAATCATTGAAATGCTGCAAAAAGCTTTAAAATGCTGCAAAAATCCTTGAAATGCTGCAAAAAAAAGCTTTAAAGCTGCAAAAAGCCTTGAAATGCTGCAAAAAAGGGCTTGAAATGCTGCAAAAGGCCTTGAAATGCTGCAAAAATCCTTGAAATGCTGCAAAAAGGCCTTTATATGCTGCAAAAAGGCCTTAAAAGGCTGCAAAAAGCCTTGAAATGCTGCAAAAAAGCCTTGAAATGCTGCAAAAAGGTCTTGAAATGCTGCAAAAAGGCCTTGAAATGCTGCAAAAAAAGCTTTAAAGCTGCAAAAAGCCTTGAAATGCTGTAAAAAATGCTTGAAATGCTGCAAAAAGGCCTTAAAATGCTGCAAAAATCCTTGAAATGCTGCAAAAAAAGCCTTTAAATGCTGCAAAAATGTCTTAGAATGCTGCAAAAATCCTTGAAATTGTGCAAAAACCATGCAATGCTGCCAAAAAAAAAGTCTTGCAACGCCTTAATAACCCTTGAAGTGCTGCAAAAATCCACTGCAACGCCACAATCAGCCTTGCAACGCAGCAAAAGCCCTTGCAAAGATGCAAAATTCTCTTCAACGCTTGAAAAATTACTTGCAACGCTTCAAAAAGCTTTGCAACGCGCTGAAAATTCCCTGCAAAGCTGCAAAATCCCCTGCAAAACTGCAAAAATCCCTGTAAAACTGCAAAAATTCCCTGCATCGTTGCAAGATTCCCTGCAAAACTGCAAAATTCACTGTAAAACTGCAAAATTCCCTGCAAAACTGCAAAAATCCCTGAAAAACTGCAAAAATTCCCTGCATTGCTGCAAAATTCCCTGCAAAACTGCAAAATTCACTGTAAAACTGCAAAATTCCCCGTAAAACTGCAAAAATCCCTGCAAAACTGCAAAAATTCCCTGCATCGCTGCAAAATTCCCTGCAAAACTGCAAAATTCCCTGCAAAACTGCAAAAATCCCTGCAAAACTGCAAAATTCCCCGTAAAACTGCAAAAATCCCTGCAAAACTGCAAAAATCCCTGAAAAACTGCAAAAATTCCCTGCATCGCTGCAAAATTCCCTGCAAAACTGCAAAATTCACTGTAAAACTGCAAAAATTCTCCGCAATGCTGCAAAAATCCCTGAAAAACTGCAAAATTCTCTGCAACGCTGCAAAAAAGCTTTGCAACACGCTGAAAATTCCCTGCAACGCTGCAAAAATCCCTGAAAAACTGCAAAATTCTCTGCAACGCGCTGCAAAAATCCCTGAAAAACTGCAAAATTCCCTGCAACGCTGCAAAAATCCCTGAAAAACTGCAAAATTCTCTGCAACACGCTGCAAAAATCCTTGCAAAGCAGCAAAATTCTCTGCAGCGCTGCAAAAAAGCTTTGCAACGCACTGAAAATTCCCTGCAACGCAGCAAAAATCCCTGCAAAAGTGCAAAATTCCCTGCAAAGCTTCAAGATTTCCCCGCGACGCGGCACAGCGCCTCGCGACTCCCCCCCGCGAGACGGCGCCGCTCACCCCCCTCCCCCACCCCCCCGCAGGCCCCCTGAGGCCTCCCACCATCCGCCTCCTCCCCTCCTCCCCCCGCGACGTCTGCGCCGGCCGCGACTTCACCCTCTTCTGCCTCGTGGCGGATTTCTACCCGCCGGAGGTGGCCGCCTGGTGGAGGGCGGGCGCGAGCCAAGGACCCCCCGCCGAGGGGCCCCGCTGCGACCACGTGACCCAGCGGTGCTCCCTGGTGGTCGCCGTCGACGTCCCGGCGGGCGAATGGGGGAGGGGCGTCCCCTACGCCTGTTCCGTCGCCCACATCTCTTCCGGCAAGACGGCGGAGGCGAGCGTCGACATCCGCGCCGGTAAAGGGAGGCGAAGGGAAGGGGGGCGGGGTCTTGTAGGGGGCGGGGTCTTGAAGGGGGCGGGGTCTTGGAAGGGGCGGGGTCTGGGGAGGGCGGGGCCGATCAAACCGCCCGCCCGCAGACCCCTGGGATTGCGCCGGGCGACACTTCGTGCCGTGCGGTTTGACGGGCGACGGCGACGACCTGGAGCTGGAGGAAGACGGGGGCGCCTGGACGACCACGTCCACCTTCGTGGCGCTCTTCCTCCTCCTCGTCTTCTACAGCGGCTTCGTCACCTTCCTCAAGGTAAGCGGGGGTTGGGCGGCCACGCCCTGGGTTGGGTTGAGTTGAGTTGATTGAGTTGAGTTGAGTTGAGTTGAGATGAGTTGGGTTGAGTTGAGCTGAGTTGATTGAGTTGAGTTGAGTTGAGTTGAGATGAGTTGGGTTGAGTTGAGCTGAGTTGATTGAGTTGAGTTGAGTTGAGTTGAGTTGAGCTGAGTTGATTGAGTTGAGTTGAGTTGAGTTGAGATGAGTTGGGTTGAGTTGAGCTGAGTTGATTGAGTTGAGCTGAGTTGAGTTGAGTTGAGCTGAGTTGATTGAGTTGAGTTGAGTTGAGTTGAGTTAATTGAGTTGAGTTGAGTTGAGTTGGTTGAGTTGAGTTTAGTTGAGGTTGAGCTGAGTTGAGTTGAGTTGAGATGAGTTGAGTTGAGTTGAGTTGAGCTGAGTTGAGTTGAGTTGAGTTGAGTTGAGTTTGAGTTGAGTTGAGCTGAGTTGAGTTGAGTTGATTGAGTTGAGTTGAGTTGAGTTGAGCTGAGTTGAGTTGAGTTGAGTTTGAGTTGAGTTGAGTTGAGTTGAGCTGAGCTGAGTTGAGTTGAGTTGAGTTTGAGTTGAGTTGAGTTGAGTTGAGCTGAGCTGAGTTGAGTTGAGTTGAGTTGATTGAGTTGAGTTGAGTTGATTGAGTTGAGTTGAGATGAGTTGAGTTGAGTTGAGTTGAGTTGAGTTGAGTTGAGTTGATTGAGTTGAGTTGAGTTGAGTTGAGTTGTGTTGAGTTGAGTTGAGTTGAGTTGAGTTGAGTTGAGTTGAGTTGAGTTGAGTTTCCTGGCCTTGGGTTGAGTTGCCCATCCATGGGTTGAGTTGCCCACCCATGGGTTGAGCTGCCCATCCATGGGTTGAGTTGTCCATCCATGGGGTGAGTTGCCCACCCATGGGGTGAGTTGCCCATCCATGGGTTGAGTTGCCCATCCATGGGGTGAGTTGCCCACCCATGGGTTGAGTTGCCCACCCATGGGTTGAGTTGTCCATCCATGGGTTGAGTTGCCCATCCATGGGTTGAGTTGTCCATCCATGGGTTGAGTTGCCCACCCATGGGTTGAGTTGCCCACCCATGGCTTGGGTTGCCCGGCCTTCCCCTCCCCCACCCCCATGCACCCCTCAACCCCCCAAAACCCCCCTTCACGCCCCCTTTTTCCCCTCCCCCCAGGTGAAATAATGGCGCCTCCCCCCTCCCCCACCCCCCTCCCCCGCCGACAACGTCACCCCCCCCGGCCTCGGCCAGCGCGGACGAAGCGCCGGAGAACCTCAAAACGGGGAGAAAAACGCCAAAACCGAGGATTTCAACATTCAACTTTATTAACCGACCCCCCAACTCCGCGGCGGGGGCCGGGGGAGGAAAAATCCAGTAAAAAAAATCCCATTTCTCTTCATTTTCACGTTGTTTTTGATATTGTTTTGTGTTTTTTTTTCTCACGGGAAAAGAGCGGGGCCTTTTTTTGGGTGAAAAAAAGCCGGTTTCGGGGGCGTTTGGCGCCTCTATTTTTACCGTCCTGGGGTTTCTCGTCGGCGGGCGGTGAGTCAGAGGGAGAAGCGCGGCGTCGGTAAACAGGACACATCTGGTCCCTGTCCCTCCCCCGCACCCAGATGTTGGTGGTCGCGTTTGGGCCCCTCCCCCCTCCAAATTTAACCGCCAGCTGCTCCAAAAATGACTCAAATAGCCCCAAAAAAGCCCTCGACCGAAAGGCGGGAGGAGAAACGAAACTGGTTTTACAGTAAACAGGGGGTTTCGGGGGGGGGAGGGGGCAGAGAGGGAGAATCGGGGCAAAAATTAACGGTTTGGGTCCCTGGGCCCGGAGACGGCGTGAGTTTTGGGTCGAGTTTTGGAGAAAATGGGGGGTTTTTTTGCAACCTGATGAGAATTTGGGGTGAGGCAGGAGCAAAAATGGGTTAATTTGAGGAGAAAATGGGAATTTTTTTTATAGTCTGATGAGAATTTGAGTGATGCAGCGGTGCAAAATGGGTTGATTTGAGGAAAAAATGGGGGGTTTTTGCAACCTGATGAAATTTGGGGTGAGGCAAGAGCAGAAAATGGGTTAATTTGAGGAAAAATGGGAGTTTTATAGTCTGATGAGAATTTGGGGTGAGGAGCCAGTGCAAAATGGGTTGATTTTTGGAGAAAATGAGGGTTTTTTGCAACCTGATGAAATTTGGGGTGAGGCAGGAGCAGAAAATTGGTTGATTTCAGGAGAAAATGTTTTTTTTCCAGCCTTATGAGATTTTAGGGTGAGACAAGAGCAGAAAATGGGTCGATTTTTGGAGAAAATGGGGGTTTTTTGCAACCTGATGAAATTTGGGGTGAGGCAGGAGCAGAAAATGGGCTTATTTCAGGAGAAAATGGAGTTTCTTTGCTACCTGGTGAACTTTGGGGTGAGGCACCAGCAGAAAATGGGGTAATTTTTGGAGAAAATGGGTGGTTTTTGCAACCTGATGAAATTTGGGGTGAGGCAAGAGCAGAAAATGGGTTAATTTGAGGAGAAAATGGGGGGTTTTATAGTCTGATGAGAATTTGGGGTGAGGCACCAGTGCAAAATGGGCGTATTTCAGGAGAAAATGGTGGGGTTTTGCAACCTGGTGAAATTTGAGCTGAGGCAGGAGCAGAAAATGGGTCGATTTTTTGAGAAAATAGTTTTTTTTTCCAACCTGATGAACTCTGGGGTGACTCACCTGTGCAAAATGGGCTCATTCCAAGGGAAATGGGGTTTATTTTTCCACCTGCTGAGAACTCGGCGTCCTGCACCGGTGCAAAAACGGGTTCATTTCAGGAGAAAAACGGTGTGTTTTACAACCCGGCGGCCCGTGGGGCGACGCCCCGGTGTCAAACGGGCTCATTTCGAGGGAAAACCGGGCGGGGGAGGCGGGGTTGGGGACGCTCGATGCCACCACAAAAATGGGCTGATTTCAAGGAAAAAAGGGGTGGGTTGGTGGTTTTTTTGGCCAGCTGATGGAAACGGGATGCTCGTTTTATTCCTTGAATTGACAAAAATGCCACCAAAAAAACCACCCCTTCCCGGGCACCACCCGGCCATGGGGGGGAGGGGACGGCCAACGACCGGGGTCTTCACCCTTCTACAACAGTCACAGAACCTGGGAGAAACACCGAGATTTAATTAATCAGCCTTAATTCCTCGCCCCCCACCCCCCGAGCCGCTCGCCCGCGCCGTTACCTTGAAGAGGGTGACGCCGGTGCTGTAGCAGAGGCTGAGGAGGAAGAGGACGACGAAGGTCACGGCAGTCCAGAGGTCGGTGGCGTCTTCCTCCGCCTCGGGTTGCGTCTCCTCGCCCACCGTCACCAGGACACAATCTGGGGGGGGGAGGGGGCGAGAGGAGGGCTTCAATGTGTGTGGGGGAGGGGTGGGACACCCCCCCCCACGTCCCATCTCCCGAATCCCACCGTGAAAGTGAAGGGGGCCAAACCCCCCCCCCCCCCCGTTTTCACCCATTTTTCACCCATTTTCCACCCAATCCGTGTCCAAAACCCTGCCGCGAGCAAAGGGGCCCTAAGGAATTGCGGCGCTTGTAGCAAAAAAAGCCTTTTTTCCACCCATTTTTCTACCCAATCCTCGCTAAAAACCTTCCGTGAGCAAAAAGGCCACGAGGCTTTTTAGTGCAGCAAAAACCCCATTTCCCCCCATTTTCTACCCAATTCTGGCCCAAAAACCTCCTGCGAAGCAAAGGGACCGCAAGGATTTTTGCTGCAAGCCACAAAAATACCCATTTTCACCCGTTTTTAACCCAATCTCCATCCAAAAACCAGCTGCCGGCAAAGGGGCCGCGGGGATTTTTGGTGCACGCAGCAGAAAATCCCATTTCCGCCCATTTTTCACCCATTTTCTGCCCAATTCTTGACCAAAACCTTCCGGGAAAGCAATTGTGGTGCAGGATTTTTGCTGCATGCAGCAAAAAAAAAAAAAACCAATTCCACCCATTTTCTACCCGATTCTTGTCCAAAACCCTCCCACAAGCGAAGGGGTTATGAGGATTTTTTGGTGCCTGCAGGGAAAAGTCCCGATTCCACCCTTTTTCCACCCAATTCTCGTCCAAAAACCTGCTCCAAGGCAAAGGGACCATGGGGATTTTTGGCACGTGCAGCAAAAAAACCCAATTCCACCCGTTTTCCACCCAATTCTTGTCCTAAAACCTGCTCCAAGGCAAAGGGATGACGGGGATTTTTGGCGCACGTGGCAAAAAACCCCATTTCCACCTATTTTCCACCCAATTCTTGACCAAAACCTTCTTGGAAAAACAAAAGGGGGCAGGATTTTTGGTGCGTGCAGTAAAAACCCCATTTCCACCCATTTTCCACCCATTTTTCTACCCAATCCTTGTGAAAACCCTGTCGGGAGCAAAGGGGCCACGAGGATTTTTAGTGCAAGGAGGAAAAAAACCCATTTCCACCCATTTTCCACCCAATTCTTGTCCAAAAACCTCCTGCAACGCAGGAGTTATTAGGAGTTTTGGTTTGTGTAGCCAAAAAAAATACCCATTTCCACCCGTTTTCCACCCAATTTTTGTTCAAAAACCTGCTCCAAGGCAAAGGGACCAGGAGGATTTTGGGTGCCTGCAGCAAAAACCCCTTTTCCACCAATTTTCCACCCATTTTCCACCCAATCCTTGACCGAAACCTTCCTGGAGAGCAAAAGGGGGATTTTTTTTGGTGCGCGCAGCAAAAAAAACCAATTCCACCCATTTTCCACCCAATTTGTGTCCTAAAACCTGCTCCAAGGCAAAGGGACCACGAGGATTTTTGGCGCACGTGGCGAAAAACCCCATTTCCACCCAATTCTTGTCTAAAACCTTCCCGTAAAGCAATTGTGTGCAGGATTTTTGGTGCGTGCAGCAAAAAAAAACCCAAATCCACTCATTTTCCACCCAATTCTTGTGCAAAAACCTGCCGTAAAATGAAGGGACCGGGAGGATTTTTGGTGCGTGAACTAAAAAAACCCCATTTCCACCCATTTTCCACCCAATCCTTGCCCTAAACTCTCCCACGAGCGAAAGGACTGCGAAGATTTTCGGCACCTGCCAGCCGCAAGTCCCATTTCCACCTGTTTTTCACCCAAAACCCTCGCAGAAATCACCCGAAACGATGGTGAAAACCCCGTTTTTTCCCTCTTCGGGCCTCGCCGTTGGACGAATTCGCTTGATTTTTAGGGCGAAACCCACATCTTTTTGGGGGTGGGGGTGGAAAATTTCCCATTTTTTTGAGGCGGGGCTTGATAAGGAAGGGGGCGTGGCTTCAAGGAGGCATCACCCACCCCCCCGCGTCGTCCAATCGCGCCCTCCCACCGCCCTCGACCTCGACGACGGACCTTATTTCCCCAGAAAAAAAGAAAAACCTAAAAAAATAAGGAATTCTTGGTTTTTTCCCGCCTCGTTTCCTTCATCCCAACCTTAATTACAGGCAAGCCGGCGGGGGAAGGGCGATGGTTGAGGTGGGGGAGGGGTGGGAAAACACACCCCCCCGGCCCAAGTGTGGCGTCGGCACGATACCGGGTTTGATTTACGGGGAGGGGGGGAGGGTTTGGGGGGTTTTGGGTCTCATTTGGGGGTTTTTTTTTTGTTGTTTTTTGGTTTTTTTTGGTTTATTTGGATGCGGAATTACAGCCCCGCGCGTCTTCCCGCCTCCCCGCCCCGGCCGCGCTCAATAACAGGTGACGTCGGAATCGGCGAGGATGACCGAAACGTTGACGGCGGTGGGTTTACCCAAGCTTTTATCCAAACTCTTCTGCACGAAGTTCATGGGGATGCCCTCGTGGCCCACCACGCACGCGAAGGAGTCGCCGCGTTGCCAGTCGGCCGCCGGCACGCTCAACATGCTGTAGGCGGAGAAAGCGCCGCCGTCTTCCTCCGGCCCAAAGATGGCGACGCTACTCGGCGGCACGGGACGATCCTGTTGGGTCCACGTCACCAGGACGTCGCGGGGGCGGAACCCCAAAACCAGGCAGGTCAAAGTAGCCGTTTCCTGACGGGCCAATTCCTCGGCCGGCGGCGGGAAGACGTAGACGGAAGGTGCCTTCACGGAGACGGCTGCGAAGGGGGCGCAAGAGAAGGTCAAGGGTGGTGGGAGGGATGCGGTTCGCCCAATGGGCTCGCTTCCTCCAGTGGGCTGGCCCTCCCACTAAGCTAGACCCTTCCAGTAGACTAGACCCTTCCAGTAGAACAGACCCTTCCAGTAGGCTAGACTCTTCCAGTAGGCTGACCTCTTCCAGTAGACTGACCTCTTCCAGTAGGCTAGACCCTTCCAGTAGGCTAGACTCTTCCAGTAGACTAGACTCTTCCAGTAGGCTAGACCTTTCCAGTAGGCTAGACCCTTCCAGTAGACTGACCTCTTCCAGTAGGCTAGACTCTTCCAGTAGACTAGACTCTTCCAGTAGGCTAGACTCTTCCAGTAGGCTGACCTCTTCCAGCAGGCTAGACCTTTCCAGTAGGCTAGACTCTTCCAGTAGACTGGCTTCTTCCAGTTGACTACCTCTGTTGATTCTCCCAGTAGGCCAGACCCTTCCAGTAGACCCTCCCAGTTGACCCCTCCAATGGAGAAGACCCTTCCAGTGGACAAATTCCTTCTGGTAGGCCAGACCCTTCCAGTAGTCTAGCTCACTTGGCTCTCCCAGTAGGCTAGACTCTTCCAGTAGGCCAGACCCTTCCACTAGGCCAGACTCTTCCAGGAGGCCAGACCCTTCCACTAGGCCAGACTCTTCCACTGGGCCAGACCCTTCGAGTAGGCCAGACCCTTCCACTAGGCCAGACCCTTCCACTAGGCCAGACCCTTCCAGGAGGCCAGACCCTTCCAGCAGGCCAGGCCCTTCCAGTAGGCCAGACCCTTCAAGTAGGCCAGACTCTTCCACTAGGCCAGACCCTTCCACTAGGCCAGACCCTTGAGTAGGCCAGACCCTTCCACTAGGCCAGACCCTTCCACTAGGCCAGACCCTTCGAGTAGGCCAGACCCTCGAGTAGGCCAGACCCTTCCACTAGGCCAGACCCTTCCACTAGGCCAGACCCTTCCAGTAGGCCAGACCCTTTGAGTAGGCCAGACCCTTCTCAGTAGGCCAGACCCTTCCACTAGGCCAGACCCTCGAGTAGGCCAGACCCTTCCACTAGGCCAGACCCTTCCACTAGGCCAGACCCTTTGAGTAGGCCAGACCCTTCCACTAGGCCAGACCCTCGAGTAGGCCAGACCCTTCCACTAGGCCAGACCCTTCCAGTAGACCAGCCCAGTAGACTCGGCTTTTCCAGCCACCTCCTTCGACTTGCCCAAAACCGCTCTTATTTTCCGAAACCCTCCGCCGGTTCCCTTCTCGGTGGACGCCATGTTGGTGGGCGGGGTTTAAAGGGTGGGGAAAAGGAAAGGGGGTGGGGGGGGGTGTGGGATGGAAATGGGGCGGGATTAAAAGGGGCGGGCTCCTACCTATGTCTTTCTGAATGGATTTTGTGATGGGTTTGCCGAGTTCGGGGACCTGGACGGTGCAGGTGAACTTCTCGCCGGAATTCCACTCGTCGGCGCAGATCTTCAACGTGCTGGTGAGGCTGAAGAGCCCGTTGGGTAGTTTTTGGGGTTTCCCCAAGATGGCGTCCAAGGCTTTGCCTTGATCCCGGTTCCAGGTGAACTTCACGTCCTCGGTTGACTTCAGGTTGGTCGCCAGGCACGTGACGCTGCCGTTCTGGCTGAGGTAAAGGTCCTCCAAGGACGGGGGGAGGAGGGTGACGGTCACCGCCGGTTTAGTATCTGGTTGGGGTCGGGAGGGGTCAAGGAAAGGGGGGGGGGGAGGGGAGCGGCGTTGAGTGGGCGGATCTTGGCTTTCATCCGATTGGCCCCGGCCTCTCGCCCCCCCCCCCCCCCCGTCAAAAACTCGAGTTTTGGGGCGATTTCCGAGAAAATGTTCCGCCGCCCCCATTTTTCTTTTAAAGGTTGTTGCGGGTTTGGGGGGAAGGGGCTCAAAACGTCCGTTTTCCTCTCGAAAATCGATCGGTTTCGCCTCAAAGCCACGCCCACCCCACCCCCCCCACCCCTCCCAGTGGTCACCGCTGACCGGGCGTGGCACCGCCTCCCCCCGGCGCCATCACGGGGTGGATTCATGGGAGGGTTAAGCCGGCGTTTAAACCTCCGCCCGCCCCTCCCTCCGTCCGCCTCGACCATCGAGCCACCTGATAGGTCCACCTCGACCGCCTCAACCCTTCCTCCCGCCCCCAATCAACCAATCAACCGCCTGATTCTTTCCATCCCCGTCGCCCCCATCAACCCGACCGACGTCTCCGAAGCCGCCCCGCCCCATCCTCTCCCACCGTCCAACCACGGCCTCCGATAAACCGCCCGCCCTCACCTGAGCAGAAAGTGCTGATGTTGGCGACCGCAGCCTCCTTCAGCGTGGGATTGGTCACTTTGCAGGAGAACTCCGCCCCCGCCTCCCACGTCTCCTTGCTGACGTTGACCTGGCTCGTGAAGGCGGCCATGTTGTCGGAGCACTGGTCGCAGGCGTAGACTTCCGGGTTGAGGTTGGCCACGTCGTGGTTGACCAACCACTGCACTTGGCTTTCGCCAGCCTTCCTCCCCTCGACCAGGCACAGCAGCAGGACCTTGTTCTCGTTCCGGTATTTGTTGGGGTCGCTCAGGAGCTTTACGGTCACAGGCTTATTGTTACAGCACGAGTTGACACCTAGAAGTTGGCCGAGACGTCAGAGAAGGTTGGGAGCAACAGGGACCCGTCGCCGTCTCCGCCAAGACCTCATCAAGGCTTAGATCAAGGTTGGGATCAAGATCGGCCCATCTCGGTGTCCACCAAGACCTCATCAAGGCTGGGACCAAGGTTGGTATCAAGGCTGGGATCAAGGCTGGGATCAAGGCTGGGATCAAGTCGGGAGCAAGTTTGGATCAAGGTTGGGAGCAACATGGACCCACCTCGGTGTCCACTAAGACCTCATCAAGGCTGAGATCGAGGCTGGGATCAAGGTTGGGGTCGAGTTTGGATCAAGGTTATGAGAAACATTGATCCATCTCGGTGTCCACCAAGACCTCATCAAGGCTGGGATCAAGGCTGGGATCAAGTTGGGATCAAGTTTGGATTAAGGTTGGGAGTAACATCAACCCATCTCGGTGTCCACCAAGACCTCATCAAGGCTGGGATCAAGGATGAGACTAAGACCAACCTTTCTAGGTGTCCACCAAGACCCCACATAAGGCCGGGATCAAGGCTTGGAGCAATTCCAGCCCATCTGGGTGACCACCAAGACCTCAGATAAGCCAGGATCAAGGCTGGGACCAACGCCAACCCATCTTGGTGACCCCCAAGAACCCAGATAAGGCCGGGATCAAGGCTGGGAGCAGCACCAACCCATCTAAGAGTTTACCAAGACCTCAGATAAGGCCGGGATTAAGGCTGGGAGCAGCACCAACCCACCTAGGAGTTGACCCAGACCTCAGATAAGCCGGGATCAAGGCTGGGACCAACGTCAGCCCGTCCCACAAAGCCAGGCTCGCCCCCTTCCCCGCCGCCTCTCTCACCTTTGACGCTGCCAGTGGCGGTTTTGCCGGTGGCGCTTTGGTAGGCCTTGCACTGGAAGGTCTCGCTATCCAAGCCGTCGGCGGGGGCGACGGTGATTTCTGAGCTGAGCTTATAGAGGCTGCTGCTGCTCGCTAAGGCCGGGAAGGTCTCGATGTCGCCGGGGACTTTGGAAACCCACGTGACGGTGACGGGTTGGGGGAAGAAATCGCTGACGAAGCAGCCGAGGGTGAGGTTGGCCCCGCAGCTGGCGCAGTCGCACGAGGCCAGCGGGTAGACGACGGGGTCGCTGGCCTTGACTGCAAAGAAACAGCTTAAATTTAATTCGGGGTGGAGGTGGGGGGGGTTTGGGGGGGTGATTCGGGGTCTCAGACACCCCCTTAACCCCCCGCCTTAGGACACCCTAAGCCGGGCTTTGGGGAAGCGGTTGCGCCGAAAGACGATGTGAAAGCGCCGGGGGAAAGGTCACCGCCAGAAGGGGAAGTAGGTCGGGGCGCGAGAATTTCCTCCTAGACGGGTTTCTCACCCCTAAACCGAGCCTAAACCCCCCCCCCAAACTCCCCCCCACCAGTGACGTCACGGCGGGGCGCACCCATATTCTGTGGGGATCCCCCCACCCCGCTCCCCGATTTTGGCGCGCGGTGACAGCTCTGCCGGTGAGTGGCTCTGCAAAGCCGGGGTTTAGGCTTAGTCCTAGTCCTGCGCGGCCCCCGCCAGCTTTTGGGGTCACCGCTGCTTTGGGGGGAGGGTGTCTCTTTTTTTTGGGGGGGGGGGACACGCTTTGGGGTCCTGAGGGGGTGCTGCTGGGGAGCTGTTGCAAGCCTAAGGCTGAGCATGGCTTAAACCTGGACTTCCTCGAAAATCTCGAGGCTGAGCATCAGGAGCAAAGCTGGGCTTTCCTACACAGGCTTGAAACCAAACATGGCTTGCACAGCTCTGGGGTTTTCCTAGAGATTAAGGCTGAGCTTGGCTTGCACAGCTCAAAGCTGGGCTTTCCTACAGAAGATTAAGGCTGAGCCTGGCTTGCACAGCTCAAAGCTGGGCTTTCCTACAGAAGATTAAGGCTGAGCTTGGCTTGCACAGATCAAAGCTTGGCTTTCCTACAGAAGATTAAAGCTGAGCTTGGCTTGCACAGCTCAAAGCTTGGCTTTCCTACAGAAGATTAAGGCTGAGCCTGACTTGCACAGCTCAAAGCTTGGCTTTCCTACAGAAGATTAAGGCTGAGCCTGGCTTGCACAGCTCAAAGCTTGGCTTTCCTACAGAAGATTAAGGCTGAGCCTGGCTTGCACAGCTCAAAGCTGGGCTTTCCTACAGAAGATTAAGGCTGAGCCTGGCTTGCACAGCTCAAAGCTGGGCTTTCCTACAGAAGATTAAGGCTGAGCCTGGCTTGCACAGCTCAAAGCTGGGCTTTCCTACAGAAGATTAAGGCTGAGCCTGGCTTGCACAGCTCAAAGCTTGGCTTTCCTACAGAAGATTAAGGCTGAGCCTGGCTTGCACAGCTCAAAGCTGGGCTTTCCTACAGAAGATTAAAGCTGAGCTTGGCTTGCACAGATCAAAGCTTGGCTTTCCAACAGAAGATTAAGGCTGAGCTTTGCTCACGCAGCTCTAGGGCTCTCCAAGAGAAGATTAAGGCTGAGCTTGGCTTGCACAACTCAAAGCCGGGCTTTATTAGAAGAGCTTAAAGGTGAGCACCTCTTGCACACCTCCAAGCTGGGCTTTCCTAGACAAGCTTGAAGCTAAGCACGGCTTGCACAGCTCTAGGGCTTTCCTAGAGAAGATTAAGGCTAAGCTGGGCTTGCACACCTCAAAGCTGGGCTTTCTTAGAAAAGCTTGAGATTGAGCATCATTTGCAGGGCTCAAAATTGAGCTTTCCAAGAACAGCTTGAAGCTGGGCTTTCCCAGACGAGCTCAAAGCTGAGCATGGCTTGCACAGCTCAAAGCTGGGCTTTCCCACAGAAGATCAAGGCTTGACATCGATACTACAGTTCTAGGCTGAGCTTTCAAAGATAATAGTGAAGCTGAAGATCGATGGTGCAGCTCTGAGCTGAGCTTTTCCAGGTAATATCAAAGCTGAGCATTGCTAGCACGGCTCTAAGCTAAGCTTTTCTAGATAATACCGAGGATGAGCATGGCTAGCACAGCGCTAAGCTGGGCTTTTCTAGGTAACATTGAAACTGAGTATCGATAACAGACCTTGAAGCTGAGCAGAGCTCCAATGACTAAAACCTGGCTTTCCTAGAAAAGCTCAAGCCTAAGCATGGCTGGCACAGCTCAAGGCTACATACGGCGGCACAGCTCTGAGCTGAGCTTTTCTAGATAATATCAAAGCTGCAAAGCTTAAAGCTGAGCACAGCTTGCACGAATCAAACCTGGCTTTTCTAGAAAACCGCAAGCACGAGAAAGCTTTAGACACCTCTAAGCTGGGCTTTTGTAGGTAATGTTGCAGCTGAGATTTGCTAACATGGCTCAGTGAGCTCGGGTTTCCTAGACAGTACCGAGGCTCGGCATTGCCAGCATCTCTCTGAGCTGAGCTTTGCTCGATAATATCGAAACTGAGCACCGCTAGTTCAGCACTGAGCTGAGATTTGCTAGATAATATCGAAGCTGAGCTTAGCTAGAGTAGCACAGGTCTGAGCTGAGCTAGATAACATTAACATTGAGCAGTGCTAGCACAGCTCTGAGCTGAGCTTTTCTGGGTAATATCAACCCTGAGCAGTGCTAGCACAGCTCTGAGCTCAGCTTTGCTAGACAGTTCTAAAGCTAAGCACGGCCAGCACGGCTCGATAAGCACGGCTGGTACAGCTCGACCATGAGCACGCCTTGCATGGCTCTAAGCTTGGCTTTGCTAGGTACTATTGAAGCTGAGCGTTGTTAGCAGGGATCTAAGCTGGGATTTGCTAGATAATGCTGAAGTTCAAAGCTCAGCCTTGCTAGCACAGCTCTGAGCTGAGCTTTCCTGGGCAGTCTGGGAGCTTAGAGCTGAGCTTTGCTAGCACAGTGCTGAGCTGAGCTTTCCTCGGCAGTCTGGGAGCTTAGAGCTGAGCTTTGCTAGCACAGTGCTGAGCTGAGCTTTCCTGGGCAGTCTGGGAGCTTAGAGCTGAGCTTTGCTAGCACAGTGCTGAGCTGAGCTTTCCTGGGCAGTCTGGGAGCTTAGAGCTGAGCTTTGCTAGCACAGCTCTGAGCTGAGCTTTCCTGAGCAGTCTGGGAGCTTAGAGCTGAGCTTTGCTAGCACAGTGCTGAGCTGAGCTTTCCTGGGCAGTCTGGGAGCTTAGAGCCGAGCTTTGCTAGCACAGCTCTGAGCTGAGCTTTCCTGGGCAGTCTGGGAGCTTAGAGCCGAGCTTTGCTAGCACAGCTCTGAGCTGAGCTTTCCTGGGCAGTCTGGGAGCTTAGAGCTGAGCTTTGCTAGCACAGTGCTGAGCTGAGCTTTTCTGGGTAATATCAACCCTGAGCAGTGCTAGCACAGCTCTGAGCTCAGCTTTGCTAGACAGTTCTAAAGCTAAGCACGGCCAGCACGGCTCGATAAGCACGGCTGGTACAGCTCGACCATGAGCACGCCTTGCATGGCTCTAAGCTTGGCTTTGCTAGGTACTATTGAAGCTGAGCGTTGTTAGCAGGGATCTAAGCTGGGATTTGCTAGATAATGCTGAAGTTCAAAGCTCAGCCTTGCTAGCACAGCTCTGAGCTGAGCTTTCCTGGGCAGTCTGGGAGCTTAGAGCTGAGCTTTGCTAGCACAGCTCTGAGCTGAGCTTTCCTGGGCAGTCTGGGAGCTTAGAGCTGAGCTTTGCTAGCACAGCTCTGAGCTGAGCTTTCCTGGGCAGTCTGGGAGCTTAGAGCTGAGCTTTGCTAGCACAGCTCTGAGCTGAGCTTTTCTGGGTAATATCAACCCTGAGCAGTGCTAGCACAGCTCTGAGCTCAGCTTTGCTAGACAGTTCTAAAGCTAAGCACGGCCAGCACGGCTCGATAAGCACGGCTGGTACAGCTCGACCATGAGCACGCCTTGCATGGCTCTAAGCTTGGCTTTGCTAGGTACTATTGAAGCTGAGCGTTGTTAGCAGGGATCTAAGCTGGGATTTGCTAGATAATGCTGAAGTTCAAAGCTCAGCCTTGCTAGCACAGCTCTGAGCTGAGCTTTCCTGGGCAGTCTGGGAGCTTAGAGCTGAGCTTTGCTAGCACAGCTCTGAGCTGAGCTTTCCTGGGCAGTCTGGGAGCTTAGAGCTGAGCTTTGCTAGCACAGCTCTGAGCTGAGCTTTCCTGGGCAGTCTGGGAGCTTAGAGCTGAGCTTTGCTAGCACAGCTCTGAGCTGAGCTTTCCTGGGCAGTCTGGGAGCTTAGAGCTGAGCTTTGCTAGCACAGTGCTGAGCTGAGCTTTCCTCGGCAGTCTGGGAGCTTAGAGCTGAGCTTTGCTAGCACAGTGCTGAGCTGAGCTTTCCTGGGCAGTCTGGGAGCTTAGAGCTGAGCTTTGCTAGCACAGTGTGGAGCTGAGCTTTCCTGGGCAGTCTGGGAGCTTAGAGCTGAGCTTTGCTAGCACAGTGCTGAGCTGAGCTTTCCTCGGCAGTCTGGGAGCTTAGAGCTGAGCTTTGCTAGCACAGCTCTGAGCTGAGCTTTCCTGGGCAGTCTGGGAGCTTAGAGCTGAGCTTTGCTAGCACAGTGCTGAGCTGAGCTTTCCTCGGCAGTCTGGGAGCTTAGAGCTGAGCTTTGCTAGCACAGTGCTGAGCTGAGCTTTCCTCGGCAGTCTGGGAGCTTAGAGCTGAGCTTTGCTAGCACAGCTCTGAGCTGAGCTTTCCTGGGCAGTCTGGGAGCTTAGAGCCGAGCTTGGCTAGCACAGTGTGGAGCTGAGCTTTCCTGGGCAGTCTGGGAGCTTAGAGCCAAGCTTTGCTAGCACAGCTCTGAGCTGAGCTTTCCTGGGCAGTCTGGGAGCTTAGAGCCGAGCTTTGCTAGCACAGTGTGGAGCTGAGCTTTCCTGGGCAGTCTGGGAGCTTAGAGCTGAGCTTTGCTAGCACAGTGCTGAGCTGAGCTTTCCTGGGCAGTCTGGGAGCTTAGAGCTGAGCTTTGCTAGCACAGTGCTGAGCTGAGCTTTCCTGGGCAGTCTGGGAGCTTAGAGCTGAGCTTTGCTAGCACAGCTCTGAGCTGAGCTTTCCTGGGCAGTCTGGGAGCTTAGAGCTGAGCTTTGCTAGCACAGCTCTGAGCTGAGCTTTCCTGAGCAGTCTGGGAGCTTAGAGCTGAGCTTTGCTAGCACAGTGCTGAGCTGAGCTTTCCTCGGCAGTCTGGGAGCTTAGAGCTGAGCTTTGCTAGCACAGCTCTGAGCTGAGCTTTCCTCGGCAGTCTGGGAGCTTAGAGCCGAGCTTTGCTAGCACAGCTCTGAGCTGAGCTTTCCTCGGCAGTCTGGGAGCTTAGAGCTGAGCTTTGCTAGCACAGTGTGGAGCTGAGCTTTTCTGGGTAATATCAACCCTGAGCAGTGCTAGCACAGCTCTGAGCTCAGCTTTGCTAGACAGTTCTAAAGCTAAGCACGGCCAGCACGGCTCGATAAGCACGGCTGGTACAGCTCGACCATGAGCACGCCTCGCATGGCTCTAAGCTTGGCTTTGCTAGGTACTATTGAAGCTGAGCGTTGTTAGCAGGGATCTAAGCTGGGATTTGCTAGATATTGCTAAAGTTCAAAGCTCAGCCTTGCTAGCACAGCTCTGAGCTGAGCTTTCCTGGGCAGTCTGGGAGCTTAGAGCTGAGCTTTGCTAGCACAGCTCTGAGCTGAGCTTTCCTGGGCAGTCTGGGAGCTTAGAGCTGAGCTTTGCTAGCACAGCTCTGAGCTGAGCTTTCCTCGGCAGTCTGGGAGCTTAGAGCTGAGCTTTGCTAGCACAGCTCTGAGCTGAGCTTTCCTCGGCAGTCTGGGAGCTTAGAGCCGAGCTTTGCTAGCACAGTGTGGAGCTGAGCTTTCCTGGGCAGTCTGGGAGCTTAGAGCTGAGCTTTGCTAGCACAGCTCTGAGCTGAGCTTTCCCGGGCAGTCTGGGAGCTTAAAGCTTAGCTTTGCTAGCACAGTGCTGAGCTGAGCTTTCCTGGGCAGTCTGGGAGCTTAGAGCTGAGCTTTGCTAGCACAGTGTGGAGCTGAGCTTTCCTGGGCAGTCTGGGAGCTTAGAGCTGAGCTTTGCTAGCACAGTGCTGAGCTGAGCTTTCCTGGGCAGTCTGGGAGCTTAGAGCTGAGCTTTGCTAGCACAGTGCTGAGCTGAGCTTTCCTGGGCAGTCTGGGAGCTTAGAGCTGAGCTTTGCTAGCACAGCTCTGAGCTGAGCTTTCCTGGGCAGTCTGGGAGCTTAGAGCTGAGCTTGGCTAGCACAGTGCTGAGCTGAGCTTTCCTGGGCAGTCTGGGAGCTTAGAGCTGAGCTTTGCTAGCACAGTGTGGAGCTGAGCTTTCCTGGGCAGTCTGGGAGCTTAGAGCTGAGCTTTGCTAGCACAGCTCTGAGCTGAGCTTTCATGGGCAGTCTGGGAGCTTAGAGCCGAACTTTGCTAGCACAGTGCTGAGCTGAGCTTTCCTGGGCAGTCTGGGAGCTTAGAGCTGAGCTTTGCTAGCACAGTGTGGAGCTGAGCTTTCCTGGGCAGTCTGGGAGCTTAAAGCTTAGCTTTGCTAGCACAGTACTGAGCTGAGCTTTCCTGGGCAGTCTGGGAGCTTAGAGCCGAGCTTTGCTAGCACAGTGTGGAGCTGAGCTTTCCTGGGCAGTCTGGGAGCTTAGAGCTGAGCTTTGCTAGCACAGCTCTGAGCTGAGCTTTCCTGGGCAGTCTGGGAGCTTAGAGCTGAGCTTTGCTAGCACAGTGCTGAGCTGAGCTTTCCTGGGCAGTCTGGGAGCTTAGAGCTGAGCTTTGCTAGCACAGTGCTGAGCTGAGCTTTCCTGGGCAGTCTGGGAGCTTAGAGCCGAGTTTGGCTAGCACAGCTCTGAGCTGAGCTTTCCTGGGCAGTCTGGGAGCTTAGAGCTGAGTTTTGCTAGCACAGTGTGGAGCTGAGCTTTCCTGGGCAGTCTGGGAGCTTAGAGCTGAGCTTTGCTAGCACAGCTCTGAGCTGAGCTTTCCTGAGCAGTCTGGGAGCTTAGAGCTGAGCTTGGCTAGCACAGTGCTGAGCTGAGCTTTCCTGGGCAGTCTGGGAGCTTAGAGCTGAGCTTTGCTAGCACAGTGTGGAGCTGAGCTTTCCTCGGTAGTCTGGGAGCTTAGAGCTGAGCTTGGCTAGCACAGTGCTGAGCTGAGCTTTCCTGGGCAGTCTGGGAGCTTAGAGCTGAGCTTTGCTAGCACAGCTCTGAGCTGAGCTTTCCTGGGCAGTCTGGGAGCTTAGAGCCGAGCTTTGCTAGCACAGCTCTGAGCTGAGCTTTCCTGGGCAGTCTGGGAGCTTAGAGCCGAGCTTTGCTAGCACAGCTCTGAGCTGAGCTTTCCTGGGCAGTCTGGGAGCTTAGAGCCGAGCTTTGCTAGCACAGTGTGGAGCTGAGCTTTCCTGGGCAGTCTGGGAGCTTAGAGCCGAGCTTTGCTAGCACAGCTCTGAGCTGAGCTTTCCTGGGCAGTCTGGGAGCTTAGAGCTGAGCTTTGCTAGCACAGCTCTGAGCTGAGCTTTCCTGGGCAGTCTGGGAGCTTAGAGCTGAGCTTTGCTAGCACAGTGTGGAGCTGAGCTTTCCTGGGCAGTCTGGGAGCTTAGAGCTGAGCTTTGCTAGCACAGTGTGGAGCTGAGCTTTCCTGGGCAGTCTGGGAGCTTAGAGCTGAGCTTGGCTAGCACAGTGCTGAGCTGAGCTTTCCTCGGCAGTCTGGGAGCTTAGAGCTGAGCTTTGCTAGCACAGCTCTGAGCTGAGCTTTCCTGGGCAGTCTGGGAGCTTAGAGCTGAGCTTTGCTAGCACAGTGCTGAGCTGAGCTTTCCTGGGCAGTCTGGGAGCTTAGAGCTGAGCTTTGCTAGCACAGTGCTGAGCTGAGCTTTCCTCGGCAGTCTGGGAGCTTAGAGCTGAGCTTTGCTAGCACAGCTCTGAGCTGAGCTTTCCTGGGCAGTCTGGGAGCTTAGAGCCGAGCTTGGCTAGCACAGCTCTGAGCTGAGCTTTCCTGGGCAGTCTGGGAGCTTAGAGCCAAGCTTTGCTAGCACAGCTCTGAGCTGAGCTTTCCTGGGCAGTCTGGGAGCTTAGAGCCGAGCTTTGCTAGCACAGTGTGGAGCTGAGCTTTCCTGGGCAGTCTGGGAGCTTAGAGCTGAGCTTTGCTAGCACAGTGCTGAGCTGAGCTTTCCTGGGCAGTCTGGGAGCTTAGAGCTGAGCTTTGCTAGCACAGTGCTGAGCTGAGCTTTCCTGGGCAGTCTGGGAGCTTAGAGCTGAGCTTTGCTAGCACAGCTCTGAGCTGAGCTTTCCTGGGCAGTCTGGGAGCTTAGAGCTGAGCTTTGCTAGCACAGCTCTGAGCTGAGCTTTCCTGAGCAGTCTGGGAGCTTAGAGCTGAGCTTTGCTAGCACAGTGCTGAGCTGAGCTTTCCTGGGCAGTCTGGGAGCTTAGAGCTGAGCTTTGCTAGCACAGCTCTGAGCTGAGCTTTCCTCGGCAGTCTGGGAGCTTAGAGCCGAGCTTTGCTAGCACAGCTCTGAGCTGAGCTTTCCTCGGCAGTCTGGGAGCTTAGAGCTGAGCTTTGCTAGCACAGTGTGGAGCTGAGCTTTTCTGGGTAATATCAACCCTGAGCAGTGCTAGCACAGCTCTGAGCTCAGCTTTGCTAGACAGTTCTAAAGCTAAGCACGGCCAGCACGGCTCGATAAGCACGGCTGGTACAGCTCGACCATGAGCACGCCTTGCATGGCTCTAAGCTTGGCTTTGCTAGGTACTATTGAAGCTGAGCGTTGTTAGCAGGGATCTAAGCTGGGATTTGCTAGATAATGCTAAAGTTCAAAGCTCAGCCTTGCTAGCACAGCTCTGAGCTGAGCTTTCCTGGGCAGTCTGGGAGCTTAGAGCTGAGCTTTGCTAGCACAGCTCTGAGCTGAGCTTTCCTGGGCAGTCTGGGAGCTTAGAGCTGAGCTTTGCTAGCACAGCTCTGAGCTGAGCTTTCCTCGGCAGTCTGGGAGCTTAGAGCCGAACTTTGCTAGCACAGCTCTGAGCTGAGCTTTCCTGGGCAGTCTGGGAGCTTAGAGCTGAGCTTTGCTAGCACAGCTCTGAGCTGAGCTTTCCCGGGCAGTCTGGGAGCTTAAAGCTTAGCTTTGCTAGCACAGTGCTGAGCTGAGCTTTCCTGGGCAGTCTGGGAGCTTAGAGCTGAGCTTTGCTAGCACAGTGTGGAGCTGAGCTTTCCTGGGCAGTCTGGGAGCTTAGAGCTGAGCTTTGCTAGCACAGTGTGGAGCTGAGCTTTCCTGGGCAGTCTGGGAGCTTAGAGCTGAGCTTTGCTAGCACAGTGCTGAGCTGAGCTTTCCTGGGCAGTCTGGGAGCTTAGAGCTGAGCTTTGCTAGCACAGCTCTGAGCTGAGCTTTCCTGGGCAGTCTGGGAGCTTAGAGCTGAGCTTGGCTAGCACAGTGCTGAGCTGAGCTTTCCTGGGCAGTCTGGGAGCTTAGAGCTGAGCTTTGCTAGCACAGTGTGGAGCTGAGCTTTCCTGGGCAGTCTGGGAGCTTAGAGCTGAGCTTTGCTAGCACAGCTCTGAGCTGAGCTTTCATGGGCAGTCTGGGAGCTTAGAGCCGAACTTTGCTAGCACAGTGCTGAGCTGAGCTTTCCTGGGCAGTCTGGGAGCTTAGAGCTGAGCTTTGCTAGCACAGTGTGGAGCTGAGCTTTCCTGGGCAGTCTGGGAGCTTAAAGCTTAGCTTTGCTAGCACAGTACTGAGCTGAGCTTTCCTGGGCAGTCTGGGAGCTTAGAGCTGAGCTTTGCTAGCTCAGCTCTGAGCTGAGCTTTCCTGGGCAGTCTGGGAGCTTAGAGCTGAGCTTTGCTAGCACAGCTCTGAGCTGAGCTTTCCTGGGCAGTCTGGGAGCTTAGAGCTGAGCTTTGCTAGCACAGTGCTGAGCTGAGCTTTCCTGGGCAGTCTGGGAGCTTAGAGCTGAGCTTTGCTAGCACAGTGCTGAGCTGAGCTTTCCTGGGCAGTCTGGGAGCTTAGAGCCGAGTTTGGCTAGCACAGCTCTGAGCTGAGCTTTCCTGGGCAGTCTGGGAGCTTAGAGCTGAGTTTTGCTAGCACAGTGTGGAGCTGAGCTTTCCTGGGCAGTCTGGGAGCTTAGAGCTGAGCTTTGCTAGCACAGCTCTGAGCTGAGCTTTCCTGAGCAGTCTGGGAGCTTAGAGCTGAGCTTGGCTAGCACAGTGCTGAGCTGAGCTTTCCTGGGCAGTCTGGGAGCTTAGAGCTGAGCTTTGCTAGCACAGTGTGGAGCTGAGCTTTCCTCGGTAGTCTGGGAGCTTAGAGCTGAGCTTGGCTAGCACAGTGTGGAGCTGAGCTTTCCTGGGCAGTCTGGGAGCTTAGAGCTGAGCTTTGCTAGCACAGCTCTGAGCTGAGCTTTCCTGGGCAGTCTGGGAGCTTAGAGCCGAGCTTTGCTAGCACAGCTCTGAGCTGAGCTTTCCTGGGCAGTCTGGGAGCTTAGAGCCGAGCTTTGCTAGCACAGCTCTGAGCTGAGCTTTCCTGGGCAGTCTGGGAGCTTAGAGCCGAGCTTTGCTAGCACAGTGTGGAGCTGAGCTTTCCTGGGCAGTCTGGGAGCTTAGAGCCGAGCTTTGCTAGCACAGCTCTGAGCTGAGCTTTCCTGGGCAGTCTGGGAGCTTAGAGCTGAGCTTTGCTAGCACAGCTCTGAGCTGAGCTTTCCTGGGCAGTCTGGGAGCTTAGAGCTGAGCTTTGCTAGCACAGTGTGGAGCTGAGCTTTCCTGGGCAGTCTGGGAGCTTAGAGCTGAGCTTTGCTAGCACAGTGTGGAGCTGAGCTTTCCTGGGCAGTCTGGGAGCTTAGAGCTGAGCTTGGCTAGCACAGTGCTGAGCTGAGCTTTCCTCGGCAGTCTGGGAGCTTAGAGCTGAGCTTTGCTAGCACAGCTCTGAGCTGAGCTTTCCTGGGCAGTCTGGGAGCTTAGAGCCGAGCTTTGCTAGCACAGTGTGGAGCTGAGCTTTCCTGGGCAGTCTGGGAGCTTAGAGCCGAGCTTTGCTAGCACAGCTCTGAGCTGAGCTTTCCTGGGCAGTCTGGGAGCTTAGAGCCGAGCTTTGCTAGCACAGTGTGGAGCTGAGCTTTCCTGGGCAGTCTGGGAGCTTAGAGCCGAGCTTTGCTAGCACAGTGCTGAGCTGAGCTTTCCTGGGCAGTCTGGGAGCTTAGAGCTGAGCTTTGCTAGCACAGCTCTGAGCTGAGCTTTCCTGGGCAGTCTGGGAGCTTAGAGCTGAGCTTTGCTAGCACAGTGCTGAGCTGAGCTTTCCTGGGCAGTCTGGGAGCTTAGAGCTGAGCTTTGCTAGCACAGTGCTGAGCTGAGCTTTCCTGAGCAGTCTGGGAGCTTAGAGCCGAGCTTGGCTAGCACAGTGCTGAGCTGAGCTTTCCTGGGCAGTCTGGGAGCTTAGAGCCGAGCTTTGCTAGCACAGCTCTGAGCTGAGCTTTCCTGGGCAGTCTGGGAGCTTAGAGCCAAGCTTTGCTAGCACAGCTCTGAGCTGAGCTTTCCTGGGCAGTCTGGGAGCTTAGAGCCGAGCTTTGCTAGCACAGTGTGGAGCTGAGCTTTCCTGGGCAGTCTGGGAGCTTAGAGCTGAGCTTTGCTAGCACAGTGCTGAGCTGAGCTTTCCTGGGCAGTCTGGGAGCTTAGAGCTGAGCTTTGCTAGCACAGTGCTGAGCTGAGCTTTCCTGGGCAGTCTGGGAGCTTAGAGCTGAGCTTTGCTAGCACAGCTCTGAGCTGAGCTTTCCTCGGCAGTCTGGGAGCTTAGAGCTGAGCTTTGCTAGCACAGCTCTGAGCTGAGCTTTCCTGAGCAGTCTGGGAGCTTAGAGCTGAGCTTTGCTAGCACAGTGCTGAGCTGAGCTTTCCTGGGCAGTCTGGGAGCTTAGAGCTGAGCTTTGCTAGCACAGCTCTGAGCTGAGCTTTCCTGGGCAGTCTGGGAGCTTAGAGCCGAGCTTTGCTAGCACAGTGTGGAGCTGAGCTTTTCTGGGTAATATCAACCCTGAGCAGTGCTAGCACAGCTCTGAGCTCAGCTTTGCTAGACAGTTCTAAAGCTAAGCACGGCCAGCACGGCTCGATAAGCACGGCTGGTACAGCTCGACCATGAGCACGCCTTGCATGGCTCTAAGCTTGGCTTTGCTAGGTACTATTGAAGCTGAGCGTTGTTAGCAGGGATCTAAGCTGGGATTTGCTAGATAATGCTGAAGTTCAAAGCTCAGCCTTGCTAGCACAGCTCTGAGCTGAGCTTTCCTGGGCAGTCTGGGAGCTTAGAGCTGAGCTTTGCTAGCACAGCTCTGAGCTGAGCTTTCCTCGGCAGTCTGGGAGCTTAGAGCCGAGCTTTGCTAGCACAGTGCTGAGCTGAGCTTTCCTGGGCAGTCTGGGAGCTTAGAGCTGAGCTTTGCTAGCACAGCTCTGAGCTGAGCTTTCCTGAGCAGTCTGGGAGCTTAGAGCCGAGCTTTGCTAGCACAGCTCTGAGCTGAGCTTTCCTCGGCAGTCTGGGAGCTTAGAGCCGAGCTTTGCTAGCACAGTGCTGAGCTGAGCTTTCCTGGGCAGTCTGGGAGCTTAGAGCTGAGCTTTGCTAGCACAGCTCTGAGCTGAGCTTTCCTGAGCAGTCTGGGAGCTTAGAGCTTAGCTTTGCTAGCACAGTGCTGAGCTGAGCTTTCCTGGGCAGTCTGGGAGCTTAGAGCCGAGCTTTGCTAGCACAGTGTGGAGCTGAGCTTTCCTCGGTAGTCTTGGAGCTTAGAGCTGAGCTTTGCTAGCACAGTGCTGAGCTGAGCTTTCCTGGGCAGTCTGGGAGCTTAGAGCCGAGCTTGGCTAGCACAGTGCTGAGCTGAGCTTTCCTGGGCAGTCTGGGAGCTTAGAGCTGAGCTTTGCTAGCACAGTGCTGAGCTGAGCTTTCCTGGGCAGTCTGGGAGCTTAGAGCTGAGCTTTGCTAGCACAGCTCTGAGCTGAGCTTTCCTGGGCAGTCTGGGAGCTTAGAGCCGAGCTTTGCTAGCACAGTGTGGAGCTGAGCTTTCCTGGGCAGTCTGGGAGCTTAGAGCCGAGTTTGGCTAGCACAGCTCTGAGCTGAGCTTTCCTGGGCAGTCTGGGAGCTTAGAGCTGAGCTTTGCTAGCACAGCTCTGAGCTGAGCTTTCCTGGGCAGTCTGGGAGCTTAGAGCCGAGCTTTGCTAGCACAGTGTGGAGCTGAGCTTTCCTCAGCAGTCTGGGAGCTTAGAGCTGAGCTTTGCTAGCACAGTGCTGAGCTGAGCTTTCCTCGGCAGTCTGGGAGCTTAGAGCTGAGCTTTGCTAGCACAGCTCTGAGCTGAGCTTTCCTGGGCAGTCTGGGAGCTTAGAGCTGAGCTTTGCTAGCACAGTGTGGAGCTGAGCTTTTCTGGGTAATATCAACCCTGAGCAGTGCTAGCACAGCTCTGAGCTCAGCTTTGCTAGACAGTTCTAAAGCTAAGCACGGCCAGCACGGCTCGATAAGCACGGCTGGTACAGCTCGACCATGAGCACGCCTTGCATGGCTCTAAGCTTGGCTTTGCTAGGTACTATTGAAGCTGAGCGTTGTTAGCAGGGATCTAAGCTGGGATTTGCTAGATAATGCTGAAGTTCAAAGCTCAGCCTTGCTAGCACAGCTCTGAGCTGAGCTTTCCTGGGCAGTCTGGGAGCTTAGAGCTGAGCTTTGCTAGCACAGCTCTGAGCTGAGCTTTCCTGGGCAGTCTGGGAGCTTAGAGCCGAGCTTTGCTAGCACAGTGCTGAGCTGAGCTTTCCTGGGCAGTCTGGGAGCTTAGAGCTGAGCTTTGCTAGCACAGCTCTGAGCTGAGCTTTCCTGAGCAGTCTGGGATCTTAGAGCCGAGCTTTGCTAGCACAGCTCTGAGCTGAGCTTTCCTCGGCAGTCTGGGAGCTTAGAGCCGAGCTTTGCTAGCACAGTGCTGAGCTGAGCTTTCCTGGGCAGTCTGGGAGCTTAGAGCTGAGCTTTGCTAGCACAGCTCTGAGCTGAGCTTTCCTGAGCAGTCTGGGAGCTTAGAGCTTAGCTTTGCTAGCACAGTGCTGAGCTGAGCTTTCCTGGGCAGTCTGGGAGCTTAGAGCCGAGCTTTGCTAGCACAGTGTGGAGCTGAGCTTTCCTCGGTAGTCTTGGAGCTTAGAGCTGAGCTTTGCTAGCACAGTGCTGAGCTGAGCTTTCCTGGGCAGTCTGGGAGCTTAGAGCCGAGCTTGGCTCGCACAGTGCTGAGCTGAGCTTTCCTGGGCAGTCTGGGAGCTTAGAGCTGAGCTTTGCTAGCACAGTGCTGAGCTGAGCTTTCCTGGGCAGTCTGGGAGCTTAGAGCTGAGCTTTGCTAGCACAGCTCTGAGCTGAGCTTTCCTGGGCAGTCTGGGAGCTTAGAGCCGAGCTTTGCTAGCACAGTGTGGAGCTGAGCTTTCCTGGGCAGTCTGGGAGCTTAGAGCCGAGTTTGGCTAGCACAGCTCTGAGCTGAGCTTTCCTGGGCAGTCTGGGAGCTTAGAGCTGAGCTTTGCTAGCACAGCTCTGAGCTGAGCTTTCCTGGGCAGTCTGGGAGCTTAGAGCCGAGCTTTGCTAGCACAGTGTGGAGCTGAGCTTTCCTCAGCAGTCTGGGAGCTTAGAGCTGAGCTTTGCTAGCACAGTGTGGAGCTGAGCTTTCCTGGGCAGTCTGGGAGCTTAGAGCTGAGCTTTGCTAGCACAGTGCTGAGCTGAGCTTTCCTGGGCAGTCTGGGAGCTTAGAGCTGAGCTTTGCTAGCACAGTGCTGAGCTGAGCTTTCCTGGGCAGTCTGGGAGCTTAGAGCTGAGCTTTGCTAGCACAGTGCTGAGCTGAGCTTTCCTGGGCAGTCTGGGAGCTTAGAGCTGAGCTTTGCTAGCACAGCTCTGAGCTGAGCTTTCCTGAGCAGTCTGGGAGCTTAGAGCTGAGCTTTGCTAGCACAGCTCTGAGCTGAGCTTTCCTGGGCAGTCTGGGAGCTTAGAGCTGAGCTTTGCTAGCACAGTGCTGAGCTGAGCTTTCCTGGGCAGTCTGGGAGCTTAGAGCTGAGCTTTGCTAGCACAGCTCTGAGCTGAGCTTTCCTGGGCAGTCTGGGAGCTTAGAGCTGAGCTTTGCTAGCACAGCTCTGAGCTGAGCTTTCCTGGGCAGTCTGGGAGCTTAGAGCCGAACTTTGCTAGCACAGCTCTGAGCTGAGCTTTCCTGGGCAGTCTGGGAGCTTAGAGCCGAACTTTGCTAGCACAGCTCTGAGCTGAGCTTTCCTGGGCAGTCTGGGAGCTTAGAGCTGAGCTTTGCTAGCACAGCTCTGAGCTGAGCTTTCCTGGGCAGTCTGGGAGCTTAGAGCTTAGCTTTGCTAGCACAGTACTGAGCTGAGCTTTCCTGGGCAGTCTGGGAGCTTAGAGCTGAGCTTTGCTAGCACAGTGCTGAGCTGAGCTTTCCTGGGCAGTCTGGGAGCTTAGAGCTGAGCTTTGCTAGCACAGTGTGGAGCTGAGCTTTCCAGGGCAGTCTGGGAGCTTAGAGCCGAGCTTGGCTAGCACAGTGTGGAGCTGAGCTTTCCTGGGCAGTCTGGGAGCTTAGAGCTGAGCTTTGCTAGCACAGCTCTGAGCTGAGCTTTCCTCAGCAGTTTGGGAGCTTAGAGCTGAGCTTTGCTAGCACAGTGTGGAGCTGAGCTTTCCTGGGCAGTCTGGGAGCTTAGAGCTGAGCTTTGCTAGCACAGTGTGGAGCTGAGCTTTCCTGGGCAGTCTGGGAGCTTAGAGCTGAGCTTTGCTAGCACAGCTCTGAGCTGAGCTTTCCTGGGCAGTCTGGGAGCTTAGAGCCGAGCTTTGCTAGCACAGTGTGGAGCTGAGCTTTCCTGGGCAGTCTGGGAGCTTAGAGCTGAGCTTTGCTAGCACAGTGTGGAGCTGAGCTTTCCTGGGCAGTCTGGGAGCTTAGAGCTGAGCTTTGCTAGCACAGTGCTGAGCTGAGCTTTCCTGGGCAGTCTGGGAGCTTAGAGCCGAGCTTTGCTAGCACAGTGCTGAGCTGAGCTTTCCTCGGTAGTCTGGGAGCTTAGAGCTGAGCTTTGCTAGCACAGTGCTGAGCTGAGCTTTCCTGGGCAGTCTGGGAGCTTAGAGCTGAGCTTTGCTAGCACAGTGTGGAGCTGAGCTTTCCTGTGCAGTCTGGGAGCTTAGAGCTGAGCTTTGCTAGCACAGCTCTGAGCTGAGCTTTCCTGAGCAGTCTGGGAGCTTAGAGCTGAGCTTTGCTAGCACAGTGCTGAGCTGAGCTTTCCTGGGCAGTCTGGGAGCTTAGAGCTGAGCTTTGCTAGCACAGCTCTGAGCTGAGCTTTCCTGGGCAGTCTGGGAGCTTAGAGCCGAGCTTTGCTAGCACAGCTCTGAGCTGAGCTTTCCTGGGCAGTCTGGGAGCTTAGAGCCGAACTTTGCTAGCACAGTGTGGAGCTGAGCTTTCCTGGGCAGTCTGGGAGCTTAGAGCCGAGCTTTGCTAGCACAGTGTGGAGCTGAGCTTTCCTGGGCAGTCTGGGAGCTTAGAGCTGAGCTTTGCTAGCACAGCTCTGAGCTGAGCTTTCCTGGGCAGTCTGGGAGCTTAGAGCTTAGCTTTGCTAGCACAGTACTGAGCTGAGTTTTCCTGGGCAGTCTGGGAGCTTAGAGCTGAGCTTTGCTAGCACAGTGTGGAGCTGAGCTTTCCTGGGCAGTCTGGGAGCTTAGAGCTGAGCTTTGCTAGCACAGTGTGGAGCTGAGCTTTCCTGGGCAGTCTGGGAGCTTAGAGCCGAGCTTGGCTAGCACAGTGCTGAGCTGAGCTTTCCTGGGCAGTCTGGGAGCTTAGAGCTGAGCTTTGCTAGCACAGTGTGGAGCTGAGCTTTCCTGGGCAGTCTGGGAGCTTAGAGCTGAGCTTTGCTAGCACAGTGCTGAGCTGAGCTTTCCTGGGCAGTCTGGGAGCTTAGAGCTGAGCTTTGTTAGCACAGCTCTGAGCTGAGCTTTCCTGGGCAGTCTGGGAGCTTAGAGTCGAGCTTTGCTAGCACAGTGCTGAGCTGAGCTTTCCTGGGCAGTCTGGGAGCTTAGAGCTGAGCTTTGCTAGCACAGTGTGGAGCTGAGCTTTCCTGGGCAGTCTGGGAGCTTAGAGCTGAGCTTTGCTAGCACAGTGTGGAGCTGAGCTTTCCTGGGCAGTCTGGGAGCTTAGAGCTGAGCTTTGCTAGCACAGTGCTGAGCTGAGCTTTCCTGGGCAGTCTGGGAGCTTAGAGCTGAGCTTTGCTAGCACAGCTCTGAGCTGAGCTTTTCTGGGTAATATCAACCCTGAGCAGTGCTAGCACAGTTCTGAGCTCAGCTTTGCTAGACAGTTCTAAAGCTAAGCACGGCCAGCACAGCCTGTTAAGCACGGCTGGTACAGCTCGACCCTGAGCACGCCTTGCATGGCTCTAAGCTGGGCTTTGCTAGGTATTATTTAAGCAGGGCAATGCTAGCAGGGCTCCGAGCTGGGCTTTGCTAGATAATACTGAGTCTGAGCGTGGCCTGCACAGCTCTGAGCTGGGCTTTGCTGGGTAGTGTTAAGCTGAGCAGAGCTTGCACACCACTAGGCTGGCTTTCCTAGACAATACTCAAGCTGAGCATGGCTAGCCAAGCCCTGAGTTGAGCTTTCTTGCTAAAAGTCAAAGCTTAAAGCTGAGCATGGCTAGCCAAGCTCTAAGCTGGGCTTTCCTAGGGAGTACTAAAGCTGAGCAATATTAGCACAGCTCACTGAGCTGAGCTTTCCTTGGTATTATGGAGGCCAAGCACGGCTCGATAAGCCTGGCTGGCACAGCTTGACGCTGAGCACGGCTTAATGGCTTAGAGCTGGTCTTTGTTAGATATTAATGAAGCTGAGCTTTGCCTGCAAGACTCTGAGCTTGGCTTTGCTCAATTATATCAAAGCTCAAGACTGGTAATGGCTAGCATAGCTCTGGGCTGGGCTCTCCTAGGCAATACCAACGCTGAGCACTGTTAACAGAGCCTAAGCTGGGCTTTCGTAGATAATATCAAAGCTGAGCATGGCTAGGACAGGTCTGAGCTGGGCTTTTCTAGCTAATAGAGACGCCGAGCATAGCAAGCAGAGCTCTAAGCTGGGCATTCCTTGGTAATATCAAAGCTGAGCATGGTTAGCCCAGCCCTAAGCTGGGCTTCCCTAGAAAATATCAAAGCTCAAAGCTGAGCATGGCTAGGACAGGTCCGAACTCGGCTTTTCCAGATAATAGAGACACCGAGCACGGCTGGCAGAGCTCTAAGCTGGGCTTTCCTACATAATAGTGAAGTTCAGAGCTGTGCTTTGCTGGGTAATACTGAGGCTGAGAAAGGCTAGCATGGCTGCAAGGCTCAACACTGAGCACAGCTTGCATGGCTCAAGGCTGGGCTTTGCTAGGCAATACTGAAGCAGGGCGTGGCTAACGGCCCACACCTGAGCTTTGCTAGATAATACTGAACCTGCTAAGTGCTAGGATAGCTCTAAGCTGGGCTTTCCAAGGTGGTATCCAAGCTGAGCAGAGCTTGCACAGCTCTGAGCTGGGCTTTGCTAATAATATCGAGGCAGAGCAGGGCCAGCATGTGCTTGCTAAGCCTGGCTGGCACAGCTCGAGGCCAACCACGCCTTGCATGGCTCTAAGCTGGGCTTTGCTAGACAAGATTGAAGCAGGGCATTGCTGGTAGAGGTCTAAGCTGGGCTTTCCAGGTAGTACTGGGGCTGAGCAAGGCTAGAACAGCTCGGTAAGCCTGGCTGGCACAGCTTGATACTGAAAGCAGCTTGTGTGGCTCTAAGCTGGGCTTTGCTAGACAAGATTGAAGCTGGGCATTGCTAGCAGGGCTCCGAGCTGGGCTTTGCTAGATAATACTGAGTCTGAGCGTGGCCTGCACAGCTCCGAGCTGGGCTTTGCTGGGTAGTGTTAAGCTGAGCAGAGCTTGCACACCACTAGGCTGGCTTTCCTAGACAATACTCAAGCTGAGCATGGCTAGCCAAGCCCTGAGTTGAGCTTTCTTGCTAAATGTCAAAGCTTAAAGCTGAGCATGGCTAGCCAAGCTCTAAGCTGGGCTTTCCTAGGGAGTACTAAAGCTGAGCAATATTAGCACAGCTCACTGAGCTGAGCTTTCCTTGGTATTATGGAGGCCAAGCACGGCTCGATAAGCCTGGCTGGCACAGCTTGACGCTGAGCATGGCTTAATGGCTTAGAGCTGGTCTTTGTTAGATATTAATGAAGCTGAGCTTTGCCTGCAAGACTCTGAGCTTGGCTTTGCTCAATTATATCAAAGTTCAGAACTGATAATTATTAGCAGAGCCTAAGCTGGGCTTTCCTAGGTAATATAGAAGCTGCACAAGGCTAGATCAGCTCTAAGCTGGGCTTTGCCTTACAATATCAAAGCTCAAAGTTGATCTCTAGCTCAGCCCTGATCTGAGCTTTGCTACATAATCTTAAGCTGAGCATGGCTAGCCAAGCTCTAAGCTGGGCTTTTCTAGGTAAGCTTGAAGTGGAGCTTTGCCAGCAAGGCTCTAAGCTGGGCTTTACTCACGCACAGTGAAGGCGGGCGTTGCTAACTAAGCTCACGTCTGAGCCTAGCTGGCACAGCTCACCCAGCCGTGTCACGCCTAAACCCGCTCCTGGGGGACCACACCCGAGGGGCGGGGCCGAGGGGGGCGGGGCCCGATCCCACCCCCCACCCCCCAATCCCGGCTGGGATCCCGCCCTCCCCCCCATCCCGATTGGCTCCCACCTGGCTCCGCCTCTCGCCACCAGCAGCCACCTGCGGAGGGGAAGAACCCAAATTAAGGGCGAAACAGTAAATTTGGCCATCGATCCTATCGGCCATCGATCCTATCGGCCATCGATCCTATCGGCCATCGATCCTATCGGCCATTGATCCTATCGGCTATCGATCCTATCGGCCATCGATCCTATCGGCCATCGATCCTATCGGCCATTGATCCTATCGGCCATTGATCCTATCGGCTATCGATCCTATCGGCCATCGATCCTATCGGCCATCGATCCTATCGGCCATTGATCCTATCGGCCATTGGCTCTATCAGCTATTGATCCTATTGATTATCGACCCTATTGGCTATTAATTGTATTATTAATCCAGCCTATTGGGTATTGATCGTATTATTTATCAGCCCTATTGATTATCGACCCTATCGGCCATTGAATCTATTGGTTATTAATTCTATTATTTATCAGCCCTATTGGCTATTGATCCTATCAGTTATTGATCCTATTGATTCTTGATCCTATTGGTTATCGGCTCTATTGGCCATTGATCCTATTATTTATCAGCCCTATCGGCTATTGATCCTATTGGCTATCGGCTATTGATCCTATTGGCTATTGGCTATTGATCCTATTGGCTATTGATCCTATCGGTTATTGATCCTATTGGCTATCAGCTATTGATCCTATTTATCAGCCCTATCGGTTATTGATCCTATTGGCTATTGATCCTATTGGCTATTGATCCTATTGGCTATCGGCTATTGATCCTATTTATCAGCCCTATCAGTTATTGATCCTATTGGCTATTGATCCTATCAGTTATTGATCCTATTGGCTATCAGCTATTGATCCTATTGACTATTGACCCTATTGGTTACCAGCCCTATCGGTTATTGACCCTATTTATCAGCCCTATCGGTTATTGATCCTATTGGCTATTGATCCTATTGGCTATTGACCCTAGGGGTCCTCAATCCCATTGGTCATCGGCCCTAACTCTCCCCGATCCTATTGGCTGCCGCCCCCTCACGCCCAGCGGGGGGGGGGGGGGGGGAGGGGCCACCCCACCCTCACCCCGGGGCTAGAAAGGGCGATTTTGGGGCTGCCCCTCCCCCTCCCGCCGTGGCCCGATTTTGCAGAAATTCACCCAAAGTTGGCGCCGGGCGGGGGAGGTGACGCCCGGCCGCCTTTTTCCACCCGGGGGTGGACCTCGCGGGGGGGGAGGGAGGGGGGTTTTTGAGTGAATTCTTCGGTATTTCTGGTTTTGCACTTTTTTGATCATCTCCCTTCCGGGCCCAGGCGGCGGCTCCTTGACCAAAAGCGCCCGTTTGGACCCAAAAACCTCCCTTCTGCCCCCAAAAAAGCACCGGCGGGGGGGCGAGAACTGCCTTACGGACCCAAAAAGCTCCAGTTCGGACCCAAAAATCTCTCTTTTGGACTCAAAAAGCTCGATTTTGGACCCAAAAATCTTCCTTGTGGAAACAGAACTTGATTTTGGACCCAAAAAGCTCCGGTTTCGACCCAAGAATCTTGATTTTGGACCCAAAAACCACCATTATGGAACCAGAACTTCAGGTTTGGACCCAAAAGGCTCAAGTTTGGACCCAAAAATCTTCATTATGGAAACAGAAGTTGGGTTTGGACCCAAAAATCTCTATTTTGGACCCAAAAATCTCATTATGGATCCAGAACTTCAGGTTTGGACCCAAAAGGCTCAATTTTGGACCCAAAAATCTTCATTATGGAAACAGAAGTTGATTTTGGACCCAAAAAGCTCCGGTTTAGACCCAAAAATCTCGATTTTGGACCCAAAAAACACCATTATGGAACCAGAACTTCAGGTTTGGACCCAAAAAGCTCATTTTTGGACCCAAAAACCACCATTATGGAACCAGAACTTCGGTTTGGACCCAAAAAGCTCCGGTTTGGACCCAAAATTCTTCCTTATGGAACCAGAACTTCAGTTTTGGACACAAAATCTCGCAGCCAGAGGCAGGGATGGGCTGGGGGGAGATGTGGGGCAGGGAGAGGTGTGGGGCAGGGAGAGCTGTGGGACTGGGAGAGGTGTGGGTCACAGCTGTGGGTCAGGGGGAGCAGTGGGTCACGGTTAGCTGTGGGGCAGGGAGAGCTGTGGGTCACAGTTAGCGGTGGGTAAGGGAGAGCTGTGGGTCAGGAGGAGCCGTGGGTCACAGTTAGCTGTGGTTCCTGGGAGAGCTGTGGGGCAGGGAGAGCTGTGGGTCACAGTAAGCTGTGGGGCCAGGAAGAGCTGTGGGGCAGGGAGAGCTGAGGGTCAGGGAGAGCTGTGGATCACAGCTGTGGGGCAGGTAGAGCTGTAGGTCAGGGAGAGCTGTGGGGCAGGGAAAGCTGTGGGTCACAGCTGTGGGTGAGGGAGAGCTGAGGGGCAGGGAGAGCTGTGGGTCACGGTTAGCTGTGGGTGAGGGAGAGCTGTGGGTCAGGGAGAGCTGTGGGGCAGGGAGAGCTGTGGGTCACAGCTGTGGGTCAGGGAGAGCTGTGGGTCAGGGAGAGCTGTGGGTCACAGTAAGCTGTGGGGCCAGGAAGAGCTGTGGGGCAGGGAGAGCTGTGGGTGAGGGAGAGCTGTGGATCACAGCTGTGGGGCAGGTAGAGCTGTAGGTCAGGGAGAGCTGTGGGTCACAGTTAGCTGTGGGTGAGGGAGAGCTGTGGGGCAGGGAGAGCTGTGGGTCACGGTTAGCTGTGGGGCAGGGAGAGCTGTGGGTCAGGGAGAGCTGTGGATCACAGTTAGCTGTGGGTCAGGGAGAGCTGTGGGTCACAGTTAGCGGTGGGTAAGGGAGAGCTGTGGGTCAGGGGGAGCCGTGGGTCACAGTTAGCTGTGGTTTAGGGAGAGCTGTGGGTCAGGGAGAGCTGTGGGTCACAGTAAGCTGTGGGGCCAGGAAGAGCTGTGGGGCAGGTAGAGCTGTGGGGCAGGGAGAGCTGTGGATCACAGCTGTGGGGCAGGTAGAGCTGTAGGTCAGGGAGAGCTGTGGGTCACAGTTAGCTGTGGGTGAGGGAGAGCTGAGGGGCAGGGAGAGCTGTGGATCACAGCTGTGGGGCAGGGAGAGCTGTGGGTCACGGTTAGCTGTGGGGCAGGGAGAGCTGTGGGTCAGGGAGAGCTGTGGATCACAGTTAGCGGTGGGGCAGGGAGAGCTGTGGGTCGGGGGAGCCGTGGGTCACAGTTAGCTGTGGTTTAGGGAGAGCTGTGGGTCAGGGAGAGCTGTGGGTCACAGTAAGCTGTGGGGCCAGGAAGAGCTGTGGGGCAGGGAGAGCTGTGGATCACAGCTGTGGGTGAGGGAGAGCTGTGGGGCAGGGAGAGCTGTGGGTCACAGCTGTGGTTTAGGGAGAGCTGTGGGGCAGGGAGAGCTGTGGGTCACAGCTGTGGGTCAGGGAGAGCTGTGGGGCAGGGAGAGCTGTGGGTCAGGGAGAGCTGTGGGTCACAGCTGTGGGTGAGGGAGAGCTGTGGGTCACAGCTGTGGGTAAGGGAGACCTGTGGGTCAGGGGGAGCTGTGGGTCACAGCTGTGGGACTGGGAGAGCTGTGGGGCAGGGAGAGCTGTGGATCACAGCTGTGGGGCAGGTAGAGCTGTAGGTCAGGGAGAGCTGTGGGTCACAGTTAGCCCTGGAGCAGGGAAAGCTTTGGGCAGGGTGAGGTGTGAGGCATGGAGAGGTGTGGGGCACAGAAATCTATGGGGCAGGGAGAGCTGTGGGTCACAGTTAGTTGCGGGTCAGGGAGAGCTGTGGGTCACAGTAAGCTGTGGGGCCAGGAGAGCTGTGGGGCAGCGTTAGCTGTGGGTTGGGCAGGATGAGCTTAGGGGCAGGGAGAGCTGTGGGTCACAGCTGTGGGGCAGGGAGAGCTGTGGGTGAGGGAGAGCTGTGGGTCACAGAAATCTGTGGGGCAGGGAGAGCTGTGGGTCAGGGAGAGCTGTGGGTCACAGTTAGCTGTGAGTCTGGGCCAGCTGTGGGGCAGAGAGAGCTGTTGGTTATCGTTAGCTGTGGGTCAGGGAGTGCCGTGGGGCTGTTAGAGCCGTGGGGCAGGAGCACTGTGGTCACAGTTAGCCATGGGGCAGGGGGAGCCGTGGGTCACAGTTAGCTGTGGGGCAGCGGGAGCGGTGGGTCAGGGAGAGCTGTGCGTCACGGTTAGATATGGGGCAGGGAGGTCTATGGGTCAGGGCGAGCTGTGGGTCTGGGCCAGCTGTGGGGCAGGGCAAGCTGTGGGTCACAGTTAGCTGTGGGGCAGGGAGTGCCATGTGGCTGGTAGAGCTGTGGGGCACGAGCGCTTTGGGTCACGGTTAGCTGTGGGTCAGGGAGAGCTGTGGAGCCAGGAGTGCTGTGGGGCAGAGTTAGCTGTGGGGCAGGATGAGCTTAGGGGCAGGGAGAGCTGTGGGTCACGGTTAGCTGTGGGGGAGGGAGAGCTGTGGGTCATGGGGAGCCGTGGGTGACAGGGAGCTGTGGGTCACAGTAAGCTGTGGAGCCAGGAGAGCTGTAGGTCAGGGAGAGCTGTGGGTCAGGGAGAGCTGTGGGTCACAGTTAGCCGTGGGGCAGGACGAGCAGTGGGGCAGGGAGAGCTGTGGGGCCAGGAGAGCTGTGGGTCAGGAAGAGCTGTGGGTCACTGATAGCTGTGGGGCAGGTAGAGCTGTGGGTCACGGTTAGTTGTGGGTGAGGGAGAGCTGTGGGTCAGGGGGAGCTGAGGGTCACAGTTAGCTGTGGGTCACAGTAAACTGTGGGTCAGGGAGAGCTGTGGGTCACAGTTAGCTGTGGGTCACGGTTAGCTGTGGGTGAGGGAAAGTTGTGGGGCCAGGAGAGCTGTGGGTCACAGCTGTGGGGCCGGGAGAGCTGTGGGTCACAGTTATCCATGGGGCAGGGAGAGCCGTGGGTCACAGTTAGCCTTGGGGCAGGACGAGCTGTGGTTCAGGGAGAGCCGTGGGGCACAGAAACCTACGGCGCAGGGACATCTGTGGGGCAGGGCGAGCTGTGGGGGAGGAGGCGTCGTGCGCCACGCCCTGTGGGGCGGAGCCTTTGCAGCCCCGCCCCGCTGCCATGGGGCTGGCCTGACCCCGCCCCCCCCTTCCCGCCCCACAGCCGCCGCCTCCTCGCCCTCCGTCTTCCCCCTCACCACCTGCTGTGGGGCGCCGGTCGGCCCCATCACCCTGGCCTGTTTGGTGATTGGCTACAACCCGGGCCCCGTCGCCGTCACCTGGGGCGGGGCCGCGGGCGGAGTCACCACCTTCCCGCCCATCCGTGACGTCAGCAGCGGCCTCTACGCCCTCAGCAGCCAGCTCCACCTGCCCCACGGCGCCCAGCCCCACGCCTACACCTGCAGGGTCACCCATCCCCCCACCGGCAGTGACGTCACCAAGGAGGTCAAAGGTAAGGGGGCGGGGCGGGGTGGGAGGGCGGCCGTTGGACCATCCGAGCTCCGCCCACTCCCACCCCCCTCGCCCAGCCCCATAAGTTGTGTGCGAGGAGGTGGGGGCGTCCCCAAACCCCATGGGCCAGCGGAGGCTCCTCCCCCTTCCATGACCCACATGAGGAAGTGGGGCGTCCTCAAACCCCATTGGCCAGCGGAGGCTCCTCCCCCTTCCATGACCCACATGAGGAAGTGGGGCATCCTCAAACCCCATTGGCCAACAGAGGCTCCTCCCCCTTCCATGACCCACATGAGGAAGTGGGGCGTCCTCAAACCCCATTGGCCAACAGAGGCTCCTCCCCCTTCCATGACCCACATGAGGAAGTGGGGTGTCCTCAAACCCCATTGGCCAACAGAGGCTCCTCCCCCTTCCATGACCCACATGAGGAAGTGGGGCGTCCTCAAACCCCATTGGCCAGCGGAGGCTCCTCCCCCTTCCATGTCCCACATGAGGAAGTGGGGCGTCCTCAAACCCCATTGGCCAGCGGAGGCTCCTCCCCCTTCCATGTCCCACATGAGGAAGTGGGGCGTCCTCAAACCCCATTGGCCAGCGGAGGCTCCTCCCCCTTCCATGACCCACATGAGGAAGTGGGGCGTCCTCAAACCCCATTGGCCAATGGAAGCTCCTCCCCCTTCCATGACCCAAGCCATGAGGTGGGGCATCCTCGAGCCCCATTGGCCAGTGGAAGCCCCTCCCCTGACCCCTCCCCCCCCCCCCCCCGCAGTGTGCGAAGCTCCGGCCACTCCCGTCGCTCCAGAAGTCAAGGTCCTCTACGGCGGCTCCTGCTCGGCCAATCAGGGCCAAGAGTTGGTGGAGCTCCTCTGCCTCGTCACCGGCTTCTACCCGCCCCCCGTGGAAATCGAGTGGCTGGTGAACGGCCAATCAGGTCACGTGCTGGGCACCCGGGAGCCCATGTGGCAGGAGCAAGGGGGCGGAGCCTACTCGACCACCAGCCGGGCCAACGTCACGCAAGAGGATTGGCTGGAAGGGCTGACCTACACCTGCCAGGTGGAACATCCGGCCAGCGGCGCCACCATCCAGGCCCACGCGCGGAGCTGCTGCGGTGAGGTCACGGGCGGGGCCGGGGGCGGGGCCGCGGCGGGCGGGGCTCGGGCGGCCATCTTGGGTGGCGCCGATGGAGAGCGTTGGGTGTCAACGTTGGGTGTCGCCAATGGAGACTGTTGGGTGTCAACGTTGGGTGACAACGTTGGATGGCGCCAATGGAGACCATTGGGTGACAACGTTGGGTGACAACGTTGGGTGGTGCCATTGGAGAGTGTTGGGTGTCAACATTGGGTGGCAACGTTGGGTGTCGCCAATGGAGACTGTTGGGTGACAACGTTGGGTGGTGCCATTGGAGAGTGTTGGGTGTCAAAGTTGGGTGGCACCAATGGAGAACGTTGGGTGTCAACGTTGGGTGTCACCAATGGAGAACGTTGGGTGTCAACGTTGGGTGGTGCCAATGGAGACCGTTGGGTGTCAACGTTGGGTGTCAAAGTTGGGTGGCACCAATGGAGAATGTTGGGTGTCAACGTTGGGTGTCAACATTGGTTGGCGCCAGTGAAGGTTGGGTGTCACACGGAGACCGGTGGGCGTCAACGTTGGGTGTCAACGTTGGGTGTCAACGTTGGGTGTCAAAGTTGGGTGGCACCAATGGAGAATGTTGGGTGTCAACGTTGGGTGTCAACGTTGGTTGGCGCCAGTGAAGGTTGGGTGTCACACGGAGACCGCTGGGTGTCAACGTTGGGTGTCACACGGAGACCGCTGGGTGCCCACCCCCACCCCCCACGGGGACCGCGGGAGGCTGGCGGCCCCACCCACCCCCCTCCCTTCCCCCCCCCCCTTCTGCCCGCAGACGGCGACCCCCTGCGCTCCTCCCCCATCCTCCTCTACGTCCTGCCCCCGCGCGTGGGCGACCTCTACATCAGCCGCCTCCCCAAGCTCCGCTGCCTGGTCACCAACCTCCCCAGCGACTCCGGCGTCCAGCTCCTGTGGATCCGCGAAAAGCCCGGCTTAGTTAGTCCCGACTTCTTAGACCTCCAAGAGCAGTTTAACGGCACCTACACGGCCACCAGCTCCTTGCCCATCACCACCGAGGACTGGGAAGCCGGCGAACGCTTCACCTGCGTGGTGAAACACGCCGACCTCGTCGTGCCGCTCAACAAGACCATCTCCAGGCGCACCGGTAAGCCCCGCCCCCCCGCCCGCTCCCCTGAAACCCCGCCCACTTTAGAATGACCACCATCTTCCAACACCTCCCCCCCCGCCCCCAAAACAGCCCTTAAAAACACTCGTTTTAGCCCAAAAACCAATTGGCTTCTTCGTCCGGGCAAGGTCAACCCCCACCATCTTCCACCACCTCCCCCCACCCCCAAATTCCCCTTAAACCCGCCCCTTTTGACCCAAGAACCAACCGGCTTCTCTCATGCAGGCAAGGTCTCCACCCCCACCATCCTCACCTTCCCGCCCCACCCCTCCGAAACCGGCCAATCCCAGCTCACCCTCACCTGTTACGTCCACGGGTTCCACCCGGAGCACGTCGAGGTCAAGTGGCTGAAGAACAACCAAGACGCCCCCGCGGGCACTTACGTCACGACCCCGCCCCTGAGGGAGGGGCCTAAGGAAACCACCTACTTCCTGTACAGCAAGATGGCCGTCGCCGCCGCCTCCTGGTTGGCCGGCGACTCCTACAGCTGCGTCGTCGTCCACGAGGGGCTGCCAATGAAAATCGCCAAGCAGGAAGTGCGGAAAAGCCCCGGTAATTGAGCGGCGGGGCCACGCCCACTTCCTGCCCCGCCCCTTTAAGCCTCGCCCAACCCATCCCAGCTTTGGCGATGACCTCATGGACCTTCCGAGCAGCCAATAAAATGCGAGCGGGCTCGTCTCGCACCGCCAGGAGTCCGCGGCGTGATGTCATTGGGCGGCGAAGGGGGGAAGGGGGCGGGACGTGGCGGGGTGGGAGGGGCGAGGCAGGAACAAAGAGCTGCTTCCCCATTGGGTGGCAAAAGGGAGGCGGTCCCGCGCTCGGAAGGCCACGCCCTCTGCCGATAGAACGGGGCGGCGCCGGCTCGGGCGGGGCTCGATGGGGTGCGGTGAAGGCCCCGCCCACCCCCTCACACTTCCCCAACCAATCAGATGCAGGAGTGGGTTAAAGCGTCGCCTCCCGGCCCCGCCCGGGAGCCAATGGGGTCCGTTTCCCCGCTGAGGGAAGGGGTGGAGCCCCGTTTCATCCAATCCTAGGGCGGGGCAGGGCGGGGCGGGGTGAGGCAGGGTGGGGGAGGGGTGGGAGTCGGAGGTTGACGGGCCCAGGTGGGCGTTTCGCCAAGGGGTGGCTCCGCCCCTTGCGTGGGGCAGGGTGGGAAGGGCAGCGGAGGAGGGGCTTCGGGGCAGGGCGGGGCTTCGGTCGGTCGGTCGGTCGGTCGGTCGGTTGGTTGGTTGGTCGGTCGGTTGGTTGGTCGGTTGGTTGGTCGGTCGGTTGGTTGGTCGGTCGGTCGGTCGGTCGGTCGGTCGGTGGGTCGGTCGGTTGGTTGGTTGGTCGGTCGGTGGGTCGGTCGGTTGGTTGGTTGGTTGGTCGGTCGGTCGGTCGGTCGGTCGGTCGGTTGGTTGGTCGGTCGGTCGGTGGGTCGGTCGGTCGGTCGGTCGGTTGGTCGGTCGGTCGGTCGGTCGGTCGGTCGGTGGGTCGGTCGGTTGGTTGGTTGGTTGGTTGGTCGGTCGGTCGGTCGGTCGGTCGGTCGGTCGGTCGGTCGGTCGGTTGGTCGGTCGGTCGGTCGGTCGGTGGGTCGGTCGGTCGGTCGGTCGGTCGGTCGGTTGGTCGGTCGGTCGGTTGGTCGGTCGGTCGGTCGGTTGGTCGGTTGGTTGGTCGGTCGGTCGGTCGGTTGGTCGGTCGGTCGGTCGGTCGGTCGGTCGGTCGGTCGGTTGGTCGGTCGGTCGGTGGGTCGGTCGGTTGGTTGGTTGGTTGGTCGGTCGGTCGGTCGGTCGGTCGGTTGGTCGGTCGGTCGGTTGGTTGGTTGGTTGGTCGGTCGGTCGGTCGGTCGGTCGGTCGGTCGGTCAGTCGGTCGGTCGGTCGGTTGGTTGGTCGGTCGGTTGGTTGGTCGGTCGGTCGGTCGGTCGGTCGGTTGGTTGGTCGGTTGGTTGGTCGGTCGGTTGGTCGGTTGGTTGGTTGGTCGGTTGGTTGGTTGGTCGGTTGGTCGGTCGGTCGGTCGGTCGGTTGGTTGGTCGGTTGGTTGGTTGGTCGGTTGGTTGGTCGGTCGGTCGGTTGGTTGGTTGGTCGGTCGGTCGGTTGGTTGGTCGGTTGGTTGGTCGGTCGGTTGGTCGGTCGGTTGGTCGGTTGGTCGGTCGGTCGGTCGGTCGGTTGGTTGGTTGGTTGGTCGGTCGGTTGGTTGGTTGGTCGGTCGGTCGGTCGGTCGGTCGGTCAGTCGGTCGGTCGGTCGGTCGGTCGGTCGGTCGGTCGGTCGGTCGATAGGTCGGTCGGTTGGTTGGTTGGTCGGTTGGTCGGTCGGTTGGTCGGTCGGTTGGTCGGTCGGTCGGTCGGTCGGTGGGTCGGTCGGTCGGTCGGTCGGTCGGTCGGTCGGTCAGTCGGTCGGTGGGTCGGTCGGTCGGTCGGTCGGTGGGTCGGTCGGTCGGTCGGTCGGTTGGTCGGTTGGTTGGTTGGTCGGTTGGTTGGTTGGTCGGTCGGTTGGTCGGTCGGTCGGTCGGTCGGTCGGTCGGTCGGTCGGTCGGTCGGTCGGTCGGTCGGTCGGTCGGTCGGTCGGTCGGTCGGTCGGTTGGTTGGTTGGTCGGTCGGTGGGTCGGTCGGTTGGTTGGTTGGTCGGTCGGTTGGTCGGTTGGTTGGTTGGTCGGTCGGTCGGTTGGTCGGTCGGTTGGTTGGTCGGTTGGTTGGTCGGTCGGTCGGTCGGTTGGTCGGTCGGTCGGTCGGTCGGTCGGTTGGTTGGTTGGTCGGTCGGTCGGTTGGTCGGTCGGTTGGTTGGTCGGTCGGTCGGTCGGTGGGTCGGGAGGTTGGTCGGTCGGTCGGTCGGTTGGTCGGTCGGTCGGTTGGTTGGTTGGTCGGTTGGTCGGTCGGTCGGTCGGTCGGTTGGTTGGTTGGTCGGTCAGTCGGTCGGTGGGTCGGTCGGTTGGTCGGTCGGTGGGTCGGTCGGTCGGTCGGTCGGTTGGTCGGTTGGTTGGTTGGTCGGTCGGTTGGTTGGTTGGTTGGTCGGTCGGTTGGTTGGTTGGTCGGTCGGTCGGTCGGTCGGTCGGTCAGTCGGTCGGTCGGTCGGTCGGTCGGTCGGTCGGTCGGTCGGTCGATAGGTCGGTCGGTCGGTCGATAGGTCGGTCGGTCGGTTGGTTGGTTGGTCGGTTGGTCGGTCGGTTGGTCGGTCGGTTGGTCGGTCGGTCGGTCGGTCGGTGGGTCGGTCGGTCGGTCGGTCGGTCGGTCGGTCGGTCAGTCGGTCGGTGGGTCGGTCGGTCGGTCGGTCGGTGGGTCGGTCGGTCGGTCGGTCGGTTGGTCGGTTGGTTGGTTGGTCGGTTGGTTGGTTGGTCGGTCGGTTGGTCGGTCGGTCGGTCGGTCGGTCGGTCGGTCGGTCGGTCGGTCGGTCGGTTGGTCGGTCGGTCGGTCGGTCGGTCGGTCGGTCGGTTGGTTGGTTGGTCGGTCGGTGGGTCGGTCGGTTGGTTGGTTGGTCGGTCGGTTGGTCGGTTGGTTGGTTGGTCGGTCGGTCGGTTGGTCGGTCGGTTGGTTGGTCGGTTGGTTGGTCGGTCGGTCGGTCGGTTGGTCGGTCGGTCGGTCGGTCGGTCGGTTGGTTGGTTGGTCGGTCGGTCGGTTGGTCGGTCGGTTGGTTGGTCGGTCGGTCGGTCGGTGGGTCGGGAGGTTGGTCGGTCGGTCGGTCGGTTGGTCGGTCGGTCGGTTGGTTGGTTGGTCGGTTGGTCGGTCGGTCGGTCGGTCGGTTGGTTGGTTGGTCGGTCAGTCGGTCGGTGGGTCGGTCGGTTGGTCGGTCGGTGGGTCGGTCGGTCGGTCGGTCGGTTGGTCGGTTGGTTGGTTGGTCGGTTGGTTGGTTGGTCGGTCGGTTGGTCGGTCGGTTGGTCGGTCGGTCGGTCGGTCGGTCGGTCGGTCGGTCGGTCGGTCGGTCGGTCGGTCGGTCGGTCGGTCGGTCGGTTGGTCGGTCGGTCGGTCGGTCGGTCGGTCGGTTGGTTGGTTGGTCGGTCGGTCGGTCGGTCGGTCGGTTGGTTGGTTGGTCGGTCGGTTGGTCGGTTGGTTGGTTGGTCGGTCGGTCGGTTGGTCGGTCGGTTGGTTGGTCGGTTGGTTGGTTGGTCGGTCGGTCGGTTGGTCGGTCGGTCGGTCGGTCGGTCGGTTGGTTGGTTGGTCGGTCGGTCGGTTGGTCGGTCGGTTGGTTGGTCGGTCGGTCGGTCGGTCGGTTGGTTGGTTGGTCGGTCGGTCGGTCGATAGGTCGGTCGGTCGGTTGGTTGGTTGGTCGGTTGGTCGGTCGGTCGGTCGGTCGGTTGGTTGGTTGGTCGGTCGGTCGGTTGGTCGGTTGGTTGGTCGGTTGGTTGGTTGGTCGGTCGGTCGGTCGGTCAGTCAGTCGGTCGGTCGGTCGGTCGGTCGGTCAGTCGGTCGGTCGGTTGGTTGGTTGGTCGGTCGGTTGGTTGGTCGGTCGGTCGGTCGGTCGGTTGGTCGGTCGGTCGGTCGGTCGGTCGGTGGGTCGGTCGGTTGGTTGGTTGGTCGGTCGGTCGGTCGGTCGGTGGGTCGGTCGGTTGGTTGGTTGGTCGGTCGGTTGGTCGGTCGGTCGGTTGGTTGGTTGGTTGGTCGGTCGGTCGGTCGGTCGGTCGGTCGGTCGGTCGGTCGGTCGGTTGGTCGGTCGGTCGGTCGGTTGGTTGGTTGGTCGGTCAGTCGGTCGGTCGGTCGGTCGGTCGGTTGGTTGGTCGGTCGGTCGGTTGGTCGGTCGGTCGGTCGGTCGGTCGGTTGGTCGGTCGGTCGGTCGGTCGGTCGGTTGGTTGGTTGGTCGGTTGGTTGGTCGGTTGGTTGGTCGGTCGGTCGGTCGGTTGGTTGGTTGGTCGGTTGGTTGGTCGGTTGGTTGGTTGGTTGGTCGGTTGGTTGGTTGGTCGGTTGGTTGGTTGGTCGGTCGGTTGGTCGGTCGGTCGGTCGGTCGGTCGGTCGGTTGGTCGGTCGGTCGGTGGGTCGGTCGGTTGGTTGGTTGGTTGGTCGGTCGGTCGGTCGGTCGGTCGGTTGGTTGGTCGGTCGGTCAGTCGGTTGGTCGGTCGGTCGGTTGGTCGGTCGGTCGGTTGGTCGGTCGGTCGGTTGGTTGGTCGGTCGGTCGGTCGGTCGGTCGGTCGGTCGGTGGGTCGGTCGGTTGGTTGGTCGGTCGGTCGGTCGGTCGGTTGGTTGGTCGGTCGGTTGGTCGGTCGGTCGGTTGGTCGGTTGGTTGGTTGGTCGGTCGGTTGGTCGGTCGGTCGGTCGGTCGGTCGGTCGGTTGGTTGGTTGGTCGGTTGGTCGGTTGGTTGGTCGGTCGGTCGGTCGGTCGGTTGGTTGGTCGGTCGGTTGGTCGGTCGGTTGGTCGGTTGGTTGGTTGGTCGGTCGGTCGGTTGGTTGGTCGGTCGGTCGGTTGGTCGGTTGGTTGGTTGGTCGGTCGGTCGGTTGGTCGGTCGGTTGGTTGGTCGGTTGGTTGGTTGGTCGGTCGGTCGGTTGGTCGGTCGGTCGGTCGGTCGGTCGGTTGGTTGGTTGGTCGGTCGGTCGGTTGGTCGGTCGGTTGGTTGGTCGGTCGGTCGGTCGGTCGGTTGGTTGGTTGGTCGGTCGGTCGGTCGATAGGTCGGTCGGTCAGTCGGTCGGTCGGTCGGTCGGTCGGTCGGTCGGTCGGTCGGTCGGTCAGTCGGTCGGTCGGTCGGTTGGTTGGTCGGTCGGTTGGTTGGTTGGTCGGTCGGTCGGTTGGTCGGTTGGTTGGTCGGTTGGTTGGTTGGTCGGTCGGTCGGTCGGTCAGTCGGTCGGTCGGTCGGTCGGTCAGTCGGTCGGTCGGTCGGTTGGTTGGTCGGTCGGTTGGTTGGTCGGTCGGTCGGTCGGTCGGTTGGTCGGTCGGTCGGTCGGTCGGTCGGTGGGTCGGTCGGTTGGTTGGTTGGTCGGTCGGTTGGTCGGTCGGTCGGTTGGTTGGTAGGTTGGTCGGTCGGTCGGTCGGTCGGTCGGTCGGTCGGTCGGTCGGTCGGTCGGTCGGTCGGTCGGTCGGTCGGTTGGTTGGTCGGTCGGTCGGTCGGTCGGTGGGTCGGTCGGTCGGTCGGTCGGTCGGTCGGTCGGTCGGTCGGTCGGTCGGTCGGTCGGTTGGTCGGTTGGTCGGTCGGTCGGTCGGTCGGTCGGTCGGTCGGTCGGTCGGTCGGTCGGTTGGTCGGTTGGTTGGTTGGTCGGTCGGTCGGTTGGTCGGTTGGTTGGTTGGTCGGTCGGTCGGTTGGTTGGTTGGTCGGTTGGTCGGTCGGTCGGTCGGTCGGTCGGTCGGTTGGTCGGTCGGTCGGTCGGTTGGTCGGTCGGTCGGTCGGTCGGTCGGTCGGTTGGTCGGTTGGTTGGTTGGTCGGTCGGTCGGTCGGTCGGTCGGTCGGTCGGTCGGTCGGTCGGTCGGTCGGTCGGTCGGTCGGTTGGTCGGTTGGTTGGTTGGTCGGTCGGTCGGTCGGTTGGTCGGTCGGTCGGTCGGTCGGTCGGTTGGTCGGTCGGTCGGTCGGTCGGTTGGTCGGTCGGTCGGTCGGTCGGTCGGTCGGTCGGTCGGTCGGTCGGTCGGTCGGTTGGTTGGTCGGTCGGTCGGTCGGTCGGTCGGTTGGTCGGTTGGTTGGTCGGTTGGTCGGTCGGTCGGTCGGTCGGTTGGTTGGTCGGTTGGTCGGTCGGTCGGTCGGTCGGTCGGTCGGTCGGTCGGTTGGTCGGTCGGTTGGTCGGTCGGTCGGTCGGTCGGTCGGTCGGTCGGTCGGTCGGTCGGTCGGTCGGTTGGTCGGTCGGTGACTTGGTTAGTGCCCTGTTCGCTCGTTAGTGGGTGGGTGGGTTGGTTAATGGGCGGGCTGGGGGCCGGGAGCTGGGCGGTGGCCGCGGGGGCGGGGCCGTGAGGGCCTCTGGTCGCTTGATTGGTCGGTCGGAGACTGTGGGGACAGACGGAGGGGCGGGGCGGAGAGCCGGGGGGGCGGGGCGTGAGGGGGTGATGGACAGCGGGACAGACAGACGGGGGGGCGGCGCCTCCGGGGGGGAGGGACAGACAGACGGACAGGTGGAGGGTTGGAGCCTCCAGGGGTGGACGGACAGAGGGACGGGCGGAGGGGGCGGGGCCGAGAGGGGGAGGGCGGGGCCAGATGATTGGCGGGACCCTACCGAGCCGGGTGGGCGGAGCCTGTGGCTGGAGATTCCAGCGGGGGTGGGATTGGGGGTGGGGGGAAAGGGGGTGGGGGAGGGGGGCGGGGTCGGACAGACGGACGGGAGGTCAAAGGTCACCGCTGACCCCGCCCCTTCGCAGGGTTGGACCTATCGGCCGGGCTCTGCTTGGAGGAGACGGACAAGGAGCTCGACGGCCTCTGGGCCACCATCATCGTCTTCATCACCCTCTTCCTCCTCAGCGTCTGCTACAGCGCCACCGTCACCCTCTTCAAGGTGGGGCTTCGGGGGGGTGGGCGGGGCCAAGGGGGAGGGGCCACGGCGGCGCCACGCCCCCCCACCCCCAGCCTGACCCGCCCTTCGGCCTCGCCCAGGTCAAGTGGCTCTTCTCCACCGTCCTCTACCTCAGCCAGAGCCGCGGCCCCGCCCACCGCGACGGCCCCAAGGAGGGGGTTTAGGGCCACGCCCCTCCCCCGCCCCGCCCCTCCCCCCACCCCGCCCCCTAAACCCCCCCGTTCTGACCCAAAACGTGACGTCGTGTCCGTCCCTCCCCCAAATAAACCCGGCCCCGGCCCCGCCCCGGGTCTGTCGTCTGCAGGGGGGGGGAGGGGCGCTGTGGGGTGCTGTGGGGCGCTGTGGGGGGCTATGGGGGGCTATGGGGCGCTGTGGGGCGCTATGGGGTGCTATGGGGTGCTATAGGGTGGTGTGGGGCGCTGTGGGGCACTATGGGGTGCTGTGGGGGGCTATGGGGGGCTATGGGGCGCTGTGGGGCGCTGTGGGGCGCTATGGGGTGCTATAGGGTGCTATGGGGGCCTATGGAGTGCTATAGGGTGCTGTGGGGTGCTATAAGGTGCTGTGGGGTGCTATGGGGCGTTGTGGGGCACTGTGGGCGCTGTGGGCGCTGTGGGGCGCTGTGGGGCACTGTGGCATGCTATCGGGTGCTATAGGGTGCTATGGGGCACTGTGGGGCACTGTAGGGCGCTGCGGGGCGCTATGGGGCGCTATGAGGCGCTATGGGGTGCTGTGGGGTGCTGTGGGGTGCTATGAGGTGCAGTGGGGTGCAGTGGGGCGCAGTGGGGCGCTGTGGGTGCTGTGGGGTGCTGTGGGGTGCTATGGGGCGCTGTGGGTGCTGTGGGGCTCTGTGGGGTGCTGTGGGGTGCCCTATGGGGTGCTATGGGGCACTGTGGGGTGCTGTGGGGTGCTATGGGGAGCTGTGGGGTGCCCTATGGGGTGCTGTGGGATGCTATGGGGTGCTATAGGGCGCTATAGGGTGTGTGGGGTGCTATGGGGTGCTGTGGGGGTCTGTGGGGTCTGTGGGTGCTATGTGGTGCTGTGGGGTGCCCTATGGGGTGCTATGGGGGTCTGTGGGGCGCTGTGAGGTGCTGTGGGGTGCCCTATGGGGTGCTATGGGGCGCTGTGGCATGCCCTATGGGGCGCTGTGGGGCACTATGGGGTGCCGTATAGGGTGCTATGGTGTGCTGTGGGGTGTCCTGTGGGGTGCCCTATGGGGTGCTATGGGGTGCTGTTGGGCGCTGTGGGGCCGCCCATCCCCCAGCGGGCGCAGGGCTCTGGGTGCTCCCCTGGGACCTCCGGGGGGGGGAGGGGCGGGAAAAGGGGAAGTTGGGGGGCGGGGGGGGGAGGGGCGCCTACCCAGGGCGCCGTGGGGCGGAGGAGTGCGGGCCCCACGCCCCGGCTATGGGGCAGGAGAGGGGCCGCCGTGGGGCAGAGGGGCCCTGAGCCGCGCCCAGGCGGGTAAGGCCTGACCCCCCACCCTCCTCTTCTATGGGGCTGGGAGGTGTGGGGCAGGAGGGGGCTCTATGGGGCTGGGGGGTCTCTATTGGGCGGGGGGGGGCTCTATGGAGCTTGGCAGTGTGGGGCGGAGGGGCTCTATGGGGCTGGAGGGAGGTTTCTACGGGGCAGGGGGGACCTCTATGGGGCAGAGGTGGAATATGGGGGCCCTATGGGGCAGGAGATGCTATAGGGTGGGGGGGGACTAAACTGTACTAAGGGGTCCCTATTGGTCAGGGAATCTATGGGTCAGGGGATTCTATGGGGCAGGGGATTCTATGGGGGAGAGGGAGCCGTGCTGCAGCGTGGGGGTCCCTATGGGGCAGGAGAAGCTATAGGGTGGGGGGGGCTGAACTGTAGTAGTGGGTCCCTATGGGGCAGGGAATCTATGGGGCGGGGAATCTTGGGCAGGGATTCTATGGGGCAGGGGGAGCCGTGCTGCAGTGTGGGTGTCTCTATGGGGCAGAGCTCCCTATGTGGCAGGGGGGGGCTAAGCTGTAGTAGAGGGTCCCTATGGGGCAGGGGCTCCCTATGGGACAGGAGACACTATAGGGCTGGGGGGTTTAAGCTGTACTAAGGGGTCCCTATGGGGCCGGGGATTCTATGGGGCAGGGGGTGCTTATGGGGCAGTGAGGGCTCTCTATGGGGCAGGGGGGGTTTCTATGGGGCAGGGATCAGCTAGGCTGGATTTGGGGGACCCTATGGGGCAGTGAGGCCTCCTATGGGCAAGGAAATCTATGGGGCAAGAAAATCTATGGGGCAGGGGGAGCCGTGCTGCAGAGTGGGGCTCCCTATGGGGCAGGAGACCCTATAGGGTGGGGGGGGGGGGTAAGCCGTAGTAAGGGGTCCCTATGGATCAGGAATTGCTTATGGGGCAGGGCTTCCTATGGGGCAGGGGGGCCTAAGCTGTAGTAGGGGGTCCCTATGGGGCAGGGGATTCTATGGGGCAGGGGGTGCTTAAGGGACAGGGCTCCCTATGGGGCAGTGAGGGCTTCCTATAGGGCAGGGAATCTATGGGGCAGGGGGTTCTCTATGGGGCAGGGATCAGCTAGGCTGGATTTAGGGGACCCTATAGGGCAGTGAGGCCTCCTATGGGGCAAGAAAATCTATGGGGCAAGAAAATCTATGGGGCAGGGGGTTCTATGGGGCAGGGGGAGCCATGCTGCATTCTGGGGCTCCCTATGGGGCAGGAGACCTTATAGGGCGGGGGCGGCTAAACTGTAGTAAGGGGTCCTTATGGGGCAAGTGAATCTATGGGGCAGGGGATTCTATGGGGCAGAGGGAGCCGAGCTGCAGTGTGGGGTCCCTATGGGGCAGGGGGTTCTATTGGTCAGGGATTGCTTATGGGGCAGAGCTGCCCATGGGGCAGGGGGGCCTAAGCTGTAGTAAGGGGTCCCTGTGGGGCAGGGGTTACTATGGGGCAGGGGATTCTATGGGGCAGGGGTTCCTATGGGGCATGGGAATCTTTGGGGAAGGGGGTTCTATGGGGCAGGAGGAGTTGAGCTGCAGTGTGGGGGTCCCTATGGGGCAGGGGATCTATGGGGCAGGTGAATCTATGGGGCAGGGGGAGCTGAGCTGCAGTGTAGGGGTCCCTATGGGGCAGGGGGTCTGAATGGGGCAGGGGATTCTATGGGGCAGGGATTCTATGGGGCAGGGGGTCCCTATGGGGCAGGGATCAGCTAGGCTGGATTAGGGGACCCTATAGGGCAGTGAGGGCTCCCTATGGGGCAGGGGGTTCTATGGGGCAGGGATTCTATGGGGCAGGGGGAGCTGAGCTGCAGCGTGCTGTCCCCATGGGGCAGCAGATGCTATAGGGCAGGGGGGGGCTAAGCTGAAGTAAGGGGTCCCTATGGGGCTGGGGGTTCTATGGGGCAGGGGGAGCCGTGCTGCATCGTGGGGCTCCCTATGGGGCAGGAGACCCTATAGGGTGGGGGAGGGCTAAGCTTTAGTAAGGGGTCCCTATGGGGCAGGGAATCTATAGGGCAGGGGGTGCTTATGGGGCAGAGCTCCCTATGGGGAAGGTGGGGCTAAGCTGTAGTAGGGGGTCCCTATGGTTGAAGTGAATCTGTGGGGCAGTGGATTCTATGGGGCAGGGGGAGCAGAGCTGCAGTGTGTGGGTCCCTATGGGGCAGGGGGTTCTATGGGGCAGGGGATCTGTGCTGCAAGATGGGGCTCCCTATGGGGTAGGGGAATCTATGGGGCAGGCGGTGCTTATGGGGCAGGGCTCCCTATGGGGCAGTGAGGGCTCCTTATGGGGCACAGGGGGCTAAGCAGTAGTAGGGGTCCCTATGGGGCATGGCATTCTATGGGGCAGGGTGTCCCTATGGGGCAGAAGACACTATAGGGCTGGGGGGTTTAAGCTGTACTAAGGGGTCCCTATGGGGCAAGGGAATCTATGGGGCAGGAGGTTCTATGGAGCAGGGGGTGCTTATGGGGCAGTGAGGGCTCTCTATGGGGCAGGGGGGTTTCTATGGGGCAGGGATCAGCTAGGCTGGATTTGGGGGACCCTATGGGGCAGTGAGGCCTCCTATGGGCAAGGAAATCTATGGGGCAAGAAAATCTATGGGGCAGGGTGTTCTACGGGGCATGGGGAGCCATGCAGCAGTGTGGGGCTCCCTATGGGGCAGGAGACCCTATAGGGCGGGGGGGCTAATCTGTAGTAAGGGGTCTCTGTGGGGCAGGGAATCTATGGGGCAGGGGGTTCTATGGGGCAGGAGCTCCCTATGGGGCAGGGGGATCAGTACGCTGGATCAGGGGGGCCCTATAGGGCAGTGTGGGGCCCTATGGCGCAGGGGATTCTATGGGGCAGGGGGTCCCTATGGGGCAGGGATCAGCTAGGCTGGGTTAGGGGACCCTATATGGCAGTGAGGGCTCCCTATAGGGCAGGGGAATCTATGGGGCAGGGGAATATATGGGGCAGGGGTTCTATTGGGCAGGGGGAGCTAAGCTGCAGTGTGGGAGTCCATATGGGGCAGGGCTCCCTATGGGGCACGGGGGGCTAAGCAGTAGTAGGGGTCCCTATGGGGCATGGCATTCTATGGGCAGGGTGTCCCTATGGGGCAGGGATCAGCTAGGCTGGATCAGGGTGTCCCTATGGGGCAGGAGACACTATAGGGCTGGGGGGTTTAAGCTGTACTAAGGGGTCCCTATGGGGCCGGGGATTCTATGGGGCAGGGGGTGCTTATGGGGCAGTGAGGGCTCTCTATGGGGCTGCGGGGTCTCTATGGGGCAGGGTGTCCCTATGGGGCAGGGATCAGCTAGGCTGGATCAGGGTGTCCCTATGGGGCAGGAGATGCTATAGGGCTGGAGGGTTTAAGCTGTACTAAGGGCTCCCTATGGGGCAAGGGATTCTATGGGGCAGGGGGTGCTTATGGGGCAGTAAGGGCTCTCTATGGGGCAGGGGGAGCTGTCCTGCTGCGTGGGGATCCCTATGGGGCAGGAGACCCTATAGGGCGGGGGGCGGGGGGGGGCAAGCTGTAGTAGGGGGACCCTATGGGGCAGGAAATATATGGGGCAGGAGCTCCCTATGGGGCAGGGATCAGCTAGGCTGGATCGAGGGGCCCTATAGGGCAGTGTGGGGCCCTATGGGGCAGGGGATTCTATGGGGCAGGGGGAGCTGAGCTGCAATGTGGGGGTCCCTATGGGGCAGGGGAATCTATGGGGCATGGGAATCTATGGGGCATTTGGTTCTATGGGGCAGGGGGTGCTTATGGGTCAGGGCTCCCTATGGGGCAGTGAGGTCTCCCTATGGGGCATGGGGGGCTAAGCTGTACTAAGGGGTCCCTATGGGGCAAGTGAATCTGTGGGGCAGGGGGGCCTAAGCTGTAGAGGGGGGTCTCTATGGGGCTGGGGATGTCTCTATGGTGCTGGGGGGTCTCTATGGGGCTAGGGATGTTTCTATGGGGCTGGAGGGGCTCTATGGGCCTGAGGATGTCTCTATGGGGCTGGGGGAGCTCTATGGGCCTGAGGATGTCTCTATGGGGCTGGGGGGTCTCTATGGGGCTAGGAATGTTTCTATGGGGCTGGGGGGTCTCTATGGGGCTGGGGATGTTTCTATGGGGCTGGAGGGGCTCTATGGGTCTGGGGATATCTCTATGGGGCTGGGGATGTTTCTATGGGGCTGGGAGGCTCTATGGGTCTGGGGATGTTTCTATGGGGCTGGGGGAGCTCTATGGGCCTGAGGATGTCTCTACGGTGCTGGGGGGTCTCTATGGGGCTAGGGATGTTTCTATGGGGCTGGGGGGGGCCTCCCTTCCCCCCCTCCCCCCCCGGAAACCCCGCCCTCATTTCTCCCCTCTCCCTCCCCGTTCCAGTCAAGGTCACCGCCCCCAGCCTCTTCCCATTGGTCGCCTGCCCCGCCGGCCCCGCCCCCCCGGCGGCCGTGGCCTGTCTGGTGGACGGTTACTTCCCGGAGCCCGCGGAGGTGACGTGGGAGGGCGGCCCCTCCCCCACCGCCGCCCGCACCTTCCCCGCCCTCCAGCGCCCCACGGGCCTCTTCACCCTGAGCAGCCGCCTCGCCCTGGGCGGGGCCAGCCCCGCCCACCTGCGCTGCACCGCCCGGCACCCGCCCTCCGGCACCACCCGCACCGCCGACCTCGCAGGTAGGTGCCCCGCCCCCCACGGCGATGGGGGCGCCCCTCCCCCGCCCCCCACGGCGTCACCGAGCCGGGTTTGCTGCTCCGGCCTTGCACGGGGCTGCGGCGACCTTGGCCTTGCGGTTGCACCGAGCTCTGCCGCGGGTGCGGAGGCGGCGGGCGGGGCCGCCCCGCCCCCGCTGAGCCCTCCCCCCCCCCCCCCAGCACTCCCCCCCGGCAGAGCCCCCACCGCCGCCCTCTTCCACTCCTGCTCGGCCGCCCACGTCCGCCTCGTCTGCCTGGTCACGGGCTTCTCGCCGGCGCCCGTCGGGCTCCAGTGGCTGGAGGATGGGCGGGGCCTGGAGGCCACGCCCCCGCCCGAGCCCGCGGCCGCCGAGGCCGCCGGCGGCACCTTCCGCCTCAGCGCCTACCTCAACGTCTCCTTGGCCGACTGGCAGGAGAAGACCTACGCGTGCAAGGTCACCCACGGCGCCACCGGCACCGTCACGGAGGCCGTCGGCGGCCGCTGCTCCGGTGAGAGACCGAAGGGGGCGGGGCCGGGGGGGCGGGGCCGGGGGGGGACCCGACCTTGGGTTGGGTGGTGGCGTCTCCATAGGGTTCACCCCCAAGAGTTGAGTTGGGGTCTCCAATGGTCTTGGGTTGACCCAAGGTTGAGTTGGGTGGTGGCATCTCCATTAGCTTCACCCCCAAGAGTTGAGTTGGGGTCTCCAATGGTCTTGGGTTGACCCAAGGTTGAGTTGGGTGGTGGCATCTCCATTGGCTTCACCCCCAAGAGTTGAGTTGGGGTCTCCAATGCTCTTGGGTTGACCCAAGGTTGAGTTGGGTGGTGACATCTCCATGGGCTTCACCCCCAAGAGTTGAGTTGGGGGTTCCAATACTCTTGGGTTGACCCAACGTTCAGTTGGGGTCTCCAATGCTCTTGGGTTGACCCAAGGTTGAGTTGGGTGGTGGCATCTCCATTAGCTTCACCCCCAAGAGTTGAGTTGGGGTCTCCAATGCTCTTGGGTTGACCCAAGGATGAGTTGGGTGGTGGCATCTCCATTGGCTTCACCCCCAAGAGTTGAGTTGGGGTCTCCAATGCTCTTGGGTTGCCCCAAGGCTGCCTTGCCTGGCCCCCCCTCCATGCGACGCCCACCCCCCTCCTTTCCAGCCTCCCCATTGGACGGCAGCAGCATCCGCGTCTTCGTCCTGCCCCCCACCCCCTCCGAGCTCTACATCTCCCAGAGCCCCCGGCTCCGCTGCCTGGTCACCAGCCTGCCCAGTGACGAGGGGCTGGAGGTGACGTGGAGGCGGGGCCTCGGCGGGGACGTCCTGACCCCCGCCGGCCCCGGCCAATGGCTGCCCCAGTACAACGGCACCTACAGCTACGTCAGCGAGGTGGGCGTGGCCACCCACGAGTGGGAGAGCGGCCGCGCCTTCGCCTGCGTTGTCCGGCACCGCGACCTGCCGGCCGACGTCGTCCGCACCGTCGCCAGGAAGCCCGGTGGGTGGGGGGAGGGGCGGGGGGTGGGGGAGGGGCGGGGGGTGGGGGGGGAGGGGCGGGGGGGGAGGGGGAGGAGGGATGTGATGGGGGTGAAGGGAAGGTGGGGGCGGGGGAGGGGGGAGGGGCTGGAGGGGGGAGGGGCCTGAGGGGGGAGGGGCGTCGCCTTGTGCCCACCCACCCCACCCCCACCCCCCTCGGTGAGTTGCGTCATGGGTGGGTCGTGTTGTGGGCGGGGGATCTGTCATGGGTGGGGCGGGCCCCATAACTTGGGGTTCAGGGCCTTCAGGTGTGGGTCAGGCCCCATAACTTGGGGTTCAGGGCCTTCAGGTGTGGGTCAGGCCCCATAACCTGGGGGGTCAGGGTCCCTCAGGCGTGGGTCAGCCCCATAACTTGGGGATCAGGGACCCTCAGGTGTGGGTCAGGCCCCATAACTTGGGGGTCAGGGGCCCTCAGGCGTGGGTCAGCCCCATAACTTGGGGATCAGGGGCCCTCAGGTGTGGGTCAGGCCCCATAACTTCGGGATCAGGGTCCCTGAGGCGTGGGTCAGCCCCATAACTTGGGGGTCAGGGGCCCTCAGGCGTGGGTCAGCCCCATAACTTGGGGTTCAGGGTCCCTCAGGTGTGGGTCAGGCCCCATAACTTGGGGTTCAGGGCCTTCAGGCGTGGGTCAGCCCCATAACCTGGGGGTCAGACCCCACTCCCCCCCCTCCCACCCCCCTCCCACCCCACCCCCCTCCAGCCCCACCCCCACCCCCGCAGCCCCCCCCGCCCCTCCCCCACCCCCGCGTGACCGCCCCTCCCCCGCAGGCACCCGCCTGGCCCCCAGCGTGTACCCGCTGGGCCCCTCCCCCGAGGAGCTGAGCAGCAACAGCGACAGCGTCACCCTGACCTGCCTCGTGCGGGGCTTCTACCCCGACGACATCTCGGTCGAGTGGCAGCTCGACCACGCCCCCCTGGAGGCCTCGGCCTATGACGTCACGCCGCCGGCCCGCGAGAAGCCGGGCGACGCCCGCTACTATCTCTACAGCCGATTGGCCGTCGGCAAGGCCCAGTGGGCGGGCGGGGCCCGCGTCGCCTGCATGGTGGTCCACGAGGGGCTCCCCATGAGGTTCATCCAACGGGCGTTCACCGCCACGCCCGGTAATAAGTGAGGCGCTGATTGGCCGGTCGGCCCTGCCCGACACGGCCCCGCCCCCCTGCCTCCAAAAAGAGGGGGGCGGGGGGGGGGATGGCGGGGGGGGGGGGAGGGGGATGAATAAAGGCGAAGAAGAGAGGCGTGGCGTCTGGCTGTGAGAGTGGGGGAGGGGCGGGGTGGGGGAGGGGTGGGCGGGGGAGGGGGAGGGGAGGAAAGGGGGGGTGGACGGACAGACAGCGGAGAGGAGGGGGAGGGGGGCGATGCGTCGTCTGGGGGTGGCGATGTGGGGGGGGAGGGGGTGGGGGAGGGGGAGGTGGGGGATGGGAGAGGTGGGGGAGGGGAGAGATGGGGAGGAGGTGGGGGAGGGGGGAGATGGGGAGGGGGAGATGGGGAAGGGGGGAGATGGGGAGGGGGGAGATGGGGGAGGGGAGAGATGGGGAGGAGATGGGGAAGGGGGGAGATGGGGAGGGGGGTGGGGGAGGGGGAGGAGATGGGGAAGGGGGAGATGGGGAGGGGGGTGGGGGAGGGGGAGGAGATGGGGAAGGGGGGAGATGGGGAGGGGGGTGGGGGAGGGGGAGGAGATGGGGAAGGGGGGAGATGGGGAGGGGGGTGGGGGAGGGGGAGGTGGGGGATGGGAGAGGTGGGGGATGGGAAGCAATGGGGGTGGGGGTGGGGGAGGTGATGGGGGATGGGCATATGTGGGGGATGTGGGGCGATGGGGGGTTGGCGAAGGGGCACCTGGCGAGCCCCGCATGGGGGTTGGTGGGCGGCCGGACGGACAGACGGACACCCGGGCGGGGGGGTCAGTGGACGTGTGGACGGACAGACAGCCCTGGAAGGGGAGGGGCGGGGGCGTGTGGCCCCCCGGGGGGCGTGGCCTCGCAGGGGTGGCCCGGAGGCGGGTCGGGGGTGACGCGCCCTCCCCCACCCAGGGGTTCTAGGGGGGGCGCGGGAGGGCGGGGCTTGGACAGGCGACCAATGGGGGCGTTGGATGGTCGATTGGTTGGTTGGTTGGCTGGAGCGATGATTGGTCGGTCGTACGATTGGCCGGCCAGCTGATTGGCTGACCAGTCAGATGATTGGCTTGTTGGTCAGCTGACCCGATGATTGGTTGGCCAGTTGGCCAATTGGCTGGCCACCTGATTGGCTGGCTGCGTGGATGATTGGTTGGCCATCTGATTGGATGGTCAGCCGGCCTGTTGATTGGTTGGTCAGCTGGCCCGTTGATTGTCCAGCCAGCTGATTGGTTGGTCAGCCGGCCCATTGATTGTCCAGCCAGCTGATTGGTTGGTCAGCCACCGGTTGATTGTCCGGCCAGCTGATTGGTTGGTCAGCCGGCCTGTTGATTGGTTGGTCAGCCGGCCTGTTGATTGGCTGGCCATCTGATTGGATGGTCAGCTGGCCTGTTGATTGGTTGGTCAGCTGATTGGTTGGTCAGCCGGCCTCTGGATTGGTTGGTCAGCCACCGGTTGATTGTCCGGCCAGCTGATTGGTTGGTCAGCTGGCCCGTTGATTGTCCGGCCAACTGATTGGTTGGTCAGCGGGCCCGTTGATTGTCCAGCCAGCTGATTGGTTGGTCAGCTGGCCCGTTGATTGTCTGGCCAGCTGATTGGTTGGTCAGCCACCAGTTGATTGTCTGGCCAGCTGATTGGTTGGTCAGCTGGCCTGTTGATTGGTTGGTCAGCCGCCGGTTGATTGTCCGGCCAGCTGATTGGTTGGTCAAGCAGCCTGTTGATTGTCCGGCCAGCTGATTGGTTGGTCAGCCGGCCCATTGATTGTCCGGCCGGTCGATTGGTTGCTCAGCCGGCCGGGGAGGGGGCGGGGCAAGGAGCCGCCGAGGGGCCGAGGCCCGGGGGCAGGTGTCGACCTCTGACCTTCCTCCTCCTCCTCCTCCTCCTCCTCCTGGCCCCTCCCCCCGCAGGGCTCGTCCTGCCCGAGGACCTCTGCCACGCCCCCGACACGCCCGAGGGGCCCTGGGACACCATCGCCGTCTTCATCACCCTCTTCCTCCTCAGCGTCTGCTACAGCGCCACCGTCACCCTCTTCAAGGTGGGCCCGGTGGCAGCAGCGGGGGGGGGGGTGGGGGGGCGGGGCCAATGCGGGGGGAGGGGCGGGCGAGGACGGACAGACGCCCTGACCACGCCCCCCCACCCCACCCCCATCCCCAGGTGAAGTGGCTCCTCTCCAGCATCATCCAGCTCAAGCAAGGCCCCGCCCCCGCCTACAAGAACGTCATCCACGGGGTGGTGTAGGGCGGGGCGGGTGGGCGTGTCCCCCACCCCCGAGCTGGCCGCCTCCTCCCATTGGCTGCCGCCGTTGAGGGACAGCCAACCCGCCCCACCCCCACAACACCACCCACCCCACCCCCCCCACGGTGGGAAGGGCGGGGGGAGGGGGGGTATCATGGGTGCTCGGGGAGGAAAGCGGGGTGCCGGGTGGAGCAGGCGGGGTGCTGGGTGCCTCCCTCTCCCCACCCCCACCCCCAGGTGTTTCCTGTCCCCGCCCCTCCCCCACCGCGGGGGGTGATGTCAGGCAGCACCTCAAAATAGCACCCTGGGGGGGGGAGCTGGGGGGGGGCGGGGATTGGGTCGCGCCGTGGGGCCGCAGCTGCTGGGTTAAGGCGGAGGCCACTGGGGCTACTGGGGGGTGGGGGGAGGGAGGGGACTGGCCAGTGGGGCTACCAAAGGGCCCCCCAAGGTGGTGGGGGAAGGGGGGGGTTGGCCAACGGGCAACCCAGTGGGGGATGTTGGCCAATGGGTTGCCCAAGGTGGGGGGGGGGGGGGGTGGGGGGAGGGAGGGGACTGGCCAATGGGCTACCAAAGGGGGGACGTTGGCCACCAGGTCTACCCAAGGAGGGGGGAGGAGGGCCCACAGGCTACCAAGGGGGGGGCATTTTGGCCACCAGGTCTACCCAAGGGGGGGGGGGAAGGGGGGGTTGGCCACCAGGTCTACCCAAGGAGGGATCTGGGCCCATGGGCTACCAAAGGGGGGGGGGAGATGAGCCACCAGGTCTACCCAAGGGTGGTGGGTGGGGCAAGGGATGGGCCACCAGGTCTACCCAAGGAGGGGGGAGGAGGGCCCACAGGCTACCGGGGTGGGGGGCGGGGGGTAACTTTGGCCACCAGGTCTACCCATGGGGCTGGGAAGGGCTGGGCTGCCTCTTTTCTCTTGAAAACCCACCGATTTCGGGCAAACCCACCCCCCCTCACCGTTGGCCCCTTATTTGCCTCCGCGCCAGCCCCTCCCTTCCTTGCGCCAAATTTAGGGCCCCCCCCACCCAAAATCGCCTTTTTTTCGCCTTGTTTTCGCCGCCCAACCCCTCACGTCCCGTCACCGGCCCTGCCCCCCGCTGCGAAAAATCACTATTTTTGGCTCCTTCGCCCCCAAATTTTTGCATTCGTTCCCAGTTTCGGCCTCGGAAGCTGCCCCGTCACCGCGCGCCGCAAAAATACCCCTTTTTTTCCCCAGCAAAACAGCAACAAAAAAGTGCATTTTTGTGACCACCCACCCACACACCCCTCTATTTTCGGGGGAAAAAGCTTCATTTTGCGACGAAACCCCATTTGTTTTATGACAAAAATAAACGTGGCGGAAAAAGAAAAGCACTTTCTGGGCAAAACCTCTCATTTCAAGGCAAAAGAAACGGTTGTTTTAAGGTTAAAAATCCCTTGTTTTGTGGCCAAAAGAAAAGCAGCCACATTTTAAGGTAAAAAAAAACTCATTTAAGGTGAAAAAAAACTCATTTAAAGTGAAAAACCCCTCATTTTATGTTTTTTTTAAAAAAACCTCATTTTAGGGGGGAAAAAACCCTTATTTTTAGGGGAAAATAACTCCTCATTTTATGTAAAAAAATACCCACAAACTCAGTTTATGGGGGAAAAAATCCCTCATTTTATGCCGCCCCCAAAATTTTACAGGAAAAAGGTCCTCGTTTAAGGTAAAAACCCTCATTTTATGGTAAAAACCCACCCAATTTTATGACAAAAAAAACCCACCTCATTTTAATGCCCAAAAATATCCTGGTTTTGTGGCAAAACCCCCTCACTTTGTGACTAAAAAACCTCATTTTCTGGTTTTTTAAAAAAAATCAATTTATGGTTAAAAAAAATAACTAATTTTAAGGCAAAAAAAGGCCTTGTTTTAAGGTTAAAAATCCTTCATTTTATGGCCAAAAATAATTGGTTTGGGGGGGAAAAAAACCTCATTTTATGAAAATGAGAATTTATGAAAATGAGGAAAAAACCCAACATTTTATTGCAAAAAAACCCCCAATTTTCTGCCAAAAATATACCCTCATTTTCGGGAAAAACTAAAAATCCCTCTTTTTATGGCCAAAAAAAGCAGATTTTGCGGCAAATCCCCTCATTTTACAGCAACCCCTGGCCTCATTTTATGGGAAAAAAAGAAATTAAACCTTTTGGGGGGGGGAACTCCTCATTTTATGGCAAAAAGAAACACGGCAAAAGCAGCGTTTTACGGCAAAAAAACCTCTTTGTTTTTGTTGCGAAAAAAACCATAATTTTCAGGTCAAAACCCCTCGTTTGATGGTTAAAAAACTCACCTTTTCAGGGAAAAGAGATGTCAATTTAAAAAAAAAAACACAACTCATTTTCTGGTAAAAAATATCTCATTTTGAGGGAAAAAACTCATATTATGGGAAAAAAATCCTCATTTTAGGGAAAAAAAACCACACCACGTTATTTTATGGCCCAAAAAAAGGATAATAGAAGGATTTTATGGGGGAAAAAACACCTTTATTTGATGGGAAAGAAAAAGGTCCTTTTCTGGCGCCCGCGCCCCACCCCCACCCCCGGGGGAAAAACCCCTCGTTTTAGGGCAAAATTATCCTCGTTTTGTGGTAAAACATCCTTATTTTAAAGGAAAACCATACTTCTGAGGCAAAACAAAAAAAAAATTCTTAATTTTGAGGCCCATAAAAACCCTCATTTTACAGCAAAAAAAATTTGTTATTTTAAGGCCAAAAACTTTCCTCAGTTTTGGGCAAAAAAATCCTCATTTTGTGGCAAAAAAAAAAGTTCTCTTTTTAAGGTAAAAACCCCCTTATTTTACAGCAAAAAATCCTCATTTTAAGGCAAAAAAAATCCTCATTTTGTAGAAAAACTATCTTCATTTTTAAGGTTAAATAATCCTGCACTTTATGGCCCAAAAAACCTCCTCATTTTACAGCAAAAAAACCACCCAGTTTTCAGGCAAAAAAAGCCGTCGGTTTGGGGCAAAAAGATCCTCATTTTCTAGAAAAAAAATATTCAAACCCTCATTTTTTGGTAAAATAATTCTCATTTTCCGGCGAAAAAATAATCATAATTTGAAAGCAAGAAAAAAATCCCACATTTTATGGCCAAAACCCCTCATTTTACAGCCAAAAAAATCCTCGTTTTAAGGCCAAATTGGCCTTATTCTGTGACATATAAATTCTCATTTGTTGAAAAAAATATCTCTCTTTTAAGGTAAAACCCCTTCATTTTAGAGAAAAAAAGAAATCCCCATTTTAAGGCCAAAAAAATTCCTTATTTTAGGGCCAAAAAAATCCCCATTTTAGGGGAAAAATATCCTCATTTTGTGGCAAAAAATATCCTCATTTTAAGGCCAAAAAAATCCCACATTTTAAGGCCAAAAGAATCACCATTTTTAAGGCAAAATTCCACATTTTGAGGCCAAAAAAATCCACATTTTAAGGCCAAAAATATCCCCATTTTTAAGGCAAAATTCCACATTTTAAGGCAAAAAAAATCCTCATTTCTAAGGCAAAAAAAATTCCTCAATTTAAGGCAAAAAACATCCCATTTTAGGGCCAAAAAAAGCCTCATTTTCGGGCAAAATAACTTTCCTCATTTTACGGCAAAAATTCCTCATTTTGTGGTTAAAAAATGTTCGTCATTTTGTGGCCAAAAAAAATCCCTCTTTTTAATGTAAATCCCCTTATTTCATGGCAAACACCACCCCCACGCCCCCATTTTAGGGAAAAAAAAACCATTTTATGGCAAAAGAAGCATTTCAGGTGCAAAAAAAAGGGCATTTTATGGCACAAAAAGCAGCATTTTAGGGCAAAACTGCACATTTTACCCCAAAACCACACATTTTACAGCAAAAAAAACCCCACACAATTTACAGCAAACCACACACGTTTTACAGAAAAAAAACACGTATTTTTGACAAAAAAGAACCACTTTTTACCACAAAACCACACGTTTTACAAAGAAAAAAAGCCACATTTCCTTCCTTCGTTGTTATTTTAACCCCCAAAAACCCCTTTTCTCCCCAAAACGAGGCACTTTTCTGAAAAAAAAAAAAACCTTTTCCACCTTCGCCGCCGACCCCAAATTCCCTTTTTTCCATGATTTTTGCCCAAAAGCCTGAAGTTTGGCACAAAACCCCCCCCTTGGCTCCACGAAACCTGCCTTTTTTGGCGAGAAATCCAACCAAAACCCACAAATTTTGGCTTTTTTTGCCCCCCAAACCTTGACTTTTCGGCCCCAAAATCTTGCCTTTTGCTCCGCGGAAACGACGACTTTTGCACTTCCAAAGTCTCGACGTTTTTCACCCCCAAAAAAATCGTGATTCTTTTTTGGTCAAAAATCTTGAACTTTGCACCCCCAAAATATTGGAATTTGCACCAAAAGCTTGGGGGCTTTGTGCTCCAAAAACCTTCACTTTGTGCTCAGAAATCGTCACTTTTATGCCCCAAAATCCTCATTTTTCTGCACAAAAATCTTCACTTTTCTGCCCCAAAAGTCCTCATTTTTGTGCTCAAAAATCTTCACTTTGTGCCCCAAAAATCCTCATTTTGCTCAAAACCTTCACTTTTGTGCTCAAAAATATTCATTTTATGCCCCAAAAAATCTTCACTTTTACACTCAAAAATCTTCACTTTTGTGCCCCAAAAGTCCTCATTTTTCTCCTGAAAAATATCTTTTCATGCCCCAAAAATCCTCACTTTTGCACTCAAAAATCTTCATTTTTCTCCTCAAAAATCTTTACTTTTGTGCCCCCAAAAATCATCTTGACTTTTGTCCTCAAAAACCTCCACTTTCCTGTCCATAAAATGTCAATTTTGAGCAAAAATCACCATTTTTTTTCCCCAAAACACCATTTCTGCATATTTTGGGCCCGAAAAAGCCCCGATTTCCCTGTTTATGCCCCAAAAAGGCCCCTCCCCCCCCCAACCCGCCACTTTCCGCTATTTTAGGCAAACCGCCCTTTTTCGGCCCCTCCCCCCCCCGTCACCGCCCCCAAAACCTTCTGGTTTTCACCCATTTTTAAACCCCCCCCCCCAAAAAAAAGAATCCCCGAAAAGGTCAAATTTAACCCCAAAACGGGCCGGCGCCGCCCCCTGGTGGTCATCGGCGCGCCTGATTGGCCGCTCGCTCCCGCCCCGCCCTCTTCCCCTCCCTCGGCCAATGGCAACGCCGGGGTCTCCCCCCCCCCCACCCCCTCCCCTGATTGGCCGGGTCCTGGATGACCTCAAACAGGCCCAAAAAGTGAGGGGAAAAAACCCATTTTCTGCTCAGTTGGCCCCAAAATGGTGTCTCCAGGCCTTGGGGGGGGGGTCTCCAGGCCTTGGGGGGCTCCAGGCCTTGGGGGGGGGGTCCTCCAGGCCTTGGGGGGGGCTCCAGCCTTGGGGGGGGCTCTAGGCCTTGGGGTTCTCCAGGCCTTGGGGGGGGTCTCCAGGCCTTGGGGGGGCTCCAGGCCTTGGGGGGGTCTCCAGGCCTTGGGGTTCTCCAGGCCTTGGGGGGTCTCCAGGCCTTGGGCGGGTCTCCAGGCCTTGGGGGGGGTCTCCAGGCCTTGGGGGGGCTCCAGGCCTTGGGGGGGGTCTCCAGGCCTTGGGGTTCTCCAGGCCTTGGGGGGTCTCCAGGCCTTGGGCGGGTCTCCAGGCCTTGGGGGGGGCTCCAGGCCTTGGGGGGGGCTCTAGGCCTTGGGGTTCTCCAGGCCTTGGGGGGGTCTCCAGGCCTTGGGGGGGCTCCAGGCCTTGGGGGGGTGTCTCCAGGCCTTGGGGTTCTCCAGGCCTTGGGGGGGTCTCCAGGCCTTGGGCGGGTCTCCAGGCCTTGGGCGGGTCTCCAGGCCTTGGGGTTCTCCAGGCCTTGGGTTCTCCAGGCCTTGGGGGGGGTCTCCAGGCCTTGGGGTGTCTCCAGGCCTTGGGGGGTCTCCAGGGCTTGGGGGTCTCCCAGGCCTTGGGGGGGGTCTCCAGGCCTTGGGGTGTCTCCAGGCCTTGGGGGGTCTCCAGGGCTTGGGGGTCCTCCAGGCCTTGGGGGGGGTCTCCAGGCCTTGGGGGTCTCCAGGCCTTGGGGGTGGTCTCCAGGCCTTGGGGTGTCTCCAGGCCTTGGGGGTCTCCAGGCCTTGGGGGTCTCCAGGCCTTGGGGGTGGTCTCCAGGGCTTGGGGGTCTCCAGGCCTTGGGGGGGGTCTCCAGGCCTTGGGGGTCTCCAGGCCTTGGGGGTGGTCTCCAGGCCTTGGGGGGGGTCTCCAGGCCTTGGGGGTCTCCAGGCCTTGGGGGGTGGTCTCCAGGCCTTGGGGGGGGTCTCCAGGCCTTGGGGGTCTCCAGGCCTTGGGGGGTCTCCAGGCCTTGGGGGTCTCCTGGCCCCCCGGGCCCCCCCCGGCCCCCCCCCCCGGCCCCCGCCTGGCCCCTCCCTCAGGACGCGGGCGGCCCCAGCCCCGGGGGTCCGGGCGACCACGGGTGCCGGTACCACCGAGCGGTAGGTGCCCACCCAGGCGGCCCAACCCAGGGCGGCGCCGGCCGCGTTGCCCGGCCAATCGTGGCGATAGGCCAAGGTGACGGCCAATAGGATCGCCCAGAGCCCCACCAAGGCCACGTTGAGGAGGAAGAGGAGGGAGAGGGCGGTGCCCGGGCGCCCGGGGCCTTCCTCGGGGCCCCCCACCTCCTCCTCCTCCTCCTCCTCCCACCCGGGCGGTGGGGGGGCGGCGGCTCCTGCCGGGCGGCGGTGACCTCATCGGTGACCTCATCGGTGACGATGACCTCATGGGCGACGGTGGCTCCATGGGCGGCGATGACATCATTGGCCACGATGACCTCACGGGCGACGATGACCTCATTGGCGACGATGACCTCATGGGTGACGATGACCTCATACCCAATGGTGCCATCCATGGGCGACGATGACATCATTGGCCACGATGACCTCACAGGTGACGATGACCTCATGGGTGGTGGTGCCTCCATGGGTGACGATGACATCATGGGCGACGATGACCTCATTGGCGACGATGACCTCATGGGTGACGGTGACCTCATGGGCGGTGGCGGCTCCATGGGCGACGATGACATCATTGGCCATGATGACCTCACGGGCGACGATGACCTCACAGGCGACGGTGGCTCCATGGGCGATGATGACCTCACGGGCGACGATGACCTCATCGGCCACGATGATCTCACGGGCGCCGGCGGCCAGCTGGCCGCCCGACTCCGCCCACTTTCCTGCCCCGCCCCGGAAAACCAACCGCCCAATGGGATCGCTCGGAACAACCAACCCCAGAACCCCCGGCTCCGCCCAGGGGTGGGGACCTCCCAGCCCGGCCAATCGCCTCCTTCGGAGCTCGCCCAACCAGGACGTCCGGGTTCTTCATGGCCCCACCCCATTCGCTGAGGCTCTTCATGGCTCTCCCACCTGATTCGCTGAGGTCCTTTGTGGCCCCACCCCATTCGCTGTGGGTCCTCTTGGCCCCACCCCATTCGTTGAGGGTCTTCATGGCCCCACCCCATTCGCTGTGGGTCCTCTTGGCCCACCCCATTCGTTGTGGGTCTTCTTGGCCCCACCCCATTCGTTGAGGTCCTTCATGACCCCACCCCCATTCGTTGTGGTCTTCTTGGCCCCACCCCATTTGTTGAGGGTCTTCACGGCCCCGCCTCAGCCAATGAGGCGCCTCCTTCTTGCCCCACCCCCTGGGCGGCGGGTACAGGAGCCGCCCCAAAGCCCAGGCTTCCTCGGCCAATCCCAGGCCGCAATGAACCAAGGCAAAGGCCTGGGGGGAGGCGCCGAACCCCCTCCCACCGGTGCCCATTGGCCCGGCAGCTCCGTGGGTCGCCGTGGGGCAGGAGGAGGAGCCCGAGGGGGGCGGGGCTTACGCACCGCCCCGTCACGGCTTCCAAGAGGGCGAAGAAGCGGGGGGCGGAGCGTGCCATGGCCACGCCCACCAGCCACCGCCCCAAGGCCCGCCCCAAGGCGGCCCCGCCCGGCCGCACCAGGGGCAACGCGGCGACCAATAGGGCGCCCAGAAAGAGGCTCGTCCAACCGCCGGCCGAGGCCACCAGGCGCCTGCGGGGGGGGAGGGGCAGCGGGTGGGGGAGGGGGAGGGGCTGGGCGCAGCCCCGCCCCCCACCCCGCCCATTGCTGAGCCCAGCCCACCACCAGCCCCTCCCCCCCCAGACCCACTGCGACGCCCCTCCTACACAGACCCCCCCCCCAGCCCCATAGAGGCCCCCCGCCCCATAGAGGCCCCCCAGCCCACAGAGCCCCCCCAGGCCATAGAGACACCCCAGCCCCATAGAGACACCCCAGCCCCACAGAGACCCCCCCCAGCCACACAGAGGCCCCCCCAGCCCCATAGAGACCCCCTAGCCCCATAGAAACCCCCCAGCCCAATAGAGATCCCCCCTGCCCCATAGAGAGACCCCACAGTCCCATAGAGGCCCCCCAGCCCCACAGAGCCCCCCCAGGCCCATAGAGACACCCCAGCCCCACAGAGCCCCTGCAGCCCCATAGAGACCCCCCCCAGCCACACAGAGGCCCCCCCAGCCCCATAGAGACCCCCTAGCCCCATAGAACCCCCCCCAATAGAGATCCCCCCTGCCCCATAGAGAGACCCCACAGTCCCCATAGAGACCCCCCAGCCCCATAGAGACGCCCCAACCCCATATAGCACCACCAGCCCCACAGGACCCCTGCAGCTCCATAGACACCCCCCGGCCCCATAGAGACCTCCCCAGCCCCATAGAGCCCCCCCAGCCCCATAGAGATCCCTCAGCCCCACCGAGTTCCCCAGCCCCACAGAGCCCCCGCTGTCCCATAGGGCCTCCAAGCCCCATAGAGACCCCCAGCCCCATACGGTCCCCCAGCCCCACAGAGCCCCCCCAGCTCCATAGAACCCCCCTGCCCCATAGAGACCTCGCAGCCCCACAGAGCCCCCCAGCCCCATAGAGACGCCCCCAACCCCATATAGCACCACCAGCCCCACAGAGCCCCTGCAGCTCCATAGACACCCCCAGCCCCATAGAGACCTCCCCAGCCCCATAGAGCCCCCCCAGCCCCATGGAGACCCCCCCAGCCTCATAGAGCCCCCCCAGCCCCATAGAAAACCCCACAGCCCATAGAGACCCCGCAGCCCCACAGAGCCCCCCAGCCCCATAGAGGCCCCACCAGCCCCATAGAAGCTGCCCCAGCCCAATACAGCCCCCCAGACCCATAGAGCCCCCCATGCGCCATAAAGACCCCAGCCCCACAGAGACCCCCCCAGCCCCATACAGCCCCCCAGGCCCATAGAGACCCCCCCAGCCCCATAGAGCCTCCCCCGGCCCCATAGACCCACCCCAGCCCCATAGAGCCCCCCCCAGGCCCATAGAGATCCCCCTGCCCCATAGAGCCCCCCCATTCCCACATCTCCCCCCAGGCCCATAGAACCACCCCAGCCCCATAGAAACCCCCCCGCCCCACATCTCCCCCCCAGCCCCCACATCCCCGCCCCACTCACGCCTCAGCAGGTTGTGGGGCGAGGCCAGCAGGCTGTGGGGGTCAGCGCGTGCCCGCAGGCCGGGCTCCAGCCCCACAAGTGCCGCCAGCACCAGGGCGTGGGCCTTGGGGAACAGGGGCGACCCCAGGACGGCGGCTGCCCCACGGCTCAGGGCCTGCACCGCCGCCCCACACCACCCCATGGCTTCCCGGCCCCCACGGCTGCCCCACGGTGCCCCACAGCCACCCCACGGCGGCCCACAGCCGCCCCACGGTGCCCCACAGCCGACCCACGGCGGCCCACAGTCGCCCCACGGCGGCCCACAGAGCCCCACGGCTGCCTCGCAGCTACCCCACAGCACCCCACGGCACCCTATGACTGCCCCACAGCTGCCTCGCAGATGCCCCACGGTGCCCTACCGGTGCCCCACGGAGCCCCACGGCTGCCCCACAGAGCCCCACGGTGCCCCCACAGTGCCCCACGGCCAGCCCACAGCTGCCCCATGGCACCCCACGGCTGACCCACAGTACCCTACAGCTGTCCCACAGCACCCACAGCTGCCTCACAGCCACCCCACGGCTGAACCCCCACACCCCACAGCCCTCCACGGCGCCCCACAGTGCCCCACAGCACCCTACGGCACCCCACCACACCCCACAGCCCCCCACAGCCCTCCACGGCGCCCCACAGCACCCCACGGTGCCCCACAGCACCCTACGGCACCCCACCACACCCCACGGCGCCCCACAGCCCTCCACGGCGCCCCACGGCCTCCTGGGAGAGCAGCTGGTGGGGGGACAGCTGTGGGGGAGGGGCCAAGGACACGGCGAGGACACCGGGGGGGGGGAGGGGGGGGAGAGGGGGGACACGGACGGACGGACACAGACGGACGGGGGACGCTGGGGGGGGAAGGGGAGGAGAGGAGGACTTGGGGGGCCCACGGGGGAGATGTGGGGCGCGCCGCCCCCTCCCCCCACCCCTTCCCCCCCCCCCAAGCAGAGCCCGGGCGGCACTTGGGGGTCGCAGCGCTTTATTGGGGGGGGGAGGGGCGGCCCCAGTCCACGTCCTCGTCCTGCGGCTCCCGATAGGCCCAAAGGCAGATGCTGCCGTCCCACTGCGGGGGGGGGGAGTTGGGGGTCAGTCCCATAGAGCCCCCCATCGCCTAGAGCCCCCCAGCCCCACAGAGCCCCCCAAGCCCCATAGAGCCCCCCCAAGCCCCATCGAGACTCCCCATCCCCACAGAGTGCCCCAGCCCATACAGACCCCCCTCACCCCATAGAAACCCTCGCCAGCCCCATAGAACCCCCCTGCCCAGAGCCCCCCAGCCCATAGAGAGCCCCGCAGAGCCCCCCCAGCCCCACAGAGTCTCCCCAGCTCCATAGAGACCCCCCAGCCCCATAGAGATCCCTCAGCCCCACCGAGTTCCCCCAGCCCCACAGAGCCCCCGCTGTCACATAGGGCCTCCAAGCCCCATAGAGACCCCCCAGCCCCATAGACTCCCCAGCCCCATAGGCCCCGCCCACCGAGGCGCTGGCCAGCACCCCCCCGTGCGGGTGCCAGCAGACGTCCCGCACACAGGCCCCGTGATTTGGTCAGCCGCCGCACGGCCCGCCCCAGTCAGCACGTCGTACACTGCCGGGGGGGGGGCGGGGTCAGGCCACGCCCACCGCGGCAGGCCACGCCCCTCCCGACAGCCCCCAGCCCCTGCAGTGGCGCCTGTGAGCGCCAAGCCCCGCCCCCAAGCCCTTAAAGCCACGCCCATCACCTCAAAGCCCCGCCAAATTCTATAAGCCATGCCCCCTGCCCGCAGAGCCACGTCCCCGGTCTCAAAGCCACACCCCAATGCTCAGAGAGACACACCTCCAGCCCCAAGCCACGCCCCCAGACCCTTAAAGCCACGCCCCCAGCCCCAAAGCCACACCTCAAATGCACAAGCCACACCCCAAACCCTTTCCAGCCCCGCCCCTTGCCCCAAAGCCACGCCCCCAGACCCTTATAACCCTGCCCTGCACCTCAAAGCCACGCCCCCAAATACACAGGCCACGCCCCCCAAATACTCAAGCCCCGCCACACCCTTACAGCCCCGTCCCTCAAAGCCACGCCCCCAAATACTCAAGCCCCGCCCCACACCCTTACAAGCCCCGCCCCGCGCCCCAAGGCCACGCCCCACGCCCTTAAAGCCACACCCCGCGCCCTTACAGCCCCGCCCCAAAGCCCTGTCCCACACCCCTTACAGCCCCGCCTGCGCCCTAAAGCCACGCCCCCAAACACACAGGCCCCGCCCCACACCCTTACAGCCCTGATCCGCGCCCCAAAGCCCCGCCCCGCACCTCAAAGCCACGCCCCCAAATACACAAGCCCCACCCCACACCCTTACAGCCCTGCCCCGCGCCCCAAGGCCACGCCCCCCGGGCCGCCGGCCCCGCCCGGCCGCGCCCGCTCACCGAGCACCGCCCCCTCGGCAGAGCCCGCCCCCAGGAAGAGGCCGCCGCCCGGCGAGAGCCGCGCCCGCAGCAGCGTCTGCAGCACCGCGTGGCCACCGGAAGGTCACCAGCGACGTGTCGCCGGGCAGCGCGCTGACGTCACCGCTGGGGGCGGGGCATGGGCGCGCTCAGACACGCCCCCGCCCCGCCCGGCCCGCGCCCCGCCCGCCCCTCCCCGCCGCACCTGGGGGCCGGGATAAGGGGCAGGGGGCGGGGTTACCTGGCTCGGGGGTGGGGCTAGTGGGCTTGGGGCGGGGCTATCTCGGTGGGGGCGGGGCTAATTAACCCAAATGGGGGCTAATTGCCCCCAAAGACAGGGAAGGGGCGGGGCTAATTAGCATAGGGAGGGGAGATTGGTGTGTGGGTGGGGCTAATGACCCCCCAGGGCACCCTAATACACCCTCCCCAGCCCCGCCCCACCCCCCCAGCCCCCCCAATCCATTCCAGTGCCCCCCAGTCCATCCCAGTCACCCCCAGTCCATCCCAGTCCCCCCCCAGTCACCCCCAGTCCATCCCAGTCCCCCCCAATCCCCCCCAGCCCTCCCCAGCCCCGCCCCACCCCCCCAGCCCCCCCCAGGCCCCCCCAGTCCATCCCAGTCCCCCCAATCCCCCCCAGTCCCCCCCAATCCCCCCCCAGTCACCCCCAGTCCATCCCAGTCCCCCCCAATCCCCCCCCAGTCACCCCCAGTCCATCCCAGTCCCCCCCAATCCCCCCCAGCCCTCCCCAGCCCCACCCAGCCCCTTCCTGCCCCCCCAGCCCCCCCCAACCCCTCCCTACACCCCCCCCATTACCCACGGGGCACCCTGAAGGACCCTTCCCCACCCCACCCCCGGAGGCCCCGCCCCCGAGGCCCCGCCCCCCGAGGCCCCGCCCCCTCACCCCTCCGAGGCGCCCGTTGCCAGCGATAGTCCCAGCTCTGGCGGGCGACGGCGCGGCGGGCGGCGGCCAAACCCCCCGGGCCGGCCGGGCGCCGCAGGTCCCACAGCTTGGCCGTCTGGTCCTTGGAGTTGGTCACCAGGTACCGGCCGTCGCCCTGCGGGGGCGGGGCGGGGGCGGGGCGGGGGCGGGGCGGGGCCAAGGGAGGCGTTAGGGTTGGGCCGCGGGGCGCCGCGGGCCCCCCAAGGCATCTCAACGGCTTGTGGAGGCCGCGCTGGTTGCACCCCAAAGGCCGTCCCAGTTGGTCCCAGTTGGTCCCAGTTGACCCCCGTTGACCCCAGTTGATCCCAGCCCCCCATAGCTCCATCCCAGTTGAGCTCAGACCCCAGCCCAGAGCTCCCAGTGCCCCCCACGGCATCTCAGGGGCTTCTGGAGGCCGCACCAGTTGCACCCAAAGGCCGTCCCAGTTGGTCCCAGTTGACCCAGGTTGACCCCCAGTTGGTCCCAGTTGACCCCACTTGGCCCAAGTTGACCCCAGTTTACCCCAGCCCCCCATAGCTCATCCCAGTTGGCCTCAGACCCCAGCCCAGGGCTCCCAGTGCCCCCCACAGCATCTCAGGGGCTTCTAGAGACCACACCAGTTGCACCCAAAGGCCGTCCCAGTTGGTCCCAGTTGACCCAGCTTGATCCCAATTGATCCCCAGTTGGCCCCAGTTAACACTAGTTGATCCCAGTTGACCCCAAGTTGACCCAATTTGACCCCCGTTGACCCCCAGTTGACCCCAGCCCCCCATAGCTCATCCCAGTTGGCCTCAGACCCCAGCCCAGTCCCCCCAGTCCCCCCCCGCGCACCCGCGGGTGCAGGAAGGTGATGCCGTCGCGGTGGCCGGCCAGGAGCCCGACGGGGCGGGGCCGCCCCTCCCCCAGGCTGCGGCGGTCCCAGGCGCGGCAGACGCCGTCGTCCCCCCCCGAGAGCAGCAGCTGCCCCTCCCCCGCCAGCGCCACCGCGTTCACGTCGTCCTCGTGCGCCGCCACCTGCCGCGGGGGGAGGGGCGCCCTCAGCCGCGCCCGCGCCACGCCCGCGCCACGCCCACCCACGGGGGCCTGGGGCCTACAGGGCAACCCCGGGCTCTATGGGGTGGCCTTGGGGCCTATGGGGTGACCTTGGGCTCTATGGGGTGGCCTTGGGTTCTATAGCGTGACCCTAGGCTCTATGGGGTGGCTTTGGGGCCTATGGGGTGGCCTTAGGCTCTATGGGGTGACCTTGGGCTCTATGGGGTGACCCTGGGCTCTATGGGGTGGCCTTGGGGCCTATGGGGTGACCTTGGGCTCTATGGGGTGACCTTGAACCTGTGGGGGGGGCCTCGGGCCCTATAGGGTGATGATGCCACCCACGGCGTGACCTTGACCCTCCCCGGGACCTCTGTGGCCGCCCCTCCCCGGGCCCCACCCCATAGAGCACCCCCCGAGCCCCGCCCTCCCCGGCCCCACCCCATAGAGCACCCCCCCAGCCCCGCCCCCCCCAGCCCCGCCCCATAGAGCACCCCCGAGCCCCGCCCTCCCCGGCCCCGCCCCATAGAGCACCACCCCAGCCCCGCCCACCCCGGCCCCGCCCCATAGAGCACCCCCCAGCCCCGCCCACCCCTGCCCCGCCCCATAGAGCACCCCCCGGCCCCGCCCCATAGAGCACCCCCCCAGCCCCGCCCGCGGCCCCGCCCCGCCCCATTGGCCGGCCCCGCCCCGGGGCTGACCCGTAGGACGCGCCGCTGGAGCTCGCGGTCGTAGACGTAGAGGCAGCCGTCGTTGGCTCCGCCCACCACCTCCCGCCCCCCCGGCCCCACGGCCAATGAGAAGACGGCAAAGCGGTGCTCCTCCGGCCTGCGGGCGCCGTGGGGCTGGGACCCATGGACACGCCCCCCGGCCCCGCAGACACGCCCACTATCCCCACAGCGGCCACGCCCTGCCCCGAGGCCACGCCCTGCCCCGAGGCCACGCCTCTTGCCCCACAGGACCCCACCCTGACTCGCCCCCTGCCCCACAGTGACCCTGCCCAGCCCCGCCCCGTGCCCGGCAACCACGCCCCCTGCCCTGAGGCCACGCCCCCTGCCCCACAGCGACCCCCGCCCTGCCCCTTGTATTGCCAGGGACCCCCAACCTGCCCCACATCCCCCATGGCCCCTCCCAACGCCCCACCGCCCCGCCCCTCAGCCCCACCCCACGGCCACGCCCCATGGCCCCACCCCACGGCCCACTCAGCCCCGCCCCACATCCCTGCCCCTCAGCCCCACCACACGGCCCCGGTCACGCCCACGGCCCCGCCCCACGGCCCCGCCCCACGGCCCCGCCCTACCGCAGGTCAAGCGCCGTGTGGTTGTCCCCGTCCCCGTAGATGTCGTACACGTGGACTGGGCGGGGCCGGGAGGGGAGGGGCTTCGTTAGGCCACACCCCATCGGCCACGCCCGTCGCAACCACGCCCCTTCGGCCCTTCAAGCCCCGCCCCTTTCCAAACCCGCCTCGCCGCAGCCAGACCAATCACAGGAGCCGAGGGAGGGGGCAGAAGGTGCCGCAGGCTCCGCCCCCTCAACCCAAGCCCCGCCCACATCAACAGACCACACCCGTGTGGCGTAAGCCACGCCTTCCACCGCAAAGCCACGCCCCTTGGTGTGTAAGCCATGCCCCCAGGGCTACTCCCAGGCCAGCGCTGCGGGGGGGGCGAGGCTCAAGCTCCACCCCAACCCTTTAGGCTCCACCCCATGGCACAACCACGCCTCCTCCCTCGCCTGGCCACGCCCCGTGCCTCAAGCCACGCCCCCGGGCCTTAAGCCACGCCCCCAAATCCCCTTACTATAGGGAAATGAGCTGGGTTAGGGGCACGAGGGGGGACACAGGCTCCACCCAAACACCTTAAGGCCCGCCCCTATGGGCCAGTCCCCGCCCCCAGCCCCAAGCCACACCCCCAGGAGAATAAGACACGCCCCCAGGCGCTAAGCCACGCCCCCAAATCCATTCACTATAGAGGAATAAGCCGCATTAGGGGCACGGGGGGGGGGCGGGCTCTGCCCAAACACCTTGAGCCCCGCCCTGGGGGGGCCAGTCCCCGCCCCCAGCCCCACGCCACGCCCCCCGGCGCCAGGCCACGCCCCCCGGCCCCACTCACTGTAGTCGGACCAGCTGGAGTAGAGGCAGTGGGCGCCGTCGGGGGTGAAGGCGACGTCGAGGACGCTCCAGCCCACGTCGCGGGCGCGGGAGGCGCGGAACAGGCGCAGCCCCTCCCCCCCCGGCCGGCTCTCGTAGAAGCGCAGGGTCTGGTCTGGGGCGGGGGGAGGGGCGAGGTGAGGCCCCTCCCCCCCGCCCCTCCCCCCCCGCCCCCCCCCCCCCCCCGTACCCTGGGAGGCGGAGACGAAGACGGAGCCGTCGTCGGAGAAGACGCCGCAAAAGGCTTTTTTGGGGTAGGAGTCGGCGAAGGTCACGTGGTTGGGGAGGAAACTTGGGGGGCGGGGAAAGGGGGGTGGGTGGGGCTGAGGGGGCGGGGCCTCGCTGGGGCTCCGCCCCGCCCCGCCCCGCCCCGCCGGGACTTACTGGGAGCCCAAGCGGGTTTTCTCCCCCGGCGAGAAGCTGCCGTTGCGGCACCGGCCCCACTCGCGCTGTGGGGCGGCGACCCATAGCGTCAGGCCGGAGCCTCTGCGGGAGCCACAGGCACCGCCCCGGCCCCACGGCGCCCCTCACCCCGGCCCCACAAAGCCTCCCCCCAGCCCCACAGAGATCCCCCCATGCCCCACAGAAACCCCCCATCCCCACACAGACCCCGCAGCCCCACAGAGCCTCCCTCCAGCCCATATCACCCACCCATCCCCATAGAGCCCCCAGCCCCACAGCACCACCCAGCTCCATAAAGACCCACCATGCCCCATAGAGACCCCCCAGCCACATAGAGACCCCCCTGGCCCCACAGTGTCCCTCCATGCCCCATAGAGACCCCCCATGCCCCATAGACCTGCCCCCAGCCCCACAGCGCCCCCCCAGCCCCACAGCACCCCCCCAGCCCCACAGCCCCACAGCGCCCCCCAGCGCCCCCCAGCCCCCCAGCCCCACAGCACCTGCCGCAGGAGGCGGGGCAGACTCTCCTCGGTGGGGCCGGGCCCCGCCCCCCGCCCCAGGGCCAGCTCCAGCTGCAGCCTCAGCTCGTGCCCGGCCAAGCCCCGGGTGTCGGGGGGGGGCGGGGCTGAGGGGGGTCACGTGATCAAGGGGGGGTCCTCGCCCCTCCCCCGCCCCCTCCCCCACCCCCCCACCCCCAAAAATCCGGCCTCCGCCCCCCCTCCCCCCGCCAAATCCCCACCCCAAAAAGGGACCCCCCCCAACCCCCACCCCCCCGCCCCTCCCCCACCCCCCGCCCCTCCCCCACCCTACCTGGGGCGGGGTCAGAGTCGGCCCCTCCCCCATCCCAGGGCTCCTCGTCGGAGTCGGGCGGATCCCCCGGCCCCGCCCGGGCCCCGCCCTGCGCCGCCCCGTCCCTGCGGGGAACAGCGGGGGGGCGCCCCCTCAGGGCGGGGAGGGGCCCCCAGCCCCCCACGGGGCGCCCCATAGCCTATAGGGCGCCCCATAACCTCTCCCCCCCCCCAGCCCCCCACGGGGCGCCCCATAGGCCCCCCCAGAACCCCACAGACACCCCCACCATGGCCCCCCCCAGCCCCACAGTGCCTCACAGCCCCATAAGACTCCTCCTTGCCCCATAGAGCACCCCACAGCACCCCCCAGGGCCCCAGAGAGCCCCCCGACACCCCACGAGGCCCCCGTATAGGGCTGCCCATGCCCCATAGCACCCCATAGGCCCCCCCAGTACCCCACAGACACCCCCACCACGGCACCCCCCAACCCCACAGGGTTCCCCCTTGCCCCACAGAGCACCCCACAGCACCCCCATATTGCCCCACAGCACCCCATAGCACCCCACATTGCCCCACAGTGCCCCATAGCACCCCATAGAGCACCCCACAGCACCCCACAAGGTACCCCATAGCACCCCATAGCACCCCACAGGGTGCCCCACAGCACCCCACAGGCCCCCCCCCAGCATCCCCTGGACACCCCATAAACCTTTGCCGCCCCCCAAATCCCCACAGCATCGCCCTATAGGGCTCACCCCTTCCCCACAGCGCCCTATAGCGCCCCATAGAGCACCCCAACACCCCACGAGGCCCCGCCATAGGGCTGCCCTTGCCCCATAGCACCCCATAGACCCCCTCATAAGACCTCCCCCAGCCCCACAGTTCCCCATAGGCCCCCCCAGCACCCCAAGGGCCCCCCAAAATCCCAGAGCACCCCCATAGGGCTCCTGCTCGCCCCACAGAGCGGCCCACAGCGCCCCACAGGCCCCCCCAGAACCCCACAGACACCCCCACCATGGCTCCCCGCAGCCCCACAGCACCTCACAGCCCCATAGGACTCCCCCTTGCCCCATAGAGCACCCCACAGCACCCCATAGAGCCCCCCAACACCCGACAGGGCCCCCCATAGAGTTGCCCTTACCCCATAGCACCCCACAGAGGCCCCCATAGGCTCCCCCCAGCACCCCAAGGGTCCCCCAACATCCCAGAGCCCCCCCATAGAGCTCTCGCTTGCCCCACAGCAACCCATAGAGCCCCCCAACACCCCAGGGGGCCCCCCCATAGGGCTGTTCTTGCCCCACAGCACCCCATAGAGCCCCCCCATAGGACTTCCCGCAGCCCCACAGCACCCCATAGGCCCCCCAACACCCAACAGGGCCCTACATAGGGCTGCCCGTGCCCCATAGCACCCCATAGAGCCCCACAGAGCCCCCCCACAGGACTTCCCCCAGCCCCACAGCGCCCCATAGGCCCCCCCAGCCCCCCAGAGCCCCCCGTAGGGCTCCCCCATGCCCCACAGAGCGCCCCACAGCACCCCCACTGCACCCCACAACACCCCACAGAGCCACACAGGCCCCCCCCCTAATCCCCGCAGACCCCCCCCATGGCTCCCCCCAGCGCCCCATAGGCCCCCCAACACCCCACGAGGCCCCTCCATAGGACTTCCTCCAGCCCCACAGCACCCACAGCACCCCATAGGACCCCCAGCACCCCATAGGCCCCCCCAGAAACCCACAGACAGCCCCCCCATGGCACCCCCCAGCCCCACAGGGCTCCCCATTGCCCCATAGAGCACCCCACAGCACCCCACAGCGCCCCATACAGCTCCCCAGCCCCGACAGGGCCCTACATAGGGCTGCCCGTGCCCCATAGCACCCCACAGCGCCCCATAGGCCCCCCCAGCACCCCAGAGCCCCTCCATAGAGCACCCCACAGCACCCCATAGGCTCCTCCAGAACCCCACCGTCACCCCCCCGCCATGGCTCCCCCCGGCCCCACAGCGCCCCACAGCACCCCATAGGGCTCCCCCTTGCCCCATGGAGCCCCCCCACAGAGCTCCCCTTGCCCCATAGCACCCCACAGAGCCCCTCCATAGGACCTCCCCCAGCCCCACAGCACCCCATAGGCCCCCCCGTGGGGCTCCCCCCAGCCCCACGGCGCCCCATAGCCGCCCCCCCGTACCTCCCCAGCAGGTAGGCCAGGACCTGGGCCAGGTCGACGTCATCATCTTCCTCCTCCTCCTCCCCCTCCCCCTCCCCCTCCCCCTCCCCCCGCCGGGGCTCCCCCCGCGGCGGGGGGGGAGGGGGGGAGGGGCGGCGCCCCCCCGCCCCCCTCCCCCCCCGCCCCTCCCCCCCGCCGCCGCTGCTGCTGCTGCTGTGGGACCCCATGGAAACCTGCGGGGGGGGGGGGGAGGGGGAGGGGGGGGAGGGGTCAGCGACCCCCCGGTGTCATGGCAACACGCCCCTCCCCCACCCCCCCCGCCGCGCGCCCCGCTCCAGCCAATCAGCGGCCGGGAAACCGCCGCGTCACCCCCCGCCCCCCCGCGCCAATCAGGAGCCCCCTCCTTACCCTCGCGAGGGGCTTCTCCGAGCCAATCAGGAGCGACCGCGGCGCCCCCTCCCCCCGCCGCCGCCGCCGCCGCCGCTCGCTGACGACGTCGCTGACGTCTGTGACGTCGCCGCTTGTTTGTTGTTTACGTTCGCCGCGCGCCGGGGGGGCGGGGCCGGCGCCGATTGGGCGGCGGCTCGGGTCACGTGGCCCCGCCCTCCACCACCCCCCCCCGCCGGGCGCCGATTGGCCGCGAGAATGAGGAAGTGGGAGACGGCGGTTCCGATTGGCCGGTGAGGGCGGGGCCGCCGCTGATTGGCCCAGAAGGCGGGGTGGGGCGGGGAGGAGGGCGCTGGCCACGCCCACGCACCCTTTGGCCACCCCCCACCCCGCCCCGCGCAGCCAATGGCGGCCGGCGGTGCCCCCAGCCCCTCCCCCGCGACCTTTGACCCCCGCAGCTCCGCCCTCAGGGCGGATACATGACCCCCGACCCCCCCAATGACCCCCCCACGTGACCCCCGACCCCCCCAATGAGGACACGTGACCCCCACCGTGAACCCTGACCCCCCAGCAAGGGGCTCTTTTATTGGTCCACGCAGGCCCCGCCCCACCCAAGGCACATTAGGCAAGGCCCCACCCACCCAGGGGGCCAATGGGAGCGGCGGGCGTGAGGTCGCCAGCCAACAGGGAAAGGGGGCGGGGCCAATCGACAGCAGGGGGTGGGGGCGTCGCTCCACAGTCATTGGTCGAGAGGCCACCAACGGGAGGCTGGGGGGCGGTGCCGGCGTCCAATCAGAGGAGAGCCCGGTGGGGCGGGGGGGGCGGTAGCCACCAATGGCGGCGGCCCTGAGCTCAACGGGGAGGGGTCGTGACATCACAGAAGGGCGGGGAGAGCCAGCCAATCAGGGCGGTGGGCAGCAGCTCGCAGCGGCCGTCACTTGTCCAAAATGGCGCCCACCAACCGTCGCTGGGCAACCAATGACAGCGGCCACCCAGCCAAGATGGCCGCCGCTGCCCCATGGGAGGAGACCCCGCCCAATGTAGTGGTTGACTCCGCCCAACGCGGGAGAAGACCCTGCCCAACTTAGCGGTTGACCCCGCCCACCATGGAAGAAGACGCCGCCCAACTTAGCGGTTGACTCCGCCCACCATGGAAGAAGACCCCGCCCAACGTAGCAGTTGACCCCACCCACCATGGAAGAAGACCCCGCCCAACGTAGCGGTTGACCCCACCCACCATGGAAGAAGACCCCTCCCAACGTAGCGGTTGACCCCGCCCAAGCAGAGACTGGTCACACACACACACCCCCCCCGCCCCGAGTTCCGGTGATGGGGGCACGCCCAGGGCCCCGCCCGGCCCCGCCCTCACATCCTGCGGAGCCGCCCCTCCAGCGCCTCCAGCTCCGCCATCACCTCCTTGGGCAGGTCGGCGCCGAAGTTCTCCTCGTAGTAGGCGCGGAGCTGGCGGGCCTCGCGCTCCCAGAAGGCCTTGCAGCAGGGGAAGAGGGCGTGGTAGGCCACGCCCGGCAGCCCCCGCAGGTCGAGGGCGCCGGGGCGGGGCACCAGGCCGACGGGGGTGGGGCGGGCGCTCTCCTCGCCGGCCACGCGCCGCAGACCCAGGCCAGGACGCGGGCGTTGTGCCCGAAGCCCGGCCAGAGGAAGGCGCCGGCGGCGTCGCGCAGGAACCAGTTGACGTGGAAGATGCGGGGAGGCGGGCCCCGCCCCGCTCGCCCAGGGCCAACCAGTGCGCCAGATACTGGCCGGCGTTGTAGCCGAAGAAAGGGCGCATGGCGAAGGGGTCGTGCATCAGCCGCCCGCCTGGGGGGGGAGGGGGCGTCACGGGCGGGGCGGGGGGCGGGGGAGGGTGGTTGTGGGGGAAACTGTGGGTGGTGGGGCAGGGCTGTGGGGCAGGGCTGTGGGGTGTAGTATGGGGGCACCTAAGGGTGGAGGGGTGGGGTTATGGGGCTGGGGGAGGGTGGTTGTGGGGGGAAGCTGGGGGTGGTGGGGCGGGGCTGCGGGGTGGGGCTGTGGTCGGGGGTGTGATCGTGGGGCACCTAAGGGTGGAGGGGTGGGGTTATGGGGCTGGGGGAGGGTGGTTGTGGGGGGAAACTGTGGGTGGTGGGGCAGGGCTGTGGGGCAGGGCTGTGGGGTGTAGTATGGGGGCACCTAAGGGTGGAGGGATGGGGTTATGGGGCTGGGGGAGGGTGGTTGTGGGGGGAAGCTGGGGGTGGTGGGGCGGGGCTGCGGGGTGGGGCTGCGGTCGGGGGTGTGATCGTGGGGCACCTAAGGGTGGAGGGGTGGGGTTATGGGGCTGGGGGAGGGTGGTTGTGGGGGGAAACTGTGGGTGGTGGGGCGGGGCTGCAGGGTGGGGCTGTGGGGCGTGGCCGTGGGCGTGTGGCTCAGGGGCATGGCCATGGGGCATCTGGGGGCGGTGAGACGTGGTTGTGGGGCTGCGGGAGGGGATGGGGAGGGCAACGGGGTGTGGTGGGGCGTGGCAGCGGGGCGCGGCAGGGCGGGGCTGTGGGGCGGGGCCGCTGGTAGCAGGGAGGCCCCTGTGGTGGGGGGGGACGGGACGGACACACGACACACACACAGGACAGGGCACAGCGGGGGCGCGGCCGGGGAGGGGTCGGGCGGGGCCGGGGGGCGTGGCCGGGGCAGGAGGAGGGGGCGTGGCCTACCGGCGTGCTCGGCGGCGGCCGTGGCCTCGCTCCTCATGGCGCTGCCCACGAAGACGCCGTGGCGCCAGTTGAAGGCCTCGTAGACCAACGGCACCCCTGGGGGCGGGGCGGGGCTCAGAGGCCACGCCCGGGCGGGGCCCCGGGGCGGCGGCCGGGCGGGGGCGGGGCCTCACCTTCCGGTCTCCGCCCACCGAAGATGATGGCGTCGATGGGGACGCCCTCGGGGTCCTCCCACGCCGGGTCCATGATGGGGCACTGGGCGGCCGGGGCGCAGAAGCGGGAGTTGGGGTGGGCGCAAGGCCCGGGGTCGCCTGGAGAAGGGCGGTGACGTCACAAGGGAGGGCGCGGCGCCGGCCGACGCCCACCGGGCGGGGCGGGGCTTCCTTACCCGGTTGCCAGGGTTCTCCCCCAGCCAGGAGGTGAGGGTGGTGCCGGGGGGGAGGGGCTCGTCCAGGCCCTCCCAGTAGGCGCCGCCGTCGCTGCGGCGGCCGACGTTGGTGAAGAGGGTGTTGCGCTGGATGGTGGCCATGGCGTTGGGGTTGGTGCGGCGCGACGTCCCCGGGGCCACCCCGAAGAAGCCGCACTCCGGGTTGATGGCGCGAAGGCGGCCTGCGGGAGGGCGGGGCCATCGGGGCACGGACGGCGCGGCCAATGGGAGGCAAGGAGCCAGGGGACGTGGCCATGGAGGGCCACCACGGCCAATGGGAGGCAAGGAGCCAGGGGACGTGGCCACGGAGGGCCACCACGGCCAATGGGAGGCAAGGAGCCAGGGGACGTGGCCACGGAGGGCCACCTCGGCCAATGGGAGGCAAGGAGCTAGGGGACGTGGCCACGGAGGGCCACCACGGCCAATGGGAGGCAAGGAGCCAGGGGACGTGGCCACGGAGGGCCACCTCGGCCAATGGGAGGCAAGGAGCCAGGGGACGTGGCCATGGAGGGCCACCACGGCCAATGGGAGGCAAGGAGCTAGGGGACGTGGCCACGGAGGGCCACCACGGCCAATGGGAGGCAAGGAGCCAGGGGACGTGGCCACGGAGGGCCACCTCGGCCAATGGGAGGCAAGGAGCCAGGGGACATGGCCATGGAGGGCCACCACGGCCAATGGGAGGCAAGGAGCTAGGGGACGTGGCCATGGAGGGCCACCACGGCCAATGGGAGGCAAGGAGCCAGGGGACGTGGCCATGGAGGGCCACCTCGGCCAATGGGAGGCAAGGAGCCAGGGGACGTGGCTATGGAGGTCCACCTCGGCCAATGGGAGGCAAGGAGCCAGGGGACGTGGCCACGGAGGGCCACCTCGGCCAATGGGAGGCAAGGAGCCAGGGGACATGGCCATGGAGGGCCACCTCGGCCAATGGGAGGCAAGGAGCCAGGGGACATGGCCATGGAGGGCCACCTCGGCCAATGGGAGGCAAGGAGCTAGGGGACGTGGCCATGGAGGGCCACCACGGCCAATGGGAGGCAAGGAGCCAGGGGACGTGGCCATGGAGGGCCACCACAGCCTATAGACCCTCAGGGGCGTGGCCACGGAGACCCATGTCAACCAATAGATCCTCAGGGGTGTGGCCTCAAAGACCAACCGCAGCCAATAGACCTTCGTGGGCGTGGCCATTGTTGCCCACCTTGGTCAATTCAAACCAATGGTGTTGGGGGCGTGGCCCCGAAGACCCACCTCAACCAACAGACCCTCAGGGGCGTGGCCACGGAGACCCGGGTCAACCAATAGATCCTCAGGGGCGTGGCCTCAAAGACCCACCTCAACCAACAGACCCTCGCGGGCGTGGCCATGGTTGCCCACCGCAGCCAATCAAACTCAACGGTCTTGGGGGCGTGGCCCCGAAGACCCCCCGCAGCCAACAGGCCCTCGTGGGCGTGGCCACGGTTGCCCACCATGGTCAACTGAACTCAACGGTCTTCGGGGCGTGGCCCTGGAGACCCACCTCAACCAACAGGCCCTCGCGGGCGTGGCCACGGTTGCCCACCGCGACCAGCAGAAGCCAACAAGACGCCGGCGGGCGCGGCCCCCGCCCCCGGCCCCGCCCCCGGCCCCGCCCGTACCGTCGTCGCCGAAGCGCATCCAGGCGATGTCGTCGCCGACGCAGGTGACGCCCCACCCCTCCAGCGCCGACGTCATCATGGCCAGGTTGGTCTTGCCGCAGGCGCTGGGGAAGGCGGCCGCCACGTAGCGCTTGGTGCCCGCCGGGTCCCGCACGCCCAGGATCTGCCCCCGCCATTGGCCGGCGGGCGGGGGGGGAGAGGGGACACGCCCAGGGTGGGGGCGGGGCCCGCGGGTGGACCCGCCCCGGCCCCGCCCCAAGGAGGCGATGAGAAAGTCAGGGAGGGCCCGAAAAGCCCCGGCCCCCCGGGGGGCCCCGAAGTCACCTGGGGAACCCCAAAATCACCCCGGGGGGCCCCAAAATCCTCCCAGGGGGCCCCAAAACCCCCCCACGGATCCCCAAAATCACCCCGGGGGGCCCCAAAATCCTCCCAGGGGGCCCCAAAACCCCCCCACGGATCCCCAAAATCACCCCAGGGGGCCCCAAAATCACCCCACGGATCCCCAAAATCACCCCGGGGACCCCCCAAATCACCCCAGGGATCCCCAAGATCACTTGAGGGACCCCCAAAGCCCCCCCAATAGCCACCTAAACCCCTCAGAGCCCCCCCAGAGCCCCCCAACACCCACCTAAACCCCCCAGAGCCCCCCCAAACCCCCTCAGAGCCCCCCCAGAGCCCCCAACACCCACCTAAACCCCCCAGAGCCCCCCCAAACCCCCTCAGAGCCCCCCCAGAGCCCCCCAACACCCACCTAAACCCCTCAGAGCCCCCCCAGGGCCCCCTCAACACCCACCTAAACCCCCCAGAGCCCCCCAACACCCACCTAAACCCCTCAGAGCCCCCCCAAACCCCCCCCAGAGCCCCCAACACCCACCTAAACCCCATCAGAGCCCCCCCAAACCCCCTCAGAGTCCCCCCAGAGCCCCCCAACACCCACCTAAACCCCTCAGAGCCCCCCCAGAGCCCCCCAACACCCACCTAAACCCCCCAGAGCCCCCTCAACACCCACCTAAACCCCTCAGAGCCCCCCCAAACCCCCTCAGAGTTCCCCCAGAGCCCGCCAACACCCACCTAAACCCCTCAGAGCCCCCCCAAACCCCATCAGAGCCCCCCCAGAGCCCCCTCAACACCCACCTAAACCCCCAGAGCCCCCCCAGAGCCCCCCCAAACCCCATCAGAGCCCCCCCAGAGCCCCCTAACACCCACCTAAACCCCTCAGAGCCCCCCCAGAGCCCCCCAACACCCACCTAAACCCCCCAGAGCCCTCCAACACCCACCTAAACCCCATCAGAGCCCCCCCAAACCCCCCCCAGAGCCCCCCAACACCCACCTAAACCCCATCAGAGCCCCCCCAAACCCCCTCAGAGTCCCCCCAGAGCCCCCCAACACCCACCTAAACCCCTCAGAGCCCCCCCAGAGCCCCCCAACACCCACCTAAACCCCCCAGAGCCCCCTCAACACCCACCTAAACCCCTCAGAGCCCCCCCAAACCCCCTCAGAGTTCCCCCAGAGCCCGCCAACACCCACCTAAACCCCTCAGAGCCCCCCCAAACCCCATCAGAGCCCCCCCAGAGCCCCCTCAACACCCACCTAAACCCCCCAGAGCCCCCCCAGAGCCCCCCCAAACCCCATCAGAGCCCCCCCAGAGCCCCCTAACACCCACCTAAACCCCTCAGAGCCCCCCCAGAGCCCCCCAACACCCACCTAAACCCCCCAGAGCCCTCCAACACCCACCTAAACCCCATCAGAGCCCCCCCAAACCCCCCCAGAGCCCCCCAACACCCACCTAAACCCCTCGGAGCCCCCCCGAGGTCCCTCAAAGCCGCCCTAAAACCCACCTAGAGGCCCCCGCGCGCCCCCCGCGCCCCCCCGCGCCCCCGGCCCACCAGCATGTGCTCGGCCAGCCAGCCCTCGTCGCGGGCCAGGCGCGAGGCGATGCGCAGCGCGAAGCACTTCTTGCCCAGCAGGGAGTTGCCGCCGTAGCCGCTGCCGAAGGAGACGATGCGGCGGCGGGCGGGCTCGTGCGCCACCAGCGTGCGGGCGGGGTCGCAGGGCCAGGGGTGCGGGGCCGGCTCTGGGGGCGGCGCGCAGCGGTCGGGGGGGGCTCGGGGGGGGGCTGGGGGGGGGGTTGGGGGATTGGAGGGGATTTTGGGGCGACTTGGGGGAGCTTGGGGAGATTTGGGGGGGGCTTGGGGGGATTTGGAGACATTTGGGGGGGTTGGAGTGGGGTTGAGGGAGATTTGGGGGAGTTGGAGGGGGCTTACGGGGGACTTGGGGGGGGTTTAGGGGGCACTTGGGGGGGTTGGAGTGGGGTTGAGGGAGATTTGGGGGGGTTTGGGGGAGTTGGAGGGGGCTTAGGGGGGACTTGGGGGCACTTGGGGGGGTTGGAGGGGGGACTTGGGGGGGCTTGGGGCCATTTGGGGGCTCAGTGGGGTCTGGGGGGTCCTGGGGGTACCTGCGCGGGGGAGGGGCTGCCCCACGGAGTGCAGGCAGCGGATGGCGCTGGGGGGGCTCAGTGGGGCTCAGTGGGGCCGGGGGTACCTGCGCGGGGGAGGGGCTGCCCCACGGAGTGCAGGCAGCGGATGGCGCTGGGGGGGCTCAGTGGGGCCGGGGGGTACCTGCGCGGGGGAGGGGCTGCCCCACGGAGTGCAGGCAGCGGATGGCGCTGGGGGGGCTCAGTGGGGCCGGGGGGGTACCTGCGCGGGGGAGGGGCTGCCCCACGGAGTGCAGGCAGCGGATGGCGCTGGGGGGGCTCAGTGGGGCCGGGGGGTACCTGCGCGGGGGAGGGGCTGCCCCACGGAGTGCAGGCAGCGGATGGCGCTGGGGGGGCTCAGTGGGGCCGGGGGGTACCTGCGCGGGGGAGGGGCTGCCCCACGGAGTGCAGGCAGCGGATGGCGCTGGGGGGGCTCAGTGGGGCTCAGTGGGGCCGGGGGGTACCTGCGCGGGGGAGGGGCTGCCCCACGGAGTGCAGGCAGCGGATGGCGCTGGGGGGGCTCAGTGGGGCTCAGTGGGGCCGGGGGGGTACCTGCGCGGGGGAGGGGCTGCCCCACGGAGTGCAGGCAGCGGATGGCGCTGGGGGGGCTCAGTGGGGCCGGGGGGTACCTGCGCGGGGGAGGGGCTGCCCCACGGAGTGCAGGCAGCGGATGAAGTCGTCGCGGGCCAGGGCGGGCAGGGCCGGGGCCCCGACGCGCGTCATGATGCGCATGGAGGCGGCGACGTAGGGCGAGTCGGTGAGCTGCAGCCCCGCCCGCGCCAGCCCCGAGGCGGGGGGGCCCATGCTGAAGGGCACGGCGAAGAGCGTGCGGCCTGGGGGGCGGGGGCGGGGGGGCGGGGGGGGGAGAGAAACGGGGGGGAGAGAAACGGGGGGGGGAGGAGAAACGGGGGGGGGGAGGAGAAACGGGGGGGGGGAGAGAAACGGGGGGGGGGGAGAGAAACGGGGGGGGGGGAGAGAAACGGGGGGGGGAGAGAAACGGGGGGGGGGAAGAAACGGGGGGGGGAAGAAACGGGGGGGGAAGAAACGGGGGGGAAGAAACGGGGGGGGAAGAAACGGGGGGGAAGAAACGGGGGGGGGAAGAAACGGGGGAAATCGGGGAGGGGCGGGGGAATCGGGATGGGGGGAATTGGGGAGGGGGGAGCAAGGGGGGGAAATGGGGGAGAGGAAAGGGAAACCAGCAGAGAATTGGGAAAACGGGGGGGCGCGGGGGGAAAATGAGCAAAATTGAGCAAAATTAAGGGAAACTTGATGAAATTGGGAAAATCATGGGGGAGGCGCGGGGGGGGTGGGGGGGGGAAATGGGGGGGGATTGAACGGGAGGTTGGGGGGAAATGTGGGGAAACCCGGAAGTGGCGGGAAAAAACGCCCGGAAGTGGCGGGAAAACCTCCCCGGAAGTGGCGGGAAAACCTCCCCGGAAGTGGCGGGAAACCGGAAATGGTGGGAAACACGCCCCGGAAGTGGCGGGAAAACCCCCCCGGAAGTGGCGGGAGACCGGAAACGGGGGGGGAAAGACCCGGAAGCGGCGGGAAAACCCCCCCCAGAAGCAGGGGGGAGGCGGAAGCGGGCGGGACACGACCCGGGGGGGGGCGGGGGGCGGGGGGCGCGTCCGCCCGTCCGTCCGCACCCTGCATGCAGCCGGGGAAGCGCTCCTGCACGGCCTGCTCCAGCGCGGCGGGGCTCATCCAGTTGCCCAGCTGGCGGGGGGCGCCCCCGGGCGGCGGGGGGGGGGCGGCGTCGCGCTCCCGCTCCGTCACCAGCACCGTGCGCCCCTCCACCCGCGCCACGTCCCGCGGGTCCGTCAGCGCCAGCCAGCTGGGGGGGGGTGGGGGTGTCAGCCCCGCAGGGACCCCCCCGCAGGGACCCCCCCCGCAGGGACCCCCCCGTCAGCCCCCGCAGGGACCCCCCCAGACACCCACCCCATGCCCAAGGGACACCCCCCCCCACAGGGACCCCTGACCCCAAAGGGACCCCCCCATCACCCAAAGGACCCCCAAAAGGGACCCCCCCCCTCCCCCCCAAGGGACCCCTCCTCACCCAAAAACCCCCCTCTCCCCAAAGGGATCCCTCCTCACCCCAGAGACCTCCCCCTCCCCCCCAAGGGACCCCTCCTCACCCCAGAGACACCCCCTCCCCCCCAAGGGACCCCTCCTCACCCGAGACCCCCCCCTCCCCCCCAAGGGACCCCTCCTCACCCAAGAACCCCCCTCTCCCAAAGGGACCCCTCCTCACCCCAGAGACCAGAGACCCCCCCCTCCCCCCCAAGGACCCCTCCTCACCCATGGACACCCCCCCCCCCAAGGGATGCCCCTCTCCCCCAAGGGAACCCTCCCCTCAAAAGGACCCCCCCCTCCCCCCGAGGGACCCGGGCCCAGACAAACCCCCCCGTAACCCCTCTCGGGGGGGCGGGGGGCTCTGGGGGCGCCCCCCCTCACCAGTTCTCATATTTGGGGAGGGGGTGCAGGATGCCCTCGGCCTGCAGCTGGGCCAGCAGGGCGGCCCCCTCCTCGGGGGAGCCGTCGCAGAGGCGGACGTCGCGGGGGCGGCACAGGCGCACCCCCTCCTCCAGGAAGCTGCGGGCGGGGGGGGGCAGGGCCGCCAGGGCCTCCCCCAACCCCCCCACGGCCTCCCCCAACCCCCCCGAGCTCAGCCCCCGCCGCGGGGGGGCGCGGGGGAGGCGCCTGGGGGGGGGAGGGGGGTCAGGGGGGCCGCCCTCCCCCCACCTTGGGGGTTTGCACAATCCCCCCCCCCCCCAACCTGGACTTTGGCCTGCCCCGGGGCATGCTGGGAGGGGTCCCCTCCCCCCCCCCGTGTCCCCCCTCCCCCCCCGGGGGCAAAGGGCGAGGGGGCCCAAAGGGGCCCCAGGGATCCCCCCCCCCATAAAAGGGAAGCCCCACAGCTGCCCCCCAAGTAGCCCCAGAGCCCCCCCCACGCTGCCCAAACAGCTGCCCCCCAAGTAGCCCCAGAGCCCCCCCCCACGCTGCCCCACAGCTGCCCCCACGTTGCACAAACAAGCTGCCCCCCAAGTAGCCCCAGAGCCCCTCCACGCTGCCCCACAGCTGCCCCCCAAGTAGCCCCAGAGCCCCCCCACGCTGCCCCACAGCTACCCCCCAAGTAGCCCCACAGCTGCCCCACATTGCACAAACAGCTGCCCCCAAGTAGCCCCAGAGCCCCCCATGTTGCCCCACAGCTGTCCCCAGGTAGCCCCACGTTGCCCCACAGCTGCCCCCCACGTTGCCCCAGAGCCTCCTACGCTGCACAAACAGCTGCCCCCCAAGTAGCCCCAGAGTCCCCCCATGATGCCCACAGCTGTCCCCCAGGTAGCCCCACGTTGCCCCAGAGCCCCCCCACGTTGCCCCCCAGGTAGCCCCAGAGCCCCCCACGTAGCCCCACAGCTGCCCCCCGAGTAGCCCCAGAGCCCCCCACGTTGCCCCACAGCTGCCCCCCAGGTAGCCCCAGAGCCCCCCCACGTTGCCCCACAGCTGCCCCCAGGTAGCCCCAGAGCCCCCAACGTTGCCCCACAGCTGCCCCCCAGGTAGCCCCAGAGCCCCCCAACGTTGCCCCACAAGTAGCCCACTAAGTAGCCCCAGATCCCCCCCCAAGTAGCCTCAGGTTGCCCCACAGCTGGCCCCAAGTTGACCAACAGCTACCCCCAAGTAGCCCAGAGCCCCCCCACGCTGCCCCACAACTGCCCCGAGTAGCCCCACAGCTGTTCCCCACGTTGCCCCACAAGTAGCCCCCTAAGTAGCCCCAGATCCCCCCCCAAGTAGCCTCAGGTTACCCCACAGCTGCCCCCAAGTAGCCCAACCCCCCAAGTTGCCCAACAGCTGTCCCCAAGTAGCCCCAGAGCCCCCCCACGTTGCCCCACAGCCCCCCAAAAACTAACACCTGCTTCCTGGATGCCCCACAGCCCTCCAGATGCCCCCCAAATCCAACCCCAGCCCCCCCCTTAGATACGCCACAGCCTCCCAACTCCCCTAGGCTGCCCCATAGTCCCCACAAAGCAGCCCCACAGCCCCCCCAACCCCCCCAGAGCCAATCCCAGCCCCCCAGGCTGCCCCCCCCAAAGCAGCCCCCCGGCCCCCCCCCCCAAAGCAGCCCCACTCACCCCCCCAGCCTCCCGAGGACCTTCAGCATCCCTGCCACCGCCGCCGCTCTCCTCCGCCTCGGGGTCCCCCCCCCGCTTTATGGGGACACCCCCTCATAGACCCCCCCCCCGAAAGTGGGGGGGGCAAAGAGGCCGGGACCCCCCCTTTGGCTTCGGGGAGGGGGCGGGGTTTGGGGGGAGGCCGCCCCCCCGGATGATGTAACACCCCCGTGGCCTTGCCCCACGGCCACGCCCCTTTGTTTGTGTAGGGTCGCCTGGGCAAAGAAAAGGGGGGGGGGGAAACACCCAAAAAGAAATGAGAGAGGGGGGTCCCCAGGTGCCCCCCACAGGGATTTAGGGGGTCCCATGGGGCGTGGGACCCCCCCACCCTAATAATTAAGGGGGGGTCTCTGAGGTCCAGGACCCCCCCCAACGCTTAGGGGTACCCTTGGTTTATGGCACCCCCCACCCTAATAATTAGGGGGGGGCCATGAGGTCTAAGGCCCCCCCTAAAGTGCTTCGGGGGGGTCCCTGTAGCATACAAGACCCCAACCCATAATTAAAGGCGCTCCCTGAGCTCTGGGGCTGCCACGCTGCCCTAAGGGAGTCCCCATAGCATGTGGGACGCCCCCCATCGGTAATACGGGGGGTCCCTACGGTCTAAGAGCCCCCGAAAGTGCTTGGGGGGGGTCTCTACGCCACGAAGACCCCCCCCCGCTAGTAATTAAGGGGGCCCCCGAGGTCTAGAACCCCCCCTAAGTGGTCTGGGGGGGGTCCCCCGGGCACCCAGGACCCCTCCGAGTGCTTTGGGGGTGTCCCCTGGGTATCTAGCCCCCCCCCAAGTATCAGGGGGGATCCCCAAGGCTTAGGGCCCCCCTGAGGGTTAAGGGGGGGTCCCCATGACGTATGGACCCCCCCCCCAAATACTAACGGGGGGTCCCGGGGGGCTTCCCCCCCACCAACACCCTGAAGTAAAGCCTGCCATCCCCACCAACCCCCCAAAAAAAACCCCAGCCCCCCCAAAAAGAAGGAAAAAAAAACCGTTTTCAGGCGGTTTTACCTCATCCCGCCGCCCCCCGGCTTCGCAGCTGCCCGGCCCCGGCCGCCATCCTCCTCCTCACAGCGAGGGTGGGGAGCCTCCCCCCGCCAAACGCGGGGCTCGCGGGCCCGGAGAGGGACCCGAAGGGCTTCCCCCGGCGGGTTAATTAAGGCGGGGATGTTAATTAACTCAAGAGCATTAATTAGGAACGTTAAATCGCGGCCCCGGGCCTCCCGCCGCGGCGCTGTAATGGCGGCTCCCCCAAGCGCTAGGAAATGGCGGGAAGGCGGCGCGCATGCGCAGTGGGGGAGAAAGGGTCGGTGGCGCCTGCGCGGTGGCTGCGGAGGCGCCTGCGCGGTGGCTGCGCCGGCCCCTGCGCGCATGCGCAGTAGGCAGGAGTGAGGGCAAGGCGGCGGGGCGGAAGGGCGGGCAGGAGCCGGGCATGCGCAGAAGGCGGAAGCGAAGGCAGAGCGGCGGCCGGGCGGCGCTGGCAAGGTCCGCGCATGCGCGCTGGCGGGGCGCGGCGAATATTAATGAGCGGGTATGACTATTAATCGCCGCGCGCCCCAGTCAGCGGCCATTGGCGCGAGGCGGCGAATATGAATGAGCAGGGGGATAAGGGGGGTGAATGAGCGCCGGCGCCCCTTCGCGAGCGCCGCTATTAGCTATTAATGACCATTAGTGGCCGTTAGCGGCGCTAATTCCGTCCTAATTAGTATTCATTAAGCTCAATTAGCATATTGGTCACGTGCCGTTGGTGTTAATGAGCCCCGGGTGGGTGTGTCCGAGCGCTAACGGCCGCTATTAAGTCTCAAGGGAGACTAATTAGTCCTTAATTAACTGAATTTATTGATTTTAATTAATTACGTTCCCATTTTGCTCATTTGGGGGGGTTTCGCTCAATTATTTGGGGCCTTCGGGCACTTTTGCCCCTTTTTTGGGGCGATTTGGGGCATTATCGGGGTTATTAACAACAATTAATTTCGGCGCCTGCGCGTATTTTCCCCAATTTTCCCAATTTCGAGAGGTTTGGACCCATTTCGGGGGCAAAAAAAAGGGGCGTTTGGGGCCCTTCTCGCCCCTCCCCGAGGCTTTTCCCCGAGAAACCCTTGATTTGCCCAAACTTTGGGGGAATTGGGGCAAAACCGCCCAAATTCGGGGGAAACGAAGGAAATTTGGGGGAAATAGGGTTTTGAAAAGTGAGATTAGGGAAAAATCAGGAAATTTGGGGAGAATTAGGGGAAATTGGGGGGGAATTCGGGCAAATTTGGGGAAAATCAGAACAGTTGGGGAAAATATTGCAGGAAATCAGGGGAAATTGGGGAAATTGTGAGGAAATAAAGGGAAAAATTGGGGAGATTGGGGAAAACTGGGGAAAATCAGGGGAATTTGGGGAAATTGGGGGGAAATAAGGAAAAAACAGGGGAAACGGGGCAGAAATTGGGGAAATAAAATGGAATTTGGGGAAATTAAGGCTAAACTGAGGGAAATATTGGGGGAAATTGGGAAATTAGGGAAAATCAGGGGAAATTGAGAAAATTAACATGAAATAAGAAAACCCGGGAAAAATTAAGCAGAAATTTGGGGGAATTACTTGGAATTGGGGGAAATTAAAGATGGATTTGGGGAAATGAGGGGAAATTGGGGAAAATTAGGGGGAATTGGGGGAAACTGGGGGGAAACGAGTCACTTCAGGGGAATTCTGGGAAATTTTGGGAGATTTTGGGAAGTGTAGGGGAAATGGGGGGAATTGGGGTAAATTTGGGGAGATTAGGGAGAATTCAGGGAGAATAAGGTGAAATTTGGGTGAAAAAAGGGCAGTTTGGGGACACTGGGGGAGATCTGGGGGAAATCAGGGGACACCGGGGGAAACTAAGAAAAGTTGGGGGGGAATTAGGGGAAATTGAGGGAAAATCGGCAAAAATTAGTAAAATTTGGGGAAATTGAGGGGAAAACCAGAGGGTATTTGGGAGGAATCAGGAATATTTTGGGGAAATTGGGGAAAAATCTGGAATGTTGGGGGAAATTACGGGAAATGCGGGGGAAACTGTGGGAAAATGAGTAAAAATCAGCAGATTTGGGGAAAATCAGGGAAAAATTTGGGGAAAATTCAGGAAAAAGAAGAAAAAAGAAGAAAATTATGGGGGAAATCAGGAAAACTGGGGGAAATGAGGGGAAATGGCGGGGGGAAACTGAGGATGTTTGGGGCAAACCTGACGATATTCGGGAAAGTTGGGGGTAAACAGAGCAAATTTGGAGGAAATCAGGAAAATATGGGGGAGAATGAGGAAAATTTGGGGTAAATTAGGGGAATAAGGGGGAAAATGGGGGGATTAAAGGGAAAATCAACAAAATAGGGGGAAATTCAGGGGAAATTTGGGGGAATTTGCGGAAATAATGGGAAGTCGAAGGAAAATCAGGAAAATTGGGGGAAATTAGGGGAAATGGGGAGAAACTGGGGAAGTTTGGGGCAAACCAGAGGGAATCTGGGAAATTTTGGGGAAATCAGGAAAATTTGCTTGTGGATGAGGGAAATTTGGGGGAAATTTGGGGGAATTAAGGGTAAAATATTTGGGGAAATTAGGGGAAATGGGGGGGAACCAAGGAAATTTGGGGGAAATCAGGAAAATTTGGGGGGAAATTAGGGAAATTTGGGGAATTTTGGGGAAAATTAGGGGAATGAGGGGGAAATTATGATAAACTTGGGGAAATCAGGAAACTTTTTGTGAGACTGAGGAAAGATTGGGGAAATTTGGGGGAAATTATGGGAATAAGGGGGAAATCGGGGGGGAATGACGGGTAAAATAAGCAAAATTGGGGAAATGAGTGAAAATTTGGGGAAAATGAGGGAAAATCTGGGGAAATGAGCAAAATTTGGGGGGATTAGGGAGAAAATTATGGGAAATTGAGGGAAAATCAGAAAGTTTTGGGAAAACTGGGGAAATGGGGGACAAACTGAGGAAATTTGGGGCAAACTGGGGGAAACTTGAGAAATTTGGGGAAATCGGCAAAATTCGGGGGAAATTGAGAAAATTTGGGGGGAAATGGGGAAAATGTGGGGCAGTCCAGCCTCGCGCGTCCCCTATAGGGGGGATCCATGGGGTGCCCTATGGGTGGGGGATGGGCCCCCTGGGCTGTTCTCAGGGGGGTTATGGGGTGCGGGGGGGGGATCTATAGGGCCAGCCCCATATATGGCCATGGGGCGAGGGCGCCCCCCCAATGACGTCACGAGCCAATCAGGTGTCGGGGGAGGGGGGTGGGGGGAGGGTTCCAAAGTATCCCATTAAGGGGGGGTGGGGGGGCCCCACCTGTCCTTTGTCCTGCCCCTCCCCCCACCCGGGGGACTCGGGTGTCCTTGTGCCTCGTCCATCCCATAATAACCCCAGGGGGGTCTCTGTGGGGCTGGGGGACCTCTATGGGGCTGGGGTGTCTGTATGGGGCTGGGGGTGTCTGTATGGGGCTGGGGGAGCTCTATGGGGCTGGGGGTGTCTGTATGGGGCTGGGGTGTCTCTGTGGGGCTAGGGGAGTCTCTGTGGGGCTGGGGGACCTCTATGGGGCTGGGGGTGTCTGTATGGGGCTGGGGGGGCTCTATGGGGCTGGGGGTGTCTGTATGGGGCTGGGAGGGCTCTATGGGGCTGGGCATGTCTGTATGGGGCTGGGGGGGCTCTATGGGGCTGGGGGTGTCTGTATGGGGCTGGGGGGGCTCTATGGGGCTGGGGGGGCTCTATGGGGCCCTCCCCCACCGGCCCATTGGGCAGCCTCTTCCCTCCTCCCCCCCTCCCCAGGAGACCCTCAGCAAGCTGCCGGCCCCCGCCCCAGCCCCCCCCAGCCCCGCTTCCCCGCGGCCCCGCCCCAGCCAGCGGAAGGAGAAAGGGGCGGGGACTGGGGTGGGGGTGGGGCTGTCACCAACCCCGCCCGCCTCCGGCTTCACCCCCCCCAGCATTGGGTGGGGTTGGGTGGGGTGTGGTTGGGTGTGGTTGGGTGGGGTTGGGTGGGGTTGGGTGGGGTTGGGTGGGGTGGGTGGGGTGGGTGGGGTGTGGTTGGGTGGGGTGGGTTGGGTGGGGTTGGGTGGGTGTGGGTTGGGTGGGGTTGGGTGGGTTGGGTTGGGTGGGGTTGGGTGGGGTGGGGTGTGGTTGGGTGGGTTGGGTGGGGTGGGGTCACCAAGACCCTGCGTTGGGTGGGGGTGACCCCTCCCCCACCCCCCCAGAAATAAACCACGACCCCCAAGAAAACCTTGGTCATGGAAAGGGGTTTAAATGAGCGGCCAAAGTTGGGGGGCTGGGGGGCGGGGCTATGGGGCGGGGCGGGGGCGGGGCGAGGGAGGGCGTGGCCGCAGGGAGTTCTCAGGGGTGGGGGTGGGGGACGGGACGTGGCTCCGGGGCTGCGTTAGGTCGAGTCGACGTCGGGGTCTGGAAGCAAAAGAGAAGGGGGTTGGGGGGGGGCTGGGGGCGCCCCTCCCCCACCCCAAAGGGACCCCCCGGGGCCGCCCCTCCCCCCCCCCGTGGGAACTCACCCCGTCCCGCGGCCGGGACCACCCGCGTGCGGAAGGTGACGAAGGCGTCGAAGGCGAAGAGGAAGGAGAGGAGGAGGCTGAAGGTCTGGGGAGGAAGGAAAGGGGGAGGGGCGTGGTCAGGCGGGGGGCGGGGCGTGCGGGGGGGTGGGGGAGGGGTCGGTGGGGGGAGGGGGGGACACACACTCACAAAGGTGGTGGCGGCCAAAGCGTCCCGGGAGGCGGCCAAGGCCACCAGGGCGGCCACGAGGAAGATGATGGTCCCGCTGACGGCCCGGAGGAGGTCCTGGGGGGCGGGGGGGGTCAGAGGGGGCGGGGGGCGTGAGAGGGGGCGGGGGGGGTCAGAGGGGGCGGGGGGGGTCAGAGGGGGCGGGGGGCGTGAGAGGGGGCGGGGGGGTCAGAGGGGGGCGGGGGGGCGTGAGAGGGGGTGGGGGGGGTCAGAGGGGGCGGGGGGCGTGAGAGGGGGCGGGGGGGGATGCGATGGGGGACCCCTTAGGGGGATCCTGGAGGGGCTGGGGGGGGGCATTGGGGGGGTGGGGGTGGGGGACACGAGGGGGGACCCCGGGGGGGACATTGGGGGGACACAAGGCGGTCGCCAGGGGGAGACATTGGGACACTGGGGGGACACGGGGGGGGGGACATGAGGGGGGGGCCCCATGAAGGGCCGGAGGGGCCATTGGGGGGCCGGGGGGGCAGTGGGGGGCCCGTGGGGCCACGTACCAGGCAGGGCCCGTAGCCGTGGGGCAGGCGGGGGGGGGTCCCGCAGCAGCCGCCCCCCGAGAGCGGCCGCCCCCGCCAGGGTCTGCAGCAGCGCCGGGGCCAGCGTGGGGGGCGCGGGGGGGGGCCAGGAGCCCCACAACTGCCCCACACAGCACCTGGGGAGCAGGGGGGGCACTTGGGGGGCACGGGGGGGGGCCAGGAGCCCCACAACTGCCCCACACAAGCGCCTGGGGAGCAGGGGGGGCACTTGGGGGGCGCGGGGGGGGCAGGAGCCCCACAACTGCCCCACACAGCGCTTGGGGGGCGCGGGGGGGATATGTGGGCTACAGCAGCCCCACGGGGACCTATGGCACCCCCAGAGCCCCCCCAGTGCCCCATAGCGACCCACAGGAGCCCTGGAGCCCCCCAGTTCTCCCCCACAACCCCCAGTTGCCCCCAGTCCCCCCACATCTCCCCAGTTGCCCCCCAGCCCCCAGCCGCCCCCCCCCAGGCCCCCAGTTCCACCCCCAGCTCCCAGTTCCCCCCCAGCCGCCCCCCCAGGCCCCCAGGTGCCCCCCCAGCTCCCAGTTCCCCCCCAGCCGTCCCCCCAGCCCCCAGTTCCCCCCCCAGCCCCCCAGTTGCCCCCCAGTTCCCCCCCCAGCCCCCGGTTGCCCCCCAGTTCCCCCCGTACCAGCTGGGCCGCCAGCAGCAGCCCCCCCGGGGTGCGCAGGACCCCCAGGTCGAAGGCCCCGAGCGGCTCCTGCTGCCCCATAGCGGGGGATGGGGGGGGCACCCGAGGGACCCCCGTGACAGGCGGCACCGGGACGGGGACAAAGGGGCCTTGTGCAGGGGGGAGGGGCTGGGATTGACTGGGACTTACTGGGGGGGCACTGGGGGGGACTGGGAGCAGCTGGGGGGGCACTGGGAGGGACTGGGAGCAGCTGGGGGGGCACTAGGAACACCTGGGGGCACTGGGAGCAGCTGGGGGGCACTGGGAACACCTGGGGGCACTGGGAGCAGCTAGGGGGGCACTGGGAGGGACTGGGAGCAGCTGGAGGGGCACTGGGAGGGACTGGGAGCAGCTTGGGGGGGCACTGGGAGGGACTGGGAGCAGCTGGGGGGGGGGCACTGGGAGGGACTGGGAGCAGCTGGGGGGGCACTGGGAGGGACTGGGAGCAGCTGGGGGGGGCACTGGGAGGGACTGGGACCCCCCCCGCTGTGCCCCAAACTGCCCCTACCCATCCTGGAGGACCTTCTTGGAGGACCGAGAAACGCCCCGCCCCCACCCTGTGCCCCCCCGACTCTGCTGTGACCCCAAATGACCCGTCTGTGACCCCCAACCCCACCGACACCCTATGTGACACCCCCGACCCCCCTGAACCCCCCACAACCCCGCCATGAGCCCATGTGACCCCTTTGTGACCCCCAACAAGCCCCCATGACCCCCCATAACCCCCGTGACCCCCCATAGGCGCTCTGTGACCCCCCCCATAACCCCCCATAGGCGCTCTGTGACCCCCCATAACCCCCCTTAGCCCCGCTGTGACCCCCCCATAACCCCGCCTGTGGCCCCCCATAACCCCGCTGTGACCCCCCCATAACCCCCCTGTGACCCCCCATAGCCCTGCTGTGACCCCCCCCATAGCCCCCTATAACCCCTCACAACCTTGCCGTGACCCCCCACAACCCCACCCACGACCCCCTAGAACCCCGTGACCCCTGTGACCCCACGTGACCCCCCATAACCCCACGTGACCCCTATGACCCCCCATAACCTGTGACCCCTGTGACCCCCCTAACCCCACGTGACACCCATAACCCGTGACCCCTGTGACCCCCCATAACCCCCGTGACCCCCCCATAACCCCCCTAACCCCACGTGACCCCCATAATCCCACAGGACCCCCATAACCCGGGACCCCTGTGACCCCCCGTGACCCCCCATAACCCCCGTGACCCCCCTAACCCCACATGACCCCCATAATCCCACGTGACCCCCATAACCCGGGACCCCTGTGACCCCCCATAACCCCTGTGACCCCCCGTGACCCCCCGATCTCACGGACAGACACACTTTGTCCCCCCGGGGCCACTTTATTACCCCCCCCGGCCCCTCCCCCCGCCCCGCCCCTCCCCCCCCCGGCGACGTCCGGCCCCGCCCGGCCCCTCCGGCGGCGCCACCTGCAACGATAAACACACTCAAAGGCTGGGGGGGGAGGGGGAGGGGGGGGAGGGGGGGATGCGGGGGGAGGGGACGCGGGGGGGAGGGGCCCCGCGGGGCGGCCGCCCCTCCCCCCCCCCGCGGCGGCGTCCGGCGGCGGCGTTTCGGGGGGGGCCCCCCCTAATACGGGGAGTACCATGAGGTGGCTCTTGCGCGGCCCCTGCGGGGGGGGAGGGCGTGAGGGGGGAGGGGCCGGCCCGGGACCCCCGCCCAGACCCCGACACCCCTCACAGCCCCTCCCGGAGCCCCCCAGGACCCCTCACAGCCCACCCCACAGACCCCGACCACGTCCCCGAGCCCCCCACGACCCCTCACAGCCCACCCCACAGACCCCGACCACGTCCCCGAGCCCCCCACGACCCCTCACAGCCCACCCCACAGACCCCAACCACGTCCCCGAGCCCCCCAGGACCCCTCACAGCCCACCCCACAGACCCCGACCACGTCCCGGAGACCCCCAGGACCCCTCACAGCCCACCCCACAGACCCCGACCACGTCCCGGAGACCCCCAGGACCCCTCACAGCCCACCCCACAGACCCCAACCACGTCCCGGAGACCCCCAGGACCCCTCACAGCCCACCCCACAGACCCCAACCACGTCCCAGAGCCCCCCAGGACCCCTCACAGCCCACCCCACAGACCCCAACCCACGTCCCGGAGCCCCCCAGGACCCCTCACAGCCCACCCCACAGACCCCGACCACGTCCCGGAGACCCCCACGACCCCTCACAGCCCACCCCACAGACCCCGACCACGTCCCGGAGACCCCCAGGACCCCTCACAGCCCACCCCACAGACCCCGACCACGTCCCGGAGCCCCCCAGGACCCCTCACAGCCCACCCCACAGACCCCGACCACGTCCCGGAGCCCCCCAGGACCCCTCACAGCCCACCCCACATCCCCAACCACGTCCCGGGGACCCCCACGACCCCTCACAGCCCACCCACAGACCCCAACCACGTCCCAGAGCCCCCCAGGACCCTTCACAACCCACCCCACAGACCCCAACCACGTCCCGGAGACCCCCACGACCCCTCACAGCCCACCCCACAGTCCCCGACCACGTCCCGGAGACCCCCAGGACCCCTCACAGCCCACCCCACAGACCACAACCACGTCCCAGAGCCCCCCAGGACCCTTCACAACCCACCCCACAGACCCCAACCACGTCCCCGAGCCCCCCACGACCCCTCACAGCCCACCCCACAGACCCCGACCATGTCCCGGAGCCCCCCAGGACCCCTCACAGCCCACCCCACAGACCCCAACCACGTCCCCGAGCCCCCAGGACCCCTCACAGCCCACCCCACAGACCCCGACCACGTCCCGGAGACCCCCACGACCCCTCACAGCCCACCCCACAGACCCCAACCACGTCCCAGAGCCCCCACGACCCCTCACAGCCCACCCCACAGACCCCAACCACGTCCCGGAGCCCCCAGGACCCCTCACAGCCCACCCCACAGACCCCGACCACATCCCGGAGCCCCCCAGGACCCCTCACAGCCCACCCCAGAGACCCCGACCACGTCCCAGAGACCCCCTGGACCCCTCACAGCCCACCCCGGAGGGCCCCAACACCCCTCAAACCCCCCGGGAGGAGCCCCAGCCGCCCCCAGAGCGCCCCCAGCCCCCCGCCCACCTGTAGGCCCGCCCGCGCGGGCGGCTGTAGCCGCTGTAGAAGCGGGCGCGGGTCGCGCTGTAGCCGCCGCCGCGGCCCCGGTACCGGGCCCGGGGGAAGCCCCGGTCCGTCGTGCTGATGCCGGGTCGGTTGGTGCGTTTGGGGATGACCTGGGGGAGGGGGGGGGGGGGTGTGAGGGGCGGGTGGGGGGCGCCGCGACCCCCGCCCCACCCTCACCCTGCGCCCACCCACCTTGATCTGCCGCCCACGGAAGAGGGACTCGTCAAGCGCCATCGACGTCCGCACCGACTCCTTGTCGGAGAACTCGATGTAGGCGAAGCTAAAGGGGGATCGCAGGAGGGTGGTTGGGGGGCTCCGGGGGTCCCCCGCGCCCCCCACCCCGCCGCGTCCCCCCCAGCCCCCTCTCACCCCTTGGGGTGGCCGCTGTACTTGTCGCACAGGATGGTGACGCGGTTGACGGAGCCGCAGCCGTGGAAATGGGCCTCCAGCTCCTCCGCCGTCGCCCCATAGTCCACCTGCAGCCGTGGGGAGGGGGGGCGGGGGTGAGCACCGGGGGCTGGGGGGGGGCGCGACCCCCCCAAACCCCCCCCAAACTCACGTTGCCCACGTAGATGGAGCGAGCGTCCGCCTCCATCTTCTCCTCCAAGGACATGATGACCGGGCCGGCTGCGGGAGGGGAGGGGTCGGGGGGCTCAATGGGGGGCTGGGGGGGGTCCCCGCGGCCCTCCCGCCCCCCCCCAGCCCCGCCGGGGGTCTCACCGTTGCCCGGGGGGGGGCTCATGTTCATTTGTTTCTCCACTTCGTTCTGGAGCTCTTTGAGCTTTTCCGCCTCTTCCTCCATCTCCCGCACCCGGGCCTTGATGGCCTCCAGCTCCTGGGGGGGGCGCAGGGGGAGGGGGTCAAAGGGCGGCACCCCCTCCCCACACCCCCCTCCCCACACCCCGGACCCCACCCCGGGACCCCAAAGAGCCCCCCCTGCCCCATGTGACCCTGGAGCCGCTCAGGCAACCCTGAACCCCCCCCCCCCTCCAAGTCACCTGGGACACCCCCATGGGACCCCCAACCCTGTCACGTGACCCCCAAGACACCCCCCCCCCCGTCACCCCCGAGACCCCCCAGCGTGTCCCAGGACCCCCCCATGGGACCCCAAAGACCCCCCCCGTGTGAGCCTGGGGTCAGTCACGTGACACCGGACCCCCCTATGGGACCCCAAGGACCCCCCCCGGGACCCAGGACCCCCCTATGGGACCCCAAACACCCCCCACCCTCAGCCCCCCAACCACCACGTGACCCAAGCCCCCTCCCCCCAGCGCCCTCCCACGTGATCCAGCACCCCCCTATGGGACCCCAAACACCCCCCACCCTCAGCCTCCCCAAACACCACGTGACCCAAGCCCCCTCCCCGGCCCCCCACGTGACCCGGAACCCCCTCCCCACCCCCCACGTGACCCAGGACCCCCAACCCCGCCACGTGACCCGGGCACCCCTCCCCCTCAGCTCTTCCCCCACGTGCCCCAGGACCCTCGCCCCCCCCCGCCCCAACTCACCGGGTCCTCGATGGCGGAGTCCCCCGGGTCCCCCTCCCCCAGCCCCGCCTCCTCCTCCAACTCCTCGGCGGCTTCGTGCGGCGGGTGCGGGGCGGCGGCGGCGGCTCCGGCGGTTCCCCCGGGCCCGGCTCCCCCCGCGCCCCCCGCGCCGCCCCCTCCCCCCGCGCCCCCCTCCCTGCCCCCCCCCGCGCCCCCTCCCCCCGCCGCTCCGCGCCCGCCCCTCCCCCCGCGGGGCTCGCCGGGCCCCGCCGCCTCCTCCTGCCCCGCCGCCGCCCCCACGCCGTTGCCGTAGGCCGGGCCCGCCTCGCCGCCCCCCGCCGCGCCCCCCGGCCCGGCCCCGGCCCCGGCCCCGGCGCCGCCGCCCGCCGCCGCCGCCGCCGCCGCCTCGGCCCCGCGCGGCCCCGCACCGCCGCCCCGCAGCGCCGCCATGGCCGCCGCCGCCGCCGCCGCCGCGCCCCCAACGCGCATGCGCGGCTCGCCGGGGGCGGGGCGCGGGGCGCCCGGCGGCCAATGGCGGCGCCGGGAGCGGGGCGCGGGGCGGGAGCCGAGGGGCGGCGGCCAATGGCGAGGGGGGAGCCGAGGGGCGGCGGCCAATGGCGGGGCGCCGGAGCCGCGGGCGGCGGCCAATGGCGGCGCGCGGGGGCGGGGCCCCGGCTTAAAGGCGACCGCGCTTCCCCAACCC